>NC_045951.1:19696969-20000000 GCF_004382195.2 Drosophila sechellia | reverse complement strand
TCAAAAATATATCTATTTCAAGTATTATATAAATATATATGTATTAAGTGAACTTTAATCGCACCTTTCCCTTGCACAGATGATTTGTGATGCTGGAGTCTCTGTAGGCGATGAAGAACTGGTGCAGCGGAAGTCGTACGACTCCTCCCAATGGACGCAGCTCCATGACCAGCTGCTGCCGCTCGACGCTCTGCAGGAAGCGCTCATCATTGATGATGGCGAACTGCTCCTGCAGCTCGAAGGATCCCCCATCGGTGATATTGGTCAGCAGTGGCTGTGGCTGCCAGAAGGGCTCAAGCGATAGCTCCTGGCAGGCGGTCTTGCTACCCGCCGTTAATTGACGCAGCTCCCCGGCGTAGAGATAGCCCCTGAGGAGACGGACTTTATTGGTCTCCGCCATGAAGTTGATGCACTCCAAGATGGCTTTGCTGTTGTTGTTGGATTGGGGAGGAGGAGGTGGCGGTGCCGGCGGCTGAGGGGGCGTTAAAACGGCCTTCGAGTTGCAGTTAACTGGAAAGTTTGCAAAACGGAAAAGGGATTAGTAATATAGTCTAAATTGGAGATAGTAGACCCATGCATGGTGCCATTAATCAGAGTTCAACGTCGTTCAGAGGACCTTGAACCAGCAGATTCGGATTAAGCAAGCTTCAAGAACTGAATCAGCTGCGATCTTCGATCCGGTGCTTATCGCCTTGGCAACAGACGATCGGACTCGAAAATCGATTCGAGCGGAACGGGAGATTGCGCCGGCAAGCGGGTAAAACCGGGTGAAATCGGTAATAGCACGTGCACCACAAGCGGACAACTGACAACTTGGCAGATACTGGAATCGGTTGGGCTAAAAATAGACCAATTCAATTCTCGATTCTATCAGATAATTAAGCGGTGTACTGATAATGTGTGATTCAAATAATAGGGTATCAATTAAAAGAAACTGAATTCTGGTATTTTGAATTCGAAAAATCTGTTCGAAAATTGTTTGAATTCAGGGAATGAAATTGCTAATTACATTTTAATTAAATATGAATTTGAATATAATAATAAATATTTAAAAAACGAAAAATCCTTGAAAAATTCTTAGTACGGTTTTAAACAAATGTTAAATCCGCGTTTCATACGAAACTCAGTTCATGTAAATACTATTATTTCAATTTGTTAAAAAGTTCCCGTTTTCCTAATTCTATAATAATAACCTAACCTATGGAAAATCATAACCCACTGTGCTTGACACGGTCACAATCAAAAGCTGTTGGAAAACAAAATGTATGATTTAAATTATAGCTGGGATAGAGAAAACATAAAACACGAAACAGATTTGTTGTTTTTTGGTTTTGTTGGTGGTTTTTTGTTTTGTTTTGCTTTCTTTTTTGAAAATGAAAAGTTTTTATTGACAGAATGATGGGCAGCACTTGGATAACGGCAATCAATAACATATAGAGTAAGTGCAGGAGGCGTGGGCGTGGTTGTGGGCGGCTCGTGTAGATTTGGTATTTGTATAGCATTTGTTGTTCTGCTTGGTGGTAGAATTGGTAGTTGTTGTGGCTGTAGTCGTGTGGTTCAGCTAGTATCAGATGTATTCGATTTTTGGGCCCAAGAATCAATGGTTCTTGCGATTGGCGACCACACGACATTAGTCATATATATTCACCTGCTGCCTTGTTTCCACTTTCGTTCTTTTGGCCCGGCTGCTGTTGCTGCGGCTGCTCCGGGCTACCATTCAAACTCTGCAGCAGACTGATCTTCAAGTACACGCTACCCAGGTGGACGTCGCGTCGCCGAATGGCAATGCACTTGCACTGCTCCAACAGGGATGCCTTGTAGAGCTCCCTGAGCTCCAGGCGGCCCATGCCGAGCATTTCGTTGAGACAGGTGCCGGGTTCGCGCCACCAAACCGTGATGTCTACATGGCCAGCGCTCTGTTCCGGATCCTGCAGGGTCTTATCCTCCATATCGACCTGACGCTCAGCCGTCTGCCCGAAACGGGTACACTGCGTCAGGCTCTGGAACTTCTCCGACTCGAACTGCATGATGTGGAACATCGGTTGGCGCGGCACTTTACGGATCAAGTCCCCCGACAGCTGGCACTCCACGGTGAAAATGGGTCGCACCTCGTTCTGAACCAGTTCCATGCGTTGGGTCCCCTCCGGCTGCAATGTCAGTGCCTCCAAGTGGAGCTGCAAGGCGTTGCAGCTGCGGAAGAGCTCTGGCGTCATCACCAGCTCATCATCCTCCGAATCCTGGGCGATTTGCTCCGGCTCGGCTTCCGGCCACAGGATCTCCTGCTGTTTCCTAATCTTAAGAGGCTCGGCGGAGGCAGCAGTGGCGAAAAGAGCCACCAGGTCCGCGTCTAGTTTCTTCATGGCCTCCATTAGCTCGACGTTGCTGGCGGTGCCTGTAATAAGCAGAGGCATATGCAATCGTTATTTATATTAGTTTAAAACGGACATGTTTTGGAATTTACAGGCTTTTAAGCAGGCTAATTAATGCGATCCGATCTCCACGACGTGGGCTTTCCAAATGAAGGCCTTTTTGCGTAAGAGACTCGAAAAGCCGGCAGAAAGAGAAGCACCAAAGCGCAGAAAGAGGGGCCCCCAGTAATCGTAATCGCGTTCTATGCTTTGCCCCATACTTCTCCCGCTCTCTCACGTGTTCGCCTATCACTCCATCACATGGGAATCGGTTTTCAAGAGAGCGCACCATGGATACCCTAACTTCAGCTTTAGAATTTCAGTTCATAATTTACAACCCAAAATGAAACCCGATCTTTAAATTTGAATTCACGGAGAAATTTTTAAAAACACATGTGTTTAAAGTTTTTGTTGTTATAATAGTGTTGTGTTTTTGTATTGTAATGTTTCAATACAATACCAATTTCTTCATAGTCTTTCAGATAGTCAAGAGGCGCTTTCGAAGGGTATCTCAACCTCACTCTCACAACTGGTCGATTCTCTTTCAGCATAAGCAAAAAGCAAAGCCAGACCCAAATATATTTTTTGCATAAATTCGTCGACATTGGCAAAGTTCAGTGACAAGAGGAAATAAACTTTCCATCAGATCCGAGGCCATTTTTTTTACTTAAAGTCGCCTATGTACATATTTATATACATAAGTAGCAAAAGGTCAAGGAGTTATCGGTCAGCGGGAAAAACTGTAACCGATTTCTCCGCCTGGTAACGCGCTTAATTTTCGATTTGCTCCAAGATAATTGATAAGAGACGCCCGATGCCAGTTCTAGTGACATAATAATACTGCGTTCCGGACGCGGATTGTTGATTGCGTACAGTAGCATTTGTGGGATTAGTCAGTAAGTAGGAGGTGGCTTTAAACTAGTGTAACTAACGATTCCCATCGTTTTCCCGGTCATCAGACATTCGCAACGCTAATTAAAACCCATAGAAATTCGCATCGCATTTAGCAGAGTAGTGAAATGGAAGGGGTATTGGCTGGGTGGCACAGACGTCTTATCAAGTCAAGGCTTATCGATTTCAACCCCTTCCTTCCACCCCAATATTTCGTCCCGTGTAGCAACAAAGTGGCGTTCTCTTGAATCACGGAATAGTTTCGCATTTTTTTGTACATATGCAAGTCGTCTGGTTGCCGGATTCGTGTGAACATATGTTCCATACATTTGTGTGACTAGTTTATAATGCTCGCCAAAGAATCGAAATTGAAGGCCAATGGCAGAAATCCCAGACGCGGCTGAAAAAACCTAAGAAGGAGGCATACAACACCAACATAGCGAGATAAAAGTTGTGTCACTGAAATTTCGCTACAGTTATTCTAAAGCTATGTACATACATGGTTTGGCATTTTCTCTCATCTCAAATACAAAAAACCTGTTTATATCATATGTACCATATAATTTATGGTTCATATATTGGGTAAATTTAAGAATAAATAAGATTAAAATCAAGGTTGATGCCCAACGAGATAATGAAAATAAGTACACAATTTAATTTACTCATATACAAAGTATCTATTATATTACAAAACTTTACCTTTCGACACCCTGTTCCGCACCCGAATCCAATTGAATCCGCCCCTGCATCTCGCTTAAATAATATTTACCCAGTCGACGCCAGTGAGACTCTTTCTCATGTTCTCCCCATATTTTCAGGTCCCTAAGAGAGTAAGAGAATCGGTTTTGCATGCACGTGTTTCAGAATAATCACACTATTTTCTCAACTTTATGGCTCTTTACATACGTTTGGTTTTATATACATACGTACGTACAAATTTAATGGGATTCTCGCTTTTTCAAATGGAAAGTTTTCGGCTTTGCGCCTGTGTTTGAGCAAAACCAAAAAATCAAAACCAAAAAATCAAAACCAAAAAATCACAAAAAACTGAGGGTATACATCTGCCAAACAGGAACGCTTGTTTGCCAAAAGATGGGGAAATATACATGTGTATATTTCAGGACAGCTTGTTCTATTTATGGGTTTCTGCAATTGTTGTTAATAAATTATCTTTTGCAATTTCTTTTGCTACCGATTGCAACATGCTGATGGGCACAACAAACAAAAGGCCAGACTGTTGCGTAAGAGTCAACAAACTGTTGTGATTTTGCAGCTTCTAAACAAATAAGAAGAGCAAAATGAAAATTTATAAATAAATAGCAGGGAAATGCCAAGGAAATTGGAAAACAAAAACCAAAATAAACAGACGCGGTCGTCGACTGAGAGGCTGTGCTAAAGTGGCTGATTAAATGAAGACAACGACCGACATAGCGTCTAAATCTTAACCCACTAAATCTCAACTATTTTCATTATTGCAAATAAGGTGCGGGCTAAAATATTAAAAATTAAAAAGAACTTTCGCAGCCTTCTAAGTTAAAGCTTAATTAAGTTTATATTTTGATTTTCTACCGAAAATGTTTCTTATTTGTAAACAAGTTATATTATGGCAACTACTCATATTTTAAACAAAACAATCTATCTTAATAACGATTTGCTTAAACTATAATGTTGGCGCCTCCTCCATTTCAATAATATACTTCAGTGCGGAAAATTCCTCTCTCCTTCCCCTGGAAACCTTTTCTTCTGGGATATACGACGCCAACAGAATGCCGATAAACACAGAGATAGCTCCAATCATAAAGGGACCGGCCACCGTGCGATCTCCACTTACACTGCCTATCAAAATCCGATCCTCATCCAAATCCATGTCGGATAGGTAGAATACGATACCGAACAGAGCGGGTCCAAGTCCACTGCACAATCCCGACATGCCCGTGATCATGCCCTGAACTGCTCCCTGGGTTTCGGCATCCGTGTAGAGGGATACATAGGCACTTACGGCCGGAAAGGTGATGGAACTCAGGGCAGCTACATTTCCGGCCAGCCACATTTGCCACTTTTCGTTTCCTATGGTGTAGAGTATTAGTTGCAGCAGTTCCAGAAGCAATCCCAGTATTATAGCCTTCTTGGCACCCAATGCTTTCACTATAGATCCCAAGGTCACGTTTATCGAAATGCTCAATATGGCCATTAGGGCCACCAGCGTGGAGAGTTCCGTGAAATCAAATCCCATTGTCAGCTTCAGATAGGCTGGCACACTGGAGTATTCGCCAGCTTCGGGAAGTAGAAACATGAACACCACTATGCACAGTAGCAGGATATTGGGATCCGAGCCCACTCTTCGCAGGGATTGAAAAGGATCCGCTTGTCTCCAGCTCAATCCAGTGGATCTAACGTTTCGTTGTAAACTTTCGGGCACAGCCAGCAGTACAAACATCACGTTCGTTGTGGAGACCAACGTTGCTACTAGCACCACAGTATTAATTCCGTAAAGATCCATTATGAGATTACCCATTGCCGGGGCGATCACCAAACTGGCAGCAAAGGTGGCCGATACCAGTCCATAGGATCTAGAGCGATCTTCCTTTGTGGTAACATCCGCCACATAGGCGGAAACCACTGAGAAGCTAACGCCCAAGACTCCACTGAGCGAACTGATCACAAAGAACCACCAGTTATCCATGGTCATCATGGGGATCGGTAGGCAAGTGAAGATCACTGTTATAAGGAGCAGCACTTTCCGCCCATATATATCCGATAGAGCTCCGATCAGGGGCAACGATAGAAACGAGAGTATTCCCTTGACACCCATGACCAATCCGTTCATGAGGAACGTGTGGTCTGGGAAGGTCTCCTTTAGAGTGGCTATCATGGGCATTGTCAGCAGGCCCCATGCGAAGTATTCCAGAAAAACAACTACTAGTATGTGCCCAACACTTGGTTTTCCAATTCCCGAAATGGAGGCCAGCGATACGAGTAACCTTTTCAGACCGAACTTGGACATATGTATATAATGTTAATGTTGCACTAACTAATTAATACTAATCTTTCGAGTTTAGAAATTAAGCTGATATCACAATTTGTATGGTCTTTTAGCGTAGCTAATACCTTTTGGTGATTAGTTAATGTAGTTAACGCTAAGGTGAGTCGGAAAATGGTATAAAAACTTAAAGCTTTCTACACGTTTAAACAGTCGATATTTGCCAGTCCAAAAGTTTCGCGTTAACGACTTTAATTAAGTTAAAAATTAGTTACGTAAATCTAGTTTCTTTACAATCCAAACCACAGTAGCAGTCCTTAATATCTAGTTAAAAATATCTTTATTTTTCCCCTTTAAAGATGGCTTTCGTTGGCGTCTCTAGTTTCTTCATTTCCAAGAGTATCTTTCTGAATGAAACCACTCAAGACGATGGCCACAAATACACTAATGGCACTTATGACGAAGGGCATTGGAATTGGAGAATTGACTTTAAGATCAGTATCCGCATCATCCTGGAAAATGAAGAAGAGTACTCCGAAAAAGGCAGGTCCCAAACCCTCGCTCAAGCACTCGATGCCAGAGATAATGCCCAGGACAGCACCCCGATTCTCGGGACTGGCGTAGATGGAAGCCACCGCATTATTGGCAGCGGGTATAATTGTTGCCAGTGCGGCCAAGATACTGCTTAACCAGTACATCCAATGATGGGTTCCAAAGCCGAAGAAAAGCATTTGCAGGAACAATAGAAAAAGTCCCAGACGGATCGACCACTTGGCCCCTACTATATTCATAATATAACCAAGGAGGATATTGGATGTTATCGCCAGTACAGACAGTAATCCCAACATCATGGACACCTCCTCGTACTCAAATCCCATATTTGTTTTCAGATACACGGGTGCAGTAGAATCCACTCCTGCAAAGGGCCAAATCGACAGGAATGTTATGAGGTATATCACGAGTAGGTTCTTATCCTTACGACTTTTACGCAGCACTTTCCAAAGATCGGAAGTGTTTAGGGATTCATTATCATCTTTCTCCTTTTCGGTTAAATCATTCTGTAGGTTTTCCTCTTTGTTTAACTCTTGGTCCTGCTCTCTACTTGCGACTAGATTCTGTGAGGTGGGTTTCTTCGCATCAACAGTCAACTTTACTTCTCCATTTAAGATCTCTTTCTTTTCCTTGGGGCTTATGTCCTCCGCTTTCGTGTCCTCCACCTTGTTATCATTAATTTCATTCAACATAACCTTTTTCTCCTTCAAAACTAAACTCTCTGGCACCGCAAATATGATAAACAAGATATTCATCATGCCAGTGATGGTGGCTATCAAAATAACGGATGCAGACCCATACGATTTCATCAAATAATTCCCCAACGATGGCGAAAAGGCTATTCCAGCCCCAAAACTGGCCGCCACAAAGCCATATCCTTTCGAACGATTCTCAACACTAGTTGTGTCTGCCACATAGGCCAATGAAGAGGAGTAAGTGCTCCCACAGATGGAGCTCACAGTGAGAATGGCGAAGAACCACCAACTCTTCAACATCATGAATGGAATTGGAGCGTAGGTGGTGGCCACAGCCAGTAGCATCACCACTTTTCGGCCACGGAAATCGGAAATGGCGCCCATCACAGGCGTGGTCACAAATCCCAGGATTCCTCTCACTCCGTAAACCAGTCCATCCACGAGAAGGACGCGATTCCCAAACGATCCCGACAGTTTCTCGATGAAGGGCACGGTGAGAAGACCCCAGGAGAAGTAGTGCATAAACGTAACGATCACCGCGTGCCAAACACTGGCTTTTCCGATTCCAGAACGATTAACCAATACTGTCACCAGGGGTCTAAGAAACTTAAACTGCGCCATTTTAGGTGTTCTGTCCGCGAACTGGCCAACGCCAGAATAGCCTGACAACTCCAGTTTAAATCCAATTTATACGGCTCAGTCTTATAGCAAATATAGTTATGGCTGCACTGGAAAAAACATGATACTCGAACTATTCTATACTATTTTGTCGTTTAAAAAATATATCGTTTTTTAAGATGTTTCAGCTTAAGTTTGTACATTTTATGTACAAACAAAATATTACCGATTTTATTGAGTTTATTTGAAAGAGAGCTACACAAATTTCGAATATATATGTATATTATTCATCCTTTCTCCCTCAATTAAAACAAAAGGTTCCCATTTACAAGTAGCATATAAACTAATTATTTAAACCAACAAGTAGCGCAATATACCTACATTCACAGTTTTTCTCGAATGTAAAACCAAACATTCCAAACTTTTTAAAGTAAACCATAAACAATTATTTAACACAATTTCGTGCCTTAAAATATGGTTCGAGAATTGTCATATGACTTTGAATAAATAGTACAATTATCCTCTACAATTTTGTGAAATATCTGGAGCTTCATTAATTTTTATGAGAATATTGTTAGTACGAAATATATAACAAAACAAAGGAAAACGCTATCAGATACCCGTTACTCAAATGGTGGGAGTCCCAGTAATAAAGTTTAAAATGCCTTTGATATATCCATAGAATATTTCAAGTAAACTAGTATAATTTAAAACAACAACGAAAGAGATTTCAACAGGGCAAGTGTGACAGTGTGAACGGTTTTCGGCGTGGGCTTGATCCAAAAGGGTTTGACAGCTAGATTCAAGTTGTCCGACTATCAGATACCCTTTACTCAGCTAATGGAAGTGCGAATGAAAAAGTTTAACATTTTTCTGGCCTATTAATAGATATGGAGAAAAAATATAATAAAACAACAGGAAATATATATGGATGTCTCTGGAATCTAAGACCTTTATCTCAACTTTCTAGCTTTTAGAGTTCCTGAAATCGAGACGTTCATATGGACAAAAATATCTATACTTTATAGGGTCACAAACGCTTATATACCAATTCAACGAAACGTGTATACCCTTTTACTCTACCCATGACCAATCAGTTCACTGGGAACGTGTGCTGTGGTTTTCCGATCTTAACGTGTGGCAAAACAATCGAAAGGTAGCACAAAAACGAAAGGGATTGCATAAAAAGTTCCTGAAACATTTGTGAGAAAATAAGGTTAAAATCAAACTGGAAAATGTAAAAAAACGGGGGACGAGGGACTTTTGGAAAGTAACCTATTCATCAAAAAAATTTTTTAAAAGTAAATATCGATTGAAAACATCAAATTAAAATTTTTGTATCGTTTGACCCGCATTATATCCCACCTTTTATTTTTGCTATGCCACGTCCATTTTCAAAAAAGACAGAACGCCTAAGTCGAATTCCAATGCTATCAGATACCCTTTACTCAGCTAGTAGAATCAAGCTAGTACAATCAAGAAATTTCAACATATTTTGTCATATCGGCGGTTGTAATTGGCAAATCCAAAAAAATCATTTTTCAATACTGTGGGTGTGGGACGTTTATAAATTATAAAATTTATAAATGTATTTAACCCAAAAGATGATTATTACCTCGTCAAAAGGTGATTTAGTTTGATTCAATTGAACTGAACTCATATTTTACGCCTTCTATATTATATTAAAATTTAATATAGCCCGAAAATCGAACAATTTCTATTTGATTAGTTATATCCGTTAGAGTAAAAGAGTATACTAGATTTTTCAAAAAAAAAAATGTAAAAGGCAGAAGGATGCGATTCCGACCATATAAAGTATATATATTCCTGATCAGGATCAATAGCAGAGTCGATCTAGCGATGTCCATCCGTCCGTCTGTCGGTATGAACGTCGAGATCTCAGTAACTATAAAATTGCGAAATTTGGTATACCAAGAACACTGAAGCCACGCCCACACTTTTAAATTTTTAAATTTTGTCTCATTTTATTACCTAGTATCTATCGATATCCTAGAAAAAGGCTCAAATTTCGCGATCGAATTCCCACTAGCTGAGTAATAGGTATCTGATAGTCGGGGAACTCGACTATAGCATTCTCTCATGTTGAATACTTTAAACAAGTGAACATTTTATGAAAAACTTATATAACGTTTAATTAAATAACAATTATTTAAAGCTACGTTCTTTACGTTCCATATCATAGTTGTCATCTATCTCTAGTTTTACATAGCCATTATTCTTTTCATATTTAAATGTGGTTTTCGCAAGCGGTTCTAGCTCATCCTCGGTAGCGTCGTCTATGATCTTATAGATCAATGGTTCCTTTTCGACAGTCTCCTTTTTAATAAAACCTGTCAAGACGATGGCCACAAATACACTAATGGCACTTATGACGAAGGGCATTGGAATTGGAGAATTGACTTTAAGATCAGTATCCGCATCATCCTGGAAAATGAAGAAGAGTACTCCGAAAAAGGCAGGTCCCAAACCCTCGCTCAAGCACTCGATGCCAGAGATAATGCCCAGGACAGCACCCCGATTCTCGGGACTGGCGTAGATGGAAGCCACCGCATTATTGGCAGCGGGTATAATTGTTGCCAGTGCGGCCAAGATACTGCTTAACCAGTACATCCAATGATGGGTTCCAAAGCCGAAGAAAAGCATTTGCAGGAACAATAGAAAAAGTCCCAGACGGATCGACCACTTCACCCCTACTATGTTCATAATATAACCGAAGAGGAGATTCGATGTTATCGCCAGTACAGACAGTAATCCCAACATCATGGACACCTCCTCGTACTCAAATCCCATATTAGTCTTGAGATATACGGGTGCAGTAGAATCCACTCCTGCAAAGGGCCAAATCGACAGGAATGTTATGAGGTATATCACGAGTAGGTTCTTATCCTTACGACTTTTACGCAGCACTTTCCAAAGATCGGAAGTGTTTGGGGATCCATTATCATTTTTCTCCTTTTCAGTTAAATCATTTTGTAGGTTTTCGTCTTCTTTGTTGAACTTTTGGCTCCGCTCTTTATTTGTGACTAGATTTTGTGATGTGCCGTGGTTGGATTTGTTCGCTAAAACAAGGTTATTCAACTTTTCCTCTCTATTTAGGATCTCTTTCCTTTCCTTTGGGTTTATGTCCTCCATCTTGTTATCAGTCTTTTTATCCACCATTTTCTTTTTTTCTTTTAAAACTAAGCTCTCTGGCACCGCAAATATGATAAACAAGATATTCATCATGCCAGTGATGGTGGCTATCAAAATAACGGATGCAGACCCATACGATTTCATCAAATAATTCCCCAACGATGGCGAAAAGGCTATTCCAGCCCCAAAACTGGCCGCCACAAAGCCATATCCTTTCGAACGATTCTCAACACTAGTTGTGTCTGCCACATAGGCCAATGAAGAGGAGTAAGTGCTCCCACAGATGGAGCTCACAGTGAGAATGGCGAAGAACCACCAACTCTTCAACATCATGAATGGAATTGGAGCGTAGGTGGTGGCCACAGCCAGTAGCATCACCACTTTTCGGCCACGGAAATCGGAAATGGCGCCCATCACAGGCGTGGTCACAAATCCCAGGATTCCTCTCACTCCGTAAACCAGTCCATCCACGAGAAGGACGCGATTCCCAAACGATCCCGACAGTTTCTCGATGAAGGGCACGGTGAGAAGACCCCAGGAGAAGTAGTGCATAAACGTAACGATCACCGCGTGCCAAACACTGGCTTTTCCGATTCCAGAACGATTAACCAATACTGTCACCAGGGGTCTAAGAAACTTAAACTGCGCCATTTTAGGTGTTCTGTCCGCGAACTGGCCAACGCCAGAATAGCCTGACAACTCCAGTTTAAATCTAATTTATACGCCTCAGTCTTATGGCAAATATAGTTATGGCTGCACTGGAAAAAAAATTATACTCGAAGATGGCGCTATTTTGTCATTTACAAAATATATCGTTTAAACTTGTAAGATGTTTCAGCTTTCTAAATAAAATTTCTCGCAGAAAACAAACCAATACCGAATATGCCCAATCAGTTTTTGTTTTGTGATTCAAAGAAATCGTAAGCAAAACGCAAACAAGAGAATTAAAAAGTTTGTTTTGAAAATAGCTGAAATTTGCACGATATATTAACATTATTCATCCCAGCTATTAATACAAACAAACATTTCCCTCTCTTGTTAGTGAGAATGGAACCATAAGGTTCTGATTTACTATAACCATAAGGTTCTGATTTACTCGTAGCGCAATATACCTGCATTCCTAGTTTTTCTTGAATGTAAAGTCAGCTACTTTTAGAACTTTTTAAAGGAAGCCATAAACAATTATTTAACATATTTTCGTGTCTTAAAATATGGGTTGAGTATGCATGCCTAAACTTTCCATATGACTGTGAATAAATAGTGACATTTTCGCAAACTTAAAAAAGTTGATATGAGAATTTTATAAGTATACAATATATGTTTACCAAATCGAAAGAGCACGCTTTGATGGAGTTCTTCGACTATCAGATACCCATTACAAATTTGGGAAAAAATTAATTAAAAATTGTGGGCATAACAGCTTTTTGCAGTTTGTTGTCGATACCAGTGGACAAAATGCTTTTGTCATATCTATAAAAATTGGTAAAACAAATAAAAAAAAGGGGAAAAAAAAAATAAAAAATAATATTTAAAATGTAGGCGTGACAGTTTCTGTCGGTTTGTGGGGGTCAGACTGGGCGTGGCAATGTTCTGAAAAAAACTAGGCTGGTTATCCTGCTCAAGAAAATGTATAGTTACTTTATTCGATGCACTCAGAGAAAACCCCGTTATCATTGATCTCGATTTGAGAAATCGAGATAGAACCATTCTCAGATTGCAAATGGCTTTGCTCTCATTTGTCTACCTTTTTTTTTTTTCAGACAGCCCTCTTCCACAATCTTACACTCGATACCTTTTCCACCAGAAAATATTAACGTTGAGATCGTTTTCTTCTCGAAACCATAAACCATCTTCTTCACTAAGTACGCTGAGCACAATTTTTCTGAGTGCAGGAAATGCTTCCTTCCGCCAGCTACGTACTTTTTAACTAGCCGAGTATACTCTTTTAGTTTACGAGAAAAGGGTATAAATGTATAAATACAAATGAATCTCTCACTATTTGTCTGTATTAAATTAGAAATTATAAAAATGTTTGGTTGTCATACATATCGTTCGAGGGCTAGCTTTTTATTATAGACTCATTTTATCTAATGAGTCATATCCCTTTAGTTTTTTTATATATGTATATATTATGTATATATTATTTAGCATGCATAACAAACTTAATTCTTGATAGGCTTTTAAAAATTAGTTGCTTAAATTATGTTATTTTTAAAAGTAATCTCTTCCCCCCCGCTTATTATTTTTAAACTTAATATCTTTAGATTAGACTCACCGGCCATAAGTTCGCTGTTTTGCTGATCCTGCAGCATTGGGATGACCGGCTCGCCGCCAGGTGGCGCATCTGGCATATCATCGGCCGTATGGTC
Organism: Drosophila sechellia; assembly: GCF_004382195.2. Taxonomy (NCBI): domain Eukaryota; kingdom Metazoa; phylum Arthropoda; class Insecta; order Diptera; family Drosophilidae; genus Drosophila; species Drosophila sechellia. Next base: position 19,986,334 of record NC_045951.1, on the reverse strand, counting down.
GTGACCGTGGGCGGTGGGGGCGTGGCCCTGGGTGGGCGGTGGCTCCGCGAAGAGCATCTCGAAGCGCAGCCGGGTCCTGATTGGACAGACCCTCAGCTGCTGTTGCTGTTGCACTTGTTCGAGCGGGCCACCGATCTCCAGGTGACGATATAGAGCATAAATTTGGGTTTTATGCTCGAAATGGCTCCAAGTGCCGTTATGGGCGGCGTATTTACCGTTGGCGTGATAGCAGCCTGCTCCTCTGACGTCACAGCAGCCGGCTGATTCGACAGCGACAATTTCGCTTTCGACGGCACCAAACTGGCGTAAATAATCTAAAAATAAGACGAGGTTTTTTTTCCTCTGTACACGGGGAGGCTGATGTCGCTGCTTCTTCTTGTTATTTGCCCTTTGCTGCTGCTGAAGCTGCTGCTTCTTCTTGCTATTTTCCCTTTCCTCTTGCTTTTTCTTCGTATCCTCCTCGCCTGCTAGCTTCTTCTTCTTCTTACTATTCTTATCCTTTACCCCTTGCTTCTGACAGAGCTCCTCTTCTCTCCGTTCCGCCTGCAGTTGTTGTTGTTGCTGCTGCTGCTGCTTGTTTGACCTTTTCTTTTGGCCAAACTTTCTGCCCCCGTCGACGTCACAGCTGATCGATTTGCTGCACTCGCTCGGCGATTTATCCGCCTCCTGGCTTTGCCTGCTTTTTCGATTTTCCCAATTCACATTCGTCGTCGGCCGTGGGAATTCCGCTATCATAATTTGTATGCCACTTATGCCATAATTATCACACTCACTCTCACGCACACACGCACAAAAACGCGAAAAGAGAGGCGGGCGCGCGCTTGTGTTGTTGTTGATTTATTCTTTTTTCACCGCTTAACCAAGCTGAAAAGTTGAAAATCTTTACACACACCAAACACACACACACACACAGACTCAGAAAACTTGGGAAATCGAATTTTCCGTACTGTGATTTTCCGGCCATAAATCTGCACGGGCGTAAGTTTCGGAGGAAACTACTGCAGAAAAGCTCCTGGTCGCAAAGGAAGAAAAATCGGACGGGCGAAGCGTTGCCACACGATGACAGCGATTTCATTTGTTTTGATTTAGTTGCCGGAGCGATGCCACCTTAATAAGATACCGAAAAATACCAAAGGTACTTCGAACTGCCAACCTGTTTTCAAAACTTTTCTAGCCACTTGGCTTTTTTTTCAAAGATATTTATTCTTTTAATATTTAAATTTTAACGATCTAACCGTAAGATAGACCCTTAATTATGTCTAATGGCCATTTTTTATGGACATGTGTGTGCACATTTAGGCGCATGAAATAAATACATAGTATATATAGTATTTGGAAGAGTAAGTTTTCCTTCGTACACATTTTATTTTTAACTAAGTTGGGACAAAGTGTTTTAATCTTTCGACTTCTCTTTATTGACGCATCGCCTTAAACAATTCCAACTAAAAATTTCCAATCAACACAGACAGCTGCTTCGCTCCGCTTAGGCAAACAGGCGCAGTTCATCGCGCGCCTCGATGCACTTGGGCGGCGAAGGAGTCTCGAACTCGCCCAGCTCGGCGTCGTAGTAGAGGGCAGCGCGGTAGGGACGTAGCTCCCATGGCACCTGCTGCTCCATGGTGGTCAGCGTGACGCCCAAATCCTCAAGCGTGGGCACACCAGTCAGGACCTTGTCGGTGACAGCCTCGCGCTCGATGCGAGCGGGATGCAGACCGCCGATCGGGGTGCCGGGGCAGATGAAACTGTTCAGCTTGGCTTTAAGCAGGAAGGTGGGGTCCCAACGCATGTCGTAGCGCATGTAGCCCCAGCGCTTCTGATCCTTGCGCATCAGTCGGTGGAACCAGTCGACCAGCTCGCTCAACTGATAGCGTTTAGGTCTGCAGCGAATAGAGGAAATCAGTAAAATGTGCATGGTACAAATACTTTGACTTGAAGATTGACTCACCCCACAGCCTGGTAGACGCGGCCAGCGCTGTCCGGATCCTTGGCGGCGTTGATGATGGCCTGGGCCACGTCCGAAACGTAGACGGGCTGCTTGACGGTCTTCTCTCCCTTGTGCCACAGCGGCATCGAGCGGAACTGACGGCGCCAGATGTGGGCGTAGTAGCGCAAGAAGCGATCCTCGGAGCCGTAGATATCCGCAGGACGGATGATCGTGGCGTTGGGGAAGGCGTCGCGTACGCGCAGCTCGCCCTCGTACTTGCTTTTCAGCCACTCGCTGCCGCCCTTGACGTACAGATCCTTGGGATTGGCCTCCACGTTCAAAGAGGACAGGTGGATGAAGCGCTCCACGCCAGCCTCGCGGGCAATCCTGAGGAAATGAACGTTGTTTACGTTATGCAAGTTAGAATGAAGAAGTGGCCAGGCAAATAATGCTGGCTATGATGTTCACCTAGCGATCCTCTCAGCTCCGTTGACATGGACATCCTTGAACTTGAAGTTCTTGGTCTCGAAGTCCCTGCCCACCAGGTTGATGACCACGTTCGAGTGCTTGACTGCCTCACGAATGGAGGCGGGATCCTCCAGGTTGTAGAAGTGGAAGAGCACCTGGCCAAGATCACCGGTGACCTTAAGACGGATAACATCCGAATCGTCACCGCGATAGGGCAGGATCATCTGGGAGCCAGATTTGCCCAGTTTGTTGCACACATAGCGACCCACGAAGCCGGTGGCTCCAAACACAGTGGCCACAATCCCATTGAAACTGCTACGTCCGCCAGTTCCGCGCTTCATGGCAGCCGGATTGGTGGTCTTCAGTGGACGTGGACCATCTTCCGGCGGCGCAGCAGCGGCGGAATATCCACGCAGGCACAAAACTCCAACCACGCCACTGCCGTGGTGCTCTAAGTATCCGGAATTGGACAGAGAATGGGCCAAAAGTTAGCCACAAACATCGTATTACATAATTTGATTGCCTGGCGGTTATCGACCGCAGGCACGGTACTCACTGGCCAGCTGGAGATTACGGGTTAGTACTATGGCGGCCATTTCGCACCGGCACACTGGACCAACTCGATTCGGTTAATTTACGCTTAAAATCCTATTTTATTTCGGAACAGGCCAGTTTTTTATTTTGCCCCACGACAGTGTGACCGTGGCGTTGCAAATGGAATATAATAGAATTGACAGGTTGATACCAAAAACTACAGTGGAACAAGGCTGCCAGACTGAAGAAAAACATTTGATTTGGAAAGTAACAGTTATTTCTATAGTTTTTAAAACACCCCGTTAAATATAAAGTTAACCTTTAATAGGTAAATAATTGACCTCATAACCAGTGGAGCTTGTTTGTGGCCATTGCATACAAAACATATTTCAATTATCTGGTTATCAAATATCGGTAAATGCAAATGGTTATAACTACTATGATCTCAAATTATTCATACTATTTAGGTGGCACTAATAATTTTATCTCATAATTACTTTGACAACCTTGTGGATATCTTAGCCGCTTAGCGGTAATTAAAGTGTCATATAAACCACTCTTCTTGCTTGGCACTAGTTTATAAATATTGGTTGGCAAATAAGACATAAGCTAACCGTGTCCCAGTTCAAAAGTAACTGCCTTGCCTGTTGTCACACCGCAAACTTTTTATCTAATGTGCGTGGTTTAATTGCAATTTCCAGCCCGTGGATCGTTTAATTCGGCACGGCTTGGGTTCTACTCACAAAAAATTCAGTTAGCAGTCGCCTTCTAGCTGTAAAACCTAGAGCATCGGGAAAACTTAGTGTTATCTGTTCGAAATCGGACAACTAAGGATTAACTATTTCTACGGATCCAAAAACGCCGATAAGCAGTGGAATAAAAGTGAGCTTGTTATAAAATTGTTGATATGGATACACATTTTTGCGGTTATAAAGTGCGGGGGTCAATCACCACTAGCTAATTGTGTTCGAATGTAACAGCTTGGGTAAACTGTTTAGAACCGAGGATATTTCAGTTAGTAATTTGTTTTTAGATTGGTTAAGTTAATGGGAATGCAACTGTCATGAATTACCTTCTTCGATACCAAAATATTTTTTATAATGTAACATTACATTATAGACATGTAGTGGGTTAGGCCTTACAAAAATTATAGAAATTATTTCAGTGCATCAAACGCGTTCTTATACATATGTATATATGTACGTATTTGTTTATAAAGAATATATTTCGTTTCAGTTATTTTTATTAAATCACCCTGTCTAAAAATACATACCTGTTCTAAAGCACATCATTTTATATTAGAAACACTATTTTGTTGACTTCAGTTGTGCGTTTGATAAGTTAAATATGTGCACAGATCACTGCCTTTGACAATTGGGGATGTAATTCTGTAGAGATTACCATAGCTTCGTATGTAAATATGTATGTAAAATATTCATTATAGCATTGTTGTTGTCTCATAAACCTGCCTAGATAACGGCAATACAAGCATACCTACATGTGACATGCATAAACAAGCAACATATGTATAAATTTCACTCTCCTTTTTCTACTCTCATTTCGCTCTCTTTTAGCAATCAGCTGATTTTTTTTCAGCCTGCTCACGCACTTTTTCGCCCACACAAATACAATAGTGAGTTGCTTTCTACCTCTCTCTAGCTTATCTCTGCACCCTGTCCTTTAAATTTGCAGGCTTTTCGTTTGTTTTGCCGGTCGTGGTTATGGTTGTTCTTGTTGCTCATATTCGACCATCTCTCTTTGCCTTTAATACCCTTACGAAGAGTATCAACATATCTTCACCCTATAGCTTAGTCTTATAAGGTCAATTAAAAATGATGTTTTTAAATGTTTTAAACTGTGCACAATTCATGTTTAAAATTCGTACTGATAACTTAAAAAGTAAATAAAAATTAACTACTCTTGGGACACATACGTTGTAGTAAAGAATTTAAAATTTAGTCTAATTTAATTATGAATGCTCAGAATTATAATTAGGAATTCCCTTTGTTTTTGTAGAACATAGCTCTGCCAGTATTATAACATTTCGAGTTTCAATTAAAAGAGTACTCATAGTTCGGCATGGTGCTTCCGCTTTTCCGTTTAGTTGCCATATGTATATTTAGCGTCGTCTTTTGCGATCATTCGTGTTTGAGCCGCGCTGCAGTTAACAACGCGCTGAATGATTCGCTCCCGAAAAAATTAGCGCGTGTGCCTCGAAATATTTTAAATCGCCAACGTGCGTGTGTGTGAATAATAATAATAATAATAATAAAATAGGAAAAGCTACATTTTCCAATGCAATTTACGCTGGCGCGGCTATAAATAGAAAACGTAAAGCAAACACAGGCCTTTTTTCGCTTATCAGAGTGCAAAAGACGGTAAATCTCCAGTTCTTAGCTACAGTATTAGGGTTCTAGACTGATAAGGGCTTTTCGGCCGAAATCGTATCTGGGACCAGGAATAGGAAAAACACGCCCCAATGCTTGCTGTTTTGGATAATCGCAGATTGTATATAGATGACTGATTCGTTAGCGGTCAGATTGTAGATCCATTTAGCAAGTGATTATTAAGACGCCTCGCGCCTCTTGGCACCGATGTGAAAAAATATTGCCCGAAATATGTATTACTTCTGCGGTGTATAAAAATAAGTTCGATCGAAATTAATGCTAATTAACGGTTATATCTGTCTACGATCCATCTGCAAATTCTCACCCTAAGCTAATTCAATGCAAATTGATCCCGGGCCTTGGCTCAAGTTCTGAAGAACCCAGCTCGGCCGCGTTTCCAGCCCCAACATAATATAAACAATTACTTTATGAAATTATAAACAAACAAATTGGCCCGCGATTATACAACCAAGCCTCTAAAATTTATAGTGCATTTTTGGTTGCACGGTTTTATATTAGCAAACTCAATTTATTAATCCAAAGAGTAGTGTGTGATCCAAAAATTTTACATTTATATTTAAAGAAAAATTGTTATATTTATTTATTTTTCATAGATAAGCATTATTCTATTTATTACTTCTATCACTGCGACCGCAATTGTATGTTTATATATTTAATTCAATTAGATTTGTCGTTTTGTAATTTTGAGTCATTAAGTGTAATTGAAGTGGGTCTTTAGTAATCAGCATTAATATCAAACTTTGTATTATTTTAATGGGTTTTTGTAAATCATCAAAAAATCTCTCATACCCCAACTGATCACGTTTTCGATGAGGATGTAGGGAAAGTATACATATATAGATGTATACTTATGTATATAGGTGCACATCGCACGTAGATGGTGGTGCATAAAATTGTAATTAAAATATTTACACTTATTTGTTTATTATAATGGGAATATTTTGTTGAATCGTGTGCTTCATCGCTTATTATGTACAGGTGGTCAGGGTTGTGAATTCTCGAAAAAAAAACTTGGATTGGGTTTCACTTTTATGATTATGGACTAAAAAGCAGTAAGATACAAGTTGGATTTTTAAGTACTGAAAATTTAACTAATATCCTACTAATTTTGAAGAATATCAAATCTGCATACTTACTTTCTGCTAGTTTTTCCACCTTTGTTAACATCCTTTTTTGTTGTTTTTCCATCTCTGTTAAATCGCTCTTATCAGTCAGACCTGTCCACTTACCACTTAATCACCTGTGGTGAGATAGCGATAGGGTAGGTAGACAGCTATCTCTATCTGCTTATCAGGAGCCCGATTTTGGCGCGTTCGATGTTCAAATACGCCACATGGGCAACAAAGTAATAAAATATTGGCAGCACACGTTGTCTGTGGCCCACTGATAGACAATAACAATATTGATAGAATTTTTAAATAACACCGTTCCCTTGCGAATTAGAAATTCCAAAGGCATCGTCGACCTTGTCATCGTGTACGAAATGGTCAAAATTGTTAGATTTTAGCTGCTGGCTGTTTTGAAAACAGGCCAGGGACTCGCATAGGAAGTATTTTTTAATTCAGTTTAAAATCTACGCAAAAATCAATGTACAACAAATGCGGTTTGTTGCCAAATCTCATTTGTATGCAGGCAATAGTCCGAAAGAGGCAAAAAATTAAACAAGCAAACAGAATTAATGCACCCGATACCTGATGATGGCAAATCAAAACAAAAAGCAAATGTTATTGGTCCCGAATTTTACTGCACGCTTCACTTTTTGTATATTTTTTCAATCGGTGGAGTGAGCTGTTGCATTGGTCTAATTGACAATTGGGCTGTCAACTCTTGGCGCAGATTTACGATCTGGATTTTACGCCACCTGAGAAGGTCCGGATTCGGGGTAATCAAATAATTTGGAAAAAAGGGGTGAAAAAAAATAAAAAACCATAAAAACCTTAGCATTTTGAAATTGAATTCTCGAAAGTAAAACGATTTGGCACAATACTAATATATGAACTTTTTCATTTTTGTAAAATGGTTCTGGCAATTACATAGCTAGCTAACATACAAATTAATAGATATTGATATACAAATTTAATTACACGACATCAGTTGTTCACTTTACTTGACGATTGCTTCGATTTTCACTCTTACCTCATCAAAAAATATTTTGAGTGATGTTAAAACAAAGATTTAGCGGCGATATCAATAACAATACCGATATGTAGTTCTGTATTTAGTAGTTTTCTTTATTTAAAAAGTTAACCAAAACTATCGTATTGCCAAAAGCATAAAATTTGAAATAAATTCTAACTAAATACACAAAATCAAGAAATAGGAGCAATACTTCATTCAATCTAACATGACATGACAACTTTTTCATTCAAAATTGGCTTTGAAAACAAGTCTATACATTACCTGAAATCTTTTACCTAAAAAAAATGGCATTCAGTCTATTTACCTTACACTACCTTGATTGTCTAGTATACCCTCCTGCTCTACGAGTAATGGATGTACTAAATTGTAAATGAAAAGCTAAGCCTGATTTCAGCTTTTAGACCTGCCCTGACATCTTTGTTTTTTGGTAGTCTTTGGGAACCGTCAGTTCTCATCCACATGCCACTCATATCACACCATATTTTATCGGGAGGATCACTTCGTTATCTTCATTATCCCCTAGCAACTACAGCAACAATGAGCGAACTGAGGCTTCACACGAATCAGTATCTTTATCTGTATCTGTATCTGTAGCTCTGCTTATCTTTTGTTATCTGGTGTTCGAGCCTATATAACATTGCCTCCTGCCTCCCACCACCCACCCATACATCTCGGTTGTCGAATGAAAACGAAATTAAATTGAGGAAATGAACATTTAATGGAACAACTGGAAGATACACGAGTACACAGAATCCATTTAATCAAACAGATGTCTATGGACACTCCACTCATCCAAATAGTTTGTTGCTACCTGCTAATTGTTGTTTCTACAATGTCTCTGCTGGAAATACTGTATAGCTATAGTATGGAAAACAGTCGATTGTTTGCTGGGGCGCACAATCTAGTGCCCCCGAGGCGCGGTTTAGCTAGTACTTAGCTTACTCGCTCTTCATGTCTATCTGTATGGGGTTCTAAAACAATTGATTTTATCATTTGATCTATTATAATTGTATGCTATTGCACGTGTGACAATTTGGAATGCAATTAGCTCATTTAAGAGTCGAATTGACGGCGAGCATAGGCGAGTGTACATTTGATGAAATTGTATTCTGGGCGGCAATGTTCATTTGCGTAATAATCCTATTGAGGATTCCACGTGGAAGCGACTGTCTGTCACTTTAAAGAAGATTTATAGACAAACAGTGAAATCATATTGGAATACTGTCTATAAATGCATTACTATAAATATCATTAATGAACTATAACAGGTCTATGTTCTGTTCTTTAAGTAAGGTATACCTCAACGTATCAGATTTACTTACCATAAAGGTCATTGCACGGACCTTCAGCTTCTGTTTAGATGGTCTATTCGGATTAACCAAAAAGATCATTAAACCGCGACATGTCCCTCGGTAATTACTCTACTAGAGGGCATTTAGGCCATTTAAATGACCAGCCGAATGGGGTTCAACCTTGGGGTTACATGGCGGCAAGCACACTGAGTGGGGGCGTCCATCAAACAATCGGTAGCTAGATGTCCACGATCACGTAAAATTACGTCAATGTCCCAGGCGATCGAGCGATCAATTCGATGAGATTCGCTGAGGTAACCACGGGTGTAGCGGGCCCATTTAGCATCTTCATTTGCATGCAACCCATGCAAAAGCGACAGGAGGAGCTCATGTGGGCCCGTGCTCACATGATGACGATCGTGGTGGTGGTGATTGGCATACGAGTGCTTGGAATGGGCTGGGAATGAACTGAACCCTAAATATGGCAGGTTCAGCTCGGTTCAGTGGCAGTATCGCCCCAAATCGGATCGGTTCGCTTATCCCCCTTTGGGATCTTGAACTTGACACAGTTCGGTTGGGTTTTACCGATCGAAGGGCTAATATATATAGTTAGAAATGAAATGTGCTATCAATAACATTCATTCATAATTCTTTGAAATAAGCTTTAATTATGATAAATACAATAAATACAATAAATACAACCGAATCGAAAATTATAATATATGTGTCGCATTACGAATGTATTTTGACCACTGTACGTGTCTGTCATATTATTAGCATGGTTTGACCACTGTGCTTGCAAGACGCAGCTGCGCAATGAGTTTGGTATATCGTGAGGACATTCTTAGAATTTGACTGCAACGTAGAATATGACTGGCGCCAAAGTAGCGTTACGAGTGAGGCGACGGCGTTGTCGCGCTGTCGCCAAGTGTAGTCCAGCTAGGGTGTGTAAAGGATAGATCGATGCGTAGAAAATACGATCAGTTGCATACAGACGATCGCGCACGCCGGTTGGAATTCGCTTCACTCGAAAGGTTTATTTGCCAATATGGAAGATCAGGCCCAAATAAATGCCAACGCTGCGACATCAGAAGTGGGATCTGCTTTGCCTACAAATATCACCGATGCATACCTGGCAGTTTTACAAGTGCAAAACAACAACCTAATAGAGATCATCAAAAATATGCAGACACCAAAGGCATCGGCAACTGATGAAAAGGGAAAACATATAACTCTCCCAAAGTTTCATCCTGAGGGAGCTGGTGCAGATGCCTCAGCTTGGTGTACAACAGTGGATCTCATTTTTGCTGATAAAATGCCCGAAGGTAGCAGCCTGATGATAACTTTAAGTAAGGCGCTAGAGGGAAGTGCATCACAATGGCTGTCCCAAATATGCTTTGCTTGCATCACATGGCCACAATTTAAAGAACTCTTCGTTCAACGCTTCGTTGGCATCGAAACGTCTGCTGCCACCCTGATGAAAATTTTGAACGGGCGACCAAAGTCTCGAGAAAGTTACACCGAATATGGAAGCCGAATCGTCCTTACTTATGTCCAAATTTAAATCTATTGATCTGGAGGAAATTGCGGTATCACTTAATCTGGCTCACATGGCACAAATTGATGACAAATTGTCGCGCTGGGTTTTTACAAACAATATTAAAACTCGAAATGACATGCAACAACAACTACAAGCGCACACTTTTAAAAAACGGAACCTTGATGACGACGCATCTACAACAGACCCGGAACGCAATTATTGTGGAAAGACTGGACATAAATATGATGAATGTCGTGCTCGGCAGAGGTCACAAAATCAAGGAAGAAGTCACAACGGAAGTTCAACGCAAGGATCAAAAGACCAATTAACAGTCAAATGTTTCAAATGCGACGAGCTTGGGCACTTCGCATCCGCCTGTCCAAAAGGACGATCACAAGGAAGCGACCAAGAAACGTGTTGACATCTGTACTCCACCATCTGTAGCTCCACCATCAGGAATAGTAAGAAGTTCCACCGGTGAGTCCGTTCCATACTTTTTTTGATTCCATATTGAAAGAGGGATTAGCGGATGTGTTCATGGAAAGATGAATTAGTGGTGCTGTGCTTATGAGTGGCAAATTCTAGCTACGTAAAGATTTGTAATTTTAATTTTATAAATAAAAAAAAGATTCAATATAAGAAATAAGATTCAATGTAGGCGGCCATGTCTTGCTCAAGAGTGAAGAGCGGCATCAAACAAAGCTAAACCCAAGGTTTGGGGGCCATATGTAATGGCAGAAAAGCTTGATGGTGACCGATATGTGTTGAGATCTTTGACAAGCAAGAGAACGTATAGTAGGCCCACGAATAGTTATGGTCGATGCCTGTTGAGGTAGACGCAGACCAATGCGAGAGATCGCCGACTGAGACACTCGTAGAGACCACTGCGAGAGATCGCCGACTGAGGCACTCGTAGAGACCATAGACTCTGAGTTAATTATTCACAAGGCTACAGCCATGAGGGTCTGGAGGGACCATGACGCATGAGGATGCGTGAGATCGTTGCAAGGAGTGCAGCAAGAGCCTGACAGTGTGACAAACTAGAGACAAAACAGAGAGAATGGTAAGGTAAAGAATGAGAAAAAAAAAGAAGTGTGGCAAGAGATACGATTACTGTTTGATCAAAAGAAATGAAGTCATAAAATGTAAATTGCAAAGAAAAGTTTGAGCAATGCAAGGGATGCCGATATGTTATTTGATAAAAATTTTTCGGATATTGATGAAATATTACGTTGAGTTAAAGATTGAAATAATGATGTGAAGTTGAGAAATATAAGGAAAGCAACGAGAGGGCGACGTGAATTAGTCTGGTCGAAGGGATCGAAGGGACAACACGCAGGAGACTTGCTGTGGTAATCAATATGGAGCGATCCTGTTACATAAAATTGACAATAAACCTCATGTTGTAGAGTATTACAGGACGTAAATTTGTAGTATATACTGACTGTAATTATTTAAAGGACAGCCGCACAAAACTAGGTTTAACACCGAGGGTGCATAGATGGTGGGCGTTTTTACAGTCTAAATGTGTGCGTGGATTCGTAGAAGATTGCATTAAATGTAAAGTTTCTAAGCCACTAGCGGGAAAAGTGCAGGCTGAGCTGCATCCTATGCCTAAAATAGAAGTCGAGTCTAGTCAGAGATCATGGCAGGATGCGTTGGCTGAAGTGCAGCTAGCAATGAATGGCACAATTAATCGTGTGACTAAGTTTAGCCCTTTGGAATTATTGATTGGTAAGGAAGCTCGACCTTTTGGCTTTTTGCCGCTAAACGAAAATAACGATGATGAGGTAGACAAAGAAAATTTGAGAAAGGAGGCTAAAAAGAACATGAAAGCTCAAGCAGAATACGATAAAGATGAGTTATGTAAAGACAGGGGCAGCACGATAGGAGTCGTGTCTGTTGCCCAATAGAGAAACTGAAGACCGCACCATAGCAGAAGAGACTTGTTATGGCCGTTTGTCGTTTGTGTAAAAGGAACTACACAAAATATAATTTCAGTATGTGTAAAAGGAACTACACAAATATAAGATAATTATGTGTAAAAGGAACTACACTAAAGATAAGTTTATTATGTGTAAAAGGAACTACACAAAAGATAAGTTAATTATTTGTAAAAGGAACTACAAAATTTGTTTGATTTGAAAGCTTAAGAGAAAAATGTGTTAAAGGAATTACACGAGTGGTATGATTTGTTAAATTTGAGTTGTGTTACGAAAATTTAAGTAATTTAGTCATGTTATGATAAGACTAAAGTTGAAACTAATTTGAATCAGAAATGGATTGAATGGAAATAATTCTTTGAAATATCCATAGAGTCTTTTGAATCCTGAAGTGTTATCACTTATGTGGTAGATTTAAGACAATACACGAGGACGTGTATTATGTCAGGAAGGCCGTGTCGCATTACGAATGTATTTTGACCACTGTACGTGTCTGTCATATTATTAGCATGGTTTGACCACTGTGCTTGCAAGACGCAGCTGCGCAATGAGTTTGGTATATCGTGAGGACATTCTTAGAATTTGACTGCAACGTAGAATATGACTGGCGCCAAAGTACCGTTACGAGTGAGGCGACGGCGTTGTCGCGCTGTCGCCAAGTGTAGTCCAGCTAGGGTGTGTAAAGGATAGATCGATGCGTAGAAAATACGATCAGTTGCATACAGACGATCGCGCACGCCGGTTGGAATTCGCTTCACTCGAAAGGTTTATTTGCCAATATGGAAGATCAGGCCCAAATAAATGCCAACGCTGCGACATATGTATGTTTGGTTAATAAATTCCCAGACAGTTTATTCATCTTCCACATTCAAATAATGTTGACCGACAGTTGATGAACATGCGAATAGTAAATTTGAATATAGATTTATATAGATCACACCTAGTGCAGTTTGTTGTCAAGAGCGGTCTCTCATTGTCCGCCATTTTCGCATCTAGCAGATATTAAACTTAAACTGACCTTTCGATGTCTTCCTTCCACAGAACAATGGTGAAGGATATCCTCCAGCGGTGCAAGCCGATACCGCTGTACACCGTACTGGTGCTATCGATCTGCTACTTCGTGCTCCAGCTGATCCTCAGCCACTTGACCCATGGACTCACTCTGCTGATGGCCAGTCATCACATGCTGTGCAATATTTTCGCACTCGGCGGTTGTATCATTACAATTAAGGTAGGTCAATCACTAAAAACGTATCATTAATTATTGATTTTAGGTTTAACAATGATTTATAGTGATCAATTTTATATGCTAGAATAATTGCTTTAATTATTTATTTGGCATTATTATTAACTTAAGTTGTATGTTTCAAGATATATTATTTATTCCGAATAAATTTGTTATGTATCAAAATAAACTTTCTCCACTATCAGATACCCATTGGACATGATTAATTTCCACCTTCTAGCTATTTTAGTTCCCAAAACCTCGACTATCATACGGACGGACGGTCCATTTAACGACAAATGGACATAGAAAGTGATCCTGATCAAGAATAAATATATACTTCATTTCGCCTGTTACATACCTTCCAACGAATCTAGTATACCCAATTGCTCTGCCAGTATTGGGTATGAAAAGTTACACATTCAACACCCAATATTTATGCGGTGATTACTTGAAAACAATAATTGTGTTGCATGTGCGCACATGACTTATTTTGCTACCCCGTTTAACATTTTTTGGCCAGGAAATGTCGCGTGCTGGTGCAAAGTCGAAACAGATGCTGGTGCATTGAACTTTCATAAGCCGGACCACAACAAAGTGTATCAAAAACGCATTCCAAACACCTTTTTATTTTGCGCAGAACTGGTTTCGTTTGGACTGTTTTTTTTTTTTTTTTGATAATTTATGGCCGAATTTTTGAAATACTTTTATCATCTCTGCATGGGAGTGGCTCCTTTCGTTATTATTTGGGCTAATCAGTAAGTTTAGTCACTGTTTTCATGGGGTTTATCATCCTATTGCTGTGTAATTACCTCCTCGCGTGTAATACCCCTGTCTACACAGCAGGTGACATGGAATCAGGTTGATTACACGTAGTTATTGCCTCAGATACTGTTTATATCATCCGTTTGGTAATGAGTATAAGATCTGCATGGTTAGGAATGCGGTTAGAGATGGTAGGGTATGTGCAATTCTTCAGGGAAGATCGTATTGCAGGCGGGTTGTTTGTCAACAATTAGTCAAAGACCCTGTAGCCGTTTTATCACATAAGTTTGTTTGTAAACTATAATAATAATAAACATTTATCCACAAGTATATATCTTGTTCGATCTGTTTCTTCGTTTTTAAGTTGATTGGAATTCAAGGTGAATACTTCCACAATCAAAATGTCCAACTAAAAATTTATGGAACAGTCAAAGCTAATATTTTAATATTGAACAAATGCAAAAATCGTTGCCGGCATGGGAAAGCGTGCCAAGCACGTTTCGCAAAAGACAAAGACCAGGCCCAAAAAAAAGAAAAACCGCAGAAACCGAACAAGACATGGCCAAAATCGGCGAGTTACAGGCGATTCCAAACACCAGAAATCGAAAGCTTTCAAACAGTGGACGATGTTGTATGTGTGGACAGTTGAGTGGTCTGATTTCGAGCTTATATAATGGAGCAGACCAACAGACAGACAGACCGTCAGATAGACAGACGATCAGCGGAGCGTTTAATGAGCTGCCCACCAAAATTGTTGTAGATGGGCCAGTGCCAATTGGCTTGGAAAGCATGACGATGATTATGCTTTTCCATTCGATTCTATGTATTTCTATGCCAATTGTTTTCAGGACAAACAAGTTAATTTTGTATATAATAATAATATATAATATATATATTAATAACAATAAACCAGAGAAGAATGAACTTGATAAATTAACAATATTAATATTTGGAGTGATTTTTAGAGCCTAAAAAATCTAGATGCATTTTCTAAGTAATAAACTTATTGTTCATTAACTAAAGTCGCCTCTGAAATGGTTAAACAACTTTAAAGTTCTTTTAAACTACTATTATTATAAGGTGCTGATTATATTAACCAGTTTCTGATTTCGCCTTCTTTATCTTACAGCACAGCAAAAAAGCGCCGGAGCCGAGGAATCCTCCACCCGCTCTGACCAAGATAAATGGCTCCGGAGTGGCTGTCAGCCTGGCCGAAACGGATGCCCAAACACGGGCCAAAAGGGAGCGTCGGGAGCAGAAGCTACGGAATACATTCGGTTGGGCCAGGATCGATATTTTGACCATGCTGATTGTGTTCATCATCCTGGCCTCGTTATCCTTTTCCCTGGTGGTGGAGGCTCTGCAAACTCTGGTTCACATCGATCATCAGGACACGATGCATCTACCCATACCCGTGATGATGCTGGGCTTCATCGGGCTAATCCTGAATGGACTGACATATCTGCTAATTGGCGGATACACGCTGCACCAGGGAAGCTTTCTGCACCTCACACCCGGCGGAAACGTGGTGCTGGAGCGGCCCATGTCCAGCAACTTGGATGTATCCCTGACTCCGATGCAAAGACAGCTCAGCAAATCCCAGAACGATCGTCAGTTGCGCGAGCAACTAGAGGCGGAGGTAGGTAGTGTTTACTTCGCCACCAAACGCCAGGGAGCCGTCGAAATGCTGCGGGATGTGTCCAGTACCGTATTTGTGATCGTTTGTGCCGCAATCGTCTATGTGGCAGAGGATGAGCAGCACACGGCCAAGTTCATTGATCCCGTGCTCTCAATTTTCTCCTGCGTCCTGCTGGTGACGCTTAGTTATCCCTACAGTAAGTATTAAATGAAAATATACATTTTTGTTTATTTAAAATAAAATTAAACCTTTTCCCATCTTTTTTACAGTGAAGGAATCCTGCTTGATCCTTCTGCAAACCATCCCTGGCTCCATCGACTTGGAGATCTTTGAGCGAACCTTGGTCACCAAGTTCCCGGAGATCATCAGTTATCACGACCTGCATATATGGCAATTGGCCGCCCACCGATACGTGGCTACCATACACATCCAGTTCCAGAATCCCAAACTCTACCTCCAGATCATCGAACGGGTTCGGACATACTTCCACGATCAGGGAATCGGAGCGGTCACAATTCAACCGGAGTTCTATCCGTCCACCAATAAGAATGCCTCTGCCTCGCTAGAATGCCTGATGCAGTGCCAGTCAGTGGAGTGCATCGAGAAGGTTTGCTGCAGGGATTCTCGCACCGATCTCCGCGAGGTCTGTGATGCTCCTAGCGGCCGAAAGTCATCTTCTCCAGCCAAGTGTGCAGCCAGTAGCCACGAACATAGCAGAGCCAAATCCAAGTCTTGCGCTGAACTCAGTGCAGTGGTTGTGGAGAAACCTGAGGAACTATCCGCTGGCCAGCTGCTAAAGGGTCAAGATCAGCAAGTGGCGAAGTCCATGCCCAAACTGGAGGAAACTTGTGTGGATGCGACGAAAGAGGGTACAGCCGAGTTAAACGACAGTCCACCTGGGCCAACGAGTAGCGATTGATTCCGTTTCACTTACTATAGTTTTCAATCAAGGCTTAACGATTTTAGCTAGTTCTTAAGTTAGTTTAGGAATTGCCATATAGATATATGGATATATTGACGTTTGAGCTTATTAAACGAGACGCTTAAATGCACAGGTTAAACAATTTTTGTGACGAGAATGAAGGAGAAGAATGTACAGTACATTTCATGCCAAATCATTTTATATATTTAATGCAGACTTAATCAAGTTTTAGCGATCGCTCAAAATATGAACGTTTGATTTCCATTTGAAACCGACGGAAGTTGTTCCATCCAGACAATATGCTCGTCTCCCTCTTGTGACAAAACACGATCTGAATTTGTCCCACCAGTGCGTTAAAAGTTATTTGTTTTAAGGTACATTTACTTTGTATATGTTGAACTGAATATGTACATAAGTGAAACAATTTACAACCGAAAGATTACAAAAAATATATAAACGTGACGTGTCATTAGCTAAGCATTTTCTATAAATACATGTGTATAAAAATATTTGGAGCACGCGTATTGCAGATCTTTCTAATTAGTTTTAAAGGGCATAAGAACATTCAACAATGCTCCGATAGTGGAGCAGGTCAATTAGATAAGGCCGTAAGTAGATATAACATTTGTCATTTGTGATTCACACGGCAGCCCACTTGACTACTTCGCCTCGGCTCCGCCCAGCAGATACTCCAAAGCGAAGAGCCGTATAATCAGTGCCAGGTTGTCCGTCGTCGCATAATCGATCACGCTGGCGTTATCGTCGGGCGTATGCCATACACTGGGAAAGGGCACCGGAATGAGGTGCAAGACCGGCACATTTCGCCGCAGGAAGGGTATGTGATCGTCCTCGATGAAAGAGGATCGCATGGCCTGCGACTGGAAGTAGCGAGTGGGATCGCGCTGGGCAACTCCGCTGCTAGCATATCGCTCCAGGAGCTGCAACTTGGCAAGACGTGTCTCCACAGACTGGATACGCATGTACCAGGACTCGGTGTTCTCGAAGAAGCTGTAGAATGCTGGATCGGGGGCTCCCAACAGATCCAGGAGCACCAGCATATCTATTCTATCCAGTTTTCCTTCATGGTGCCACTTTTTGGCCAGGTGTCGTGCTCCATAGATGGAGTCCTTGGGTCCCCACTCCTCGAAAGCCTCCTCGCCATCGAAGAACAAGAGCATCAAACTCAGTTTGCTCTTCTTGAGGGGTTTCAGCTGCTCCTGAAGCACCTGGGCCAGGTTGAGAAGCATGGCACAGGGCACTGCTGAGTCGGTGGCCCCCAGGAATTTCACTCCAGGCATGTACTTGCTATCATAATGGCAGGACAGCACCAGATATCTCTCAGCATTTGGATTCAGGGTGGCGATGATGTTGTGGAAATGCAATTTGCCTTTGATGGGAGCGTGATCATGAAAGCTGTTCACTTCCACATCCCAGTCTAGATCCCTCAAACTCTGGACGATGTATTCGCGCACGATGCTATGATTTGTTGTGCCCACAACTCGAGGTATAAGGATTTTGTCAATGGCTTCCCTTAGGTGAAGCTTATCGGATAGATTGCTGTATTCCAGGAATCTGGACTCGGAGAGCTCGCTGGGATTGTAGGATATCTGTTGGAAGTAAAAGAAAGCACATATTAAGCAGGCGGTTGGTTTAGCTGCATTACCCTCCATTGACCTGTGTTCTTCCCACGAGATTATCCTTCTGGGAAATGGATCCCCTCACCAAGGTGGCTATCAAAGCCGTCTGCACGCACAGCGTCCACATTCTAGCGGTTCGATGTAGCATATTTCACCGACTGACTCAAGACTACGTGGCTGAGTGTTTTTGTTTGGCGGTAGGTGTGTTGTGTCCCAACAGGTGGTTGCAATCAATAGCGGCAGATTCGTAAGAAGTTCAAAGGTCGGTCGTCCGGCTGCGCAACTATTTTGCGGCACACTCCGGCTTGTACTTAAGACTCTTTGGCAAGTCTAGTAATTTATCATTTTGGTCAGTTTTTACGGCCAATTTGTAAGGCACAGAACAACAAAAAATGGGCGTCGCAAAGGGGGTCAAATTGCTAACGAAAATAACACTTTATATAGGTAACGCTCGTTGTGGGTGTCTAGTTTCCCAACAGTAATTTATTGCACTCCTCTCAAAAATCATTTAATTTCCTTGTTTACTATTCAGTCAAAATCGTTTTGTTTACGCGTATGATTATTTAAACAGCTGTTTGCCATTTGTATCAGGTGGCAGTACCAATCCCGAACAGGTGGCAGCACCAATCCCGAACAGGTGGCACCCCCATTAAAACAGGTCACGGGCGTGGCCAGATTTAATGAGTGGGGGCCTTCAGCAATGGTTATTATAAATATTCAGTTCACTAGCCTCTCTATTTTAACAAATTAATTAACTATTAAGTTTTAAGTCACAAAACGACTAATTTACTCCAATCAAAAAGAAAACATAAAATAAAACATAAAATTAATTTATCGATGTTATAAAATCCCCGAAGTCAGTAAACCCTATACTCAACTCTCCTTTCAAACAGATAGTACAACAAATGTATGTTTTAGTTAACCTTAGGAATATCCACCAGTTCGAAGCAAGCGCCTAGATTGTAGATTTTTTTGCGCGGTCTCGGCAGCAATCTCTTGACGGCCTCCATTAGGGAATAATTTCTGAGTAGCACACGCATTTCACTTATTCATGTATATTTTTAATACAAATTATGCACACAGAACACTACACAACACAACACGTTTTCCACGCTGTTATCGAAACTTATGCAATGAAAAGCGATTACACACGGTTTACAGGCGACTTTCTCCTCTCTCGCTGGCATGTAAACAATTGTATCTATATATGTAGCATGTATGTATGTACAAGAGTGCTCTACCGACTTAAAGTTAATGGAAATGGGGTAACAGTCCGGGGTAGATGAGGATTAGTCCGTTTTGGAGCCCTTGGAACCGGGTGCTCCGAAGTAGGCCCTGTAGATATAGAGGCCCAGAGCGATGTGCAATGCAACGACCGCTCCCACGGCGGATGCTATGTTCACTTTGACTTCGGAAATGTTGAGGAACTGGTCTAGAACGAAGCCCTTCAGCACGAAGAAGGTCAGCACGGGCAGGAAAACGATGAGCATGCAGTAGAAGAGCACTGTCTTGAAGGAGCTATAGTCCTGCGAGTCCTGGGCATCCAAAAATAAACAAGGGATTAGCTAGCCGGCAATTGGAGCCCTCATGTTACATACGTGCGACTGCTGGCGGGTTTGTTTAGGCGCACCTCCGTTGCCACCGGCGGCTTTCTTGTTCTTGGTCGACATCTTTCCAGCTAAATAGAATGCGGCTTAATTGAAAAATCAGCAATTTCTCTCAATTCCTCGTTTTGCTTTGGCCTGCCATTCGGTTATCAGAAATATTTGACAAATCACAAATCACATGATAAAGTGGTAGTACCGTATTGCCAATAAACCTGAAAATACTGCGACTAGTCGATTAATCGTTGGTATCGTTGCTACCGAAATATTTAAACACATTTCTTAACCAAGTCCTTTATGATTTCTACGAACATATATATTTTTTAAATGTAATTAATATAAATTAATATAATTTTTATTATATTAATATAAATTCGTAAAAAAAGTGAGTAAAAAATTGAAATCAAATCAAAATTAAAAGGTAAGTATTGAAGCAATTTCTTCAATTATCCAAAACGAAGTGCCAATTGTGTTTAAGTAACATATTATACGCCATTGTTTCGCTATTTTCAAGATTCAAAATCTAATATATATATATTCATGGTTTCCATGCTCTCCAATAAAAAGCAATGATATTCAAAATCTAAGATATTTATATATACGTTCTGCACTATTGTTGCGACCACAGTTGTGTTTTCGCTACTTCTTCGGTATTTTTCTCAATGGCCGCACGCCATATTGCGACACCAGCAGTGTGGTCACACCGGAGCGAAAGGAAAACAAAAGAGCAATCGTGAATCGAAAGGCGCACGCGGCAAAATGTAAAACTTGCTTATTGGTTTATTTTTAACAGTTGCCGTCACCGCATTTACAGTCGCATTTCGGCCGATTGCTCGCGCTCCCCGCTTGCGTGTGTTAATTGAATTATTTCAGCCATTTTAGCAACTGCTGCGTATTTTCGGCGCTTATTAAGCCGACAGAGCCAGCAAAATCCATATTGCATACAAATACGATTACAATTAGGGGAAAAATACGCGCCTGCAGTTCGCCGCACGATTTCATACAGTACAGTACGGACGCAGACGCGCGTTTATTCCGAATTTACTGTACTCGCTTTTTGGGTTTTTTTGGGGAAATTCCACTGCAGCTGGCGCGCGATGGTTTTGACGAACTTCGAGTGCTGGGCACATGGTGATCCGTCGTCGTCGGCGGACGCCACTTTCGAAACAGGAGCGCTGCGTCCTTCGATGGATCCGTTCAATCCACGCGCCGTCACCTTCATGACCGACGCCAACAACAACAACAACAGCGATGGCAATCACCTGGCGGCACAACCGATGCCGGTCGTCCTGCCCCCGGAAGTCCTGCGCTGCAAGAAACGCCTGAATCCCGGTCACAATCCTGTCGGGGATTTGGACACGGACCAACCGGTGTACACCAAGAGATGTCGCTACGACGAGTCTGACTTGGCCGCCCAGTACTGCAATGGTGAGTATCGCTGCTCCAAAATGCAAGCTAGAATTAGTTATTAATAATTATTAAATTGTTTAGGGCAGTTTTATAATCAGCTTACTTAGCAATTGCACATGAAATCTAAAATTCTGAATAATTAAATTTGTTGTCGAGCGGCTTTTAAATATTTATTATGAGCTCATTGGTGAGCTGTTCCAGAAAACACTCAGAAATATATTTTAATATTATTCTCAATGCTTTTTAAGTAATGGTGGCATTTTCTTTGTGTTTTAAAACATTTTTAACTCCAATTTAACACTTGCAATGAAATTAAAATTATACTTGAATCAAATATGATATTAATTTTACTTTAAATGTTTATTGAAACCATTTTTGTTGGTGTGAATTTAAAAACCGGAACACACCAGATGACTTAAGCCGTAATTTCGTTTATAATCTCTCGACCTTGGCTCTTATGCCCGCGCATTTAATTGGTATTGCGTGAAAGTGTCGTAAAACTTGTAAATTTACACAATTATCTCTGACCTTGCGGCCCCATTTCTTCTCCCATTGGCTCTCCCAGTGACCTGTGTTATCACTTTTCACTTATTCAATGGGTTCCGGACTATCTCTGACATACAGAAGGTACCGGACTCGAAACGATAAGCACTTGACAGCCGCTTAAATTTAGCAAAGAAAAACCGGCTTGACTCAGTCATTATATATGTATATCGGTGTGTTTGGCCGACTAAACAAAACACACAAGTAGTGGGGGATTAACTGGAGGGGCTGCGGAGATGACTGGGTACACTGGGTCAACAGAGTGTTACGATTCTTCTTACAGCGCCGGTTTAATCAATCTGCATTTGCAAAAGTGTTCCAACAATAGAAGAAAACAAAGATAGAAAAGAAATGTGTATATCTGCGGGAGTGAATCAATAATCTATACTCTTTCTGAGGGTATACATGCTTTTTAAATGTTTTTAAGTGAATTTAATGATATATACATGTCATTTAGCTTTGTTCACGCTTTACTTAAATATATATCAACTTTTTGATCTTTATTTAAATTGTTAAAAGGGGGTACAAAATAATATAAATACAATTTTAAATATTTTCTATTGGAATAAATATGCATATATATTTTTGCAACTATGACTACTCTTAATTAGTTGTTGTTAATCTGTGCACTCAGTTATGCCTTCGTTAACTAATAGTTTCCGATTGCGTTGATAAGGTAT
Organism: Drosophila sechellia; assembly: GCF_004382195.2. Taxonomy (NCBI): domain Eukaryota; kingdom Metazoa; phylum Arthropoda; class Insecta; order Diptera; family Drosophilidae; genus Drosophila; species Drosophila sechellia. Next base: position 19,963,661 of record NC_045951.1, on the reverse strand, counting down.
CAGCACAAACAAAAAGCGAAAAAAAGATAAGAAATGACAACACATTCGCTCTGCTCCGAATTGGTTATAAATAAACGATCGGGTAATTAGGCCAAGCATCGATAGTGTCAACGTGTTGCGTTGCATTGCCGTTGCACTGAGAAAAATCGGAGTATAGAGTTTAGTTTGTATATACAACAACTTGTAAAAACAATGCGTTTTTCTGTTACGCCTTGTTTACCAAATAATATTGTCCTATATATTTTGAATTGATGTAACTTACTAATCAGTTTATTGCCTTGCAGATTTCTTTTCGTTGCCTGCCACACAAATAATTGGAACGCAGGCCTCTTTGATGGATTACGAGATGCAGGCCACCGGCGGCATGATGATGATGGAATCGGAGACGAGTTTTCCAGCGCAGCAGCAGCAGCAACATCAAGAGCAACAGCAACATCCACAGCAGCCACACCATTATCAGCGCATTCATCAGCATTATCAAGGTCATTTGCATCGCGCTAACCGTGATGTGAGTCGTTGCATGATGTCGCACATGATTTAGGCGCCCTCGTTCACACAAAACTCAAAATGTACATATATAGCCCAAAACATGTACTGTAGCTGAGAAAAGCGCACAAGAAACACATGCAACAGTTCACCGAGCGACGCGTCTCTCTTTATTTGCTAAACAGCCGACCATGTATCGAAAAATGTATCGCATATTACTCAGAAACCAAATTAACGCAAACAATTGAAAATCTCCGCAATGCACATACCTACCATATACCAAAAATTCAAATTTGTAAAAAAAACACAATCAGCAAACGACTCAGCCAATAAGTATTCTGTATAAAATGTTAAACTCACGAACCATTGTACAAATGAACAGCTAAGTCGAACATTTACAGCGCCTACAAACTGTACTTAACTACACAAAGAATTGAAATACTTAACTAATTTCAATAAGTAATAGTAAGACCTGCGAAACATTGCAATCACAAACTACACAAGCAATATATGTTAAGTGAAATGTTCAATCAGCCTGGAGCGATTGCTGGGAGCCTTCACAAAGTGTATTTAGTATGTGAAGTTGGCTGATCTGCAACCATAGTCGTAAATTTATTTCTAAGGTATACTTATACTTATACCTTAAGTTCAAATCGTTATCAACATATGCTTTATATTGATGACTTAGTACCTTAAGACCGCGGTGAGTGCTTTTATTTTAGTTTTTATCAATTTTTACACTCACATATACTTGCAATAAACTTAACAGCTACCACCGATCTTTATATAAATTTTGTTATACTTAAACGTTTCTTCTATACATTATTTTTATATTTTATTCGAAGTTTAAGTTAATGAAGTCAGCCAACTTTTAAAGAGCACTTTGTGGAAGATCCAAACAGCAAACGCGAAAGGCCAAGTTAGCGACCCAAATTGATAGACAAATCTCCAATCTGCTCGTTTACAGAATCCGCAGAGCAACGAGTGCCGCCACCGCAGCAAAAGTCAAGAAAATCAAATAATTCTATTGGGAAAATCAAATTAAGGTCCATAGGCAGCGAAGCCGAAGCGGACTTGTATATAGCCACACACGGCGGCAGTCTGCACCACTTTCGTGGGCTCGGCGGATCGGAGCTAGAGGAGTCTGATATATGATAAAGTGACTCCGAGCAAGAATTGTACATCCTAGCCTAAGTTGTAATATAAGCTGTCGCAAACTAAAGGTGCTTACCAATAGTATTTGAGTTCAAATAAACCATAAGCTAACGTGCGAAACTCACAACAAAAGCGAAAGTATTTCCGTATGGCGAAGAACTTTAACAATTCTTCTTCAAGATGAAATGATCCAATAGTTATCCTTTCCAATAAATGCCTTACTGTATTTTAAAAGGTAAAATGCTACAGTGGTTTGTGTTGCTATTCACTAGATAAATGCAGGTTTAAATGCGTTTGGATTTCATTACTTAGCAATACTAGATGCGGTTCATCGATCCACGTTTTAGATCTGCAGAGTCTGCTGCTCCGGCTGCACATTGATGTAGTTATCCTGCACGTCCTTGATCATGAAGTCCACCAGGTTGACCAGGTCGTACTTGTGCTGCCAGTTCCAGTCGCGCCGCGCATCGGAGTCATCGAATACCTGCGGCCAGGCGTCCGCGATCAACTGGCGGCTATCCGGCTTGTAGGTCACGTGCAGATTGGGCACGTGCCTGCCCAGCTGGGCGAACAGCTCCTCGGGAGTGAAGGACATGGCGGTCACGTTGTAGACGCGGCGCTTCAGCTGCTCGTTGGGAGCACGCATGAACTCCAGGAGCGCCCTAGTTAGATAGATCATTATTAACAAGAAAATAATTTGTTGCAATGCACTAGTTACTCACCGCAAACAATCTTCAATGTACATCATGGGCAGTCTTGTGTCAGGACGCAGGTAGCAGGTGTACTTTCCATTGCGCAGTGCTTCATGGAACACGGCCACAGCGTAATCTGAAAGGGGAAACAAATAAGTTAAATCTTAAATGTTAAAACAGGACTTGTTTTTGGTACTTTAGAAATGAGTTTAAAGCTGCAGAAATGATTCGATTTACGGTGCGTATACGTGATTTTATAAGAATGCAATGGCATTAAAACAAATTAGATTTCCCTAAAGTGTAATAAGCATTATGATTGCAATCATGAGTGAAAGCTTTGTAGAGACTTTGCTGAGACCTTAGACCATCTTTAAGTTAATCAGTTCAATCAAAGAGCAGTTAATATGGGTCACCAGGTTTGCGGCTATCCATTAAAACGAGTAGCATTATGTACGAATTATGGCCATTGTCATGCTCTTTGATTATCATAAACTATCTTCAATTGGAGCATTTATGATACGAAATTGGGTTAAATAAAGCTTGAAGTGCGCTCGACGACACGACTTCGGCGGGAAAAGTATCTCGCAGATATTTCCACGCAGATTGATGTGCTTGAGTCTCCACAGATATGATCGGTGCTTAAATACATACCTGTGGTGCCGCCGCCCGGCGGATCACTGGAAATCACTCCGGGGAAGCGCAGGCATCTGAAGTCCAGTCCAAACTTGTGGTAGTAGTATTCGCCAATCAGCTCGGCGTGCACCTTGGAAACGCCGTAAATGGTGCGCGGCCGTTGGATCTGCGGAAATGGGTGCATAGTATCGAACAAACTTCTGGCTTCGGAAGTGGTGGACCTACCGTAACATTCGGCGTGGGATTGCGCGGACTGTCGGGCCCGAAGGCTCCGATTGTGCTTGGTACGAAGATGCGGAGCTTATACTGCTTCGCCAGCTCGATGACGTTGTGGACACCCTCGATGTTGACCCTGCGATGGGGGATTCATATTACATACAATTAAAATGGTATAAGGGGCATTATGCAATAGTTACTTGGGAGTAGTTACTTGGAAGGAATGTAGGATATGGTTTGCTTATAATGATTGTAACTAGAGATAACTAAGATATCCTACCTCACAGCCAGTGGAACATTTTGCTCCCCCACCGCACTCAGCAGCGCCGAGAAGTGGATAAGCCAGTCGATGCGATGGTCCACCACGATCTTCTGGAGACCCTTGAAGTCCAGGATGTCGGCAAAAATGTAGGGACCATTCTCCAGAACCGACTGACTGGGCTTTATTATGTCCGAGAGGATCACGTTGTGGCTGCCATACTGCGTCCGCAGAAGTTTGGCGCACTCGATACCCAACTGGCCCAAGCCCCCTGAAAGAAATCAAGATTTTATTGAAAGTGAATCTACAATACATATTGTAGCATTCTTTCAGGCTTCAAACTTCACGGGACAGCATTTTGTTAAATAAAACGTATTTAAACGAATTAAAATAGGAAAATAAGAATATCCATGTACAGATATAAAATCACCACATTAGCATTTGTTTACTTATTTTGAATTAGCAAGCAAGGATCTCAATCCTAGTTATACAGAATAGATTCTTTAATGTAGCTATTACTTCGCAGCACTTGAAGTGTTAAATAATTCGTTGATTTGCTTAGATCTTAAAGTAAAATAAAAAAATGTATCATAATTTAAATATTATAGTATATGCTTGTAGTTATATTTGCTAACACCATCACTGATAACTATGAAACACAGATACTAGTAAGTTCGCAACGTATGTAAAACTTCGAAAAACTTTTAAAAAATATTCAAAAACGTGTTTGGATTGTGGAATGTCTTTTAGTTAAGCGTGTCCACTATATGCTAAAATGATAAATTTGTTGCGATCGGCCTTGGACGCGGTTAAATTTAGCAGATCCACGTGGCGCGGCGACTGACCTGTGATGAGAATTTTGGGAGGCCTACTCTCGCGAGGAACCTGGTGGAACGCGCGACGCTGGACGAGCTGGCTGGCGATCGGGGTGATCCTGGGCAGCGGAATGGGACTGGCAACTGGGGCCAGAGCCAGGCTGGCGAGGCATTTGCGAAACATTTTGCGGACTGGTCTCTCGATTCGCGACGAGCGCTGCCAGCGAGCTGCGATTTTGAACTGATTTCGAAATTTGCGAAATGTTTTCCACCAGGCCCTCAACATTAGCACCTTATTTCCGCTATATACATACATATATATATCGCCTGAGCACTCGGATCCCGTCGGCTCCAATCGTCTCGTCTGGTCGCTTAGTTACTTAGACAATTGGGTTAGTGAGTGTTAGTTGGCAGCCAGTCAAATTCATTATGATATGAGGACTGGGCATGGGTATGGAAGTGGGACTTGTCGCCATGGCGCACCGATTTTGTTTGGGGCCCCGGCGAGATTCAATAAAAACGAAAGCAAATTATATGGAGGAGGCCCGCCAATTGACAACAACAACAGCAACAGTGGCAGTCGCCTCAGTTGGGTGGCTTTCCTTTTCGGCGGCGGGGCATGTCTAAATCTGTGCAAATACATCATATATGCACACATGTCTCGTTGGACGGGCGGTTATGTAATCTACAGGGTGCACTTTAGCTGGGTTCTCGGACAGGCCCCTCTTTTCAAGGGGGCCAATCCAGGTGGTGAGTGTGTGCAACGACTCGAATACTCTTTACCCATCAATAGAACTGCCATAAAGCTACTCCAGCCCAAGAAAGTCTTTCTAATAGTTAAAAGTTTAATACAGAACTTCATAGATAGCTTCAACTAAATAAGACTAAATAATTACTGGAGTTCTACAGCAAATGGATCGTGAAACTTAAATAACCTAAACAGTGTTAGATAGTCCCAACATACCATGGATACTAAAACCTAACATCACACCATAGAAAGAGAAAGAGAATCGTACGATCTTAATGATAAACGATCCCTTCATGTGCCGCAAATCGAATTAACCTTGGATGGAATCCAGTGCGAATTTCAGTTTCGCTGACCTGAACTGAACTGAAATCCCTGGGCGGGGGTCAGTCTGGAATGGATTTCAATTAGCGGTTAAGACATGCTAATCCGAACCTAAATCGAACACGTGGAGTGACCGACCAGATAGTAAAGTGCAATGAATCGGCACTGGGCGAGATGACCGACTAGTTTCCGTAGTGGTCTTATCGTCTGGTGGCAGTGGGGTGCAAAGATGGCCCTGACAACTGCATGACGCATATAGATGGATTGGATTGGGGAACATTTAGTAAATATTATGCTTATAGAACTAAAAATATTATTATATTATTGTGCCTGACACGAGAAAAACAATAACAGCTGAAAATTTCACTTTTCTTCTTGAACCTATTCCGCAATATTTTCAGTCTAAGCTTTTTCTTTTCTGTTTTTTGAGGCACAAACTTGACAGTTTTGAAAATCTAGTCAAAATACATTGTGCATTAAACGTAATACATGCTGCTTTTTCTGTTTTTTCTTGCTTTTAGGGTAATTTAAAACATAATAAATATAAACAAAATATAACAATTATGCCACTTCTAACAGCCTTGCTTGGGATACAATGTCATTAGGAGCGAAATGTACGAGGCCCACAATAGCCACCGTAGGACTTGGTTAGTTCCGGAGCTCATAGAATCGGATGATCTCTCCAAGGACGCTGAAGAGTATGCAATGGTATGAATGACTAGTACTCTAATTCATTTTCACAGATAAATTGAAAAATAATCACACACAGCATTTGTCTACCTTAAATATTCCGGATCAAATATTATACGAGACAGCTAAAGAAAGAAACGTTCGAGTGGATCACCTGGACTATCCCTTATCGGAGCCGGATAATGAATTCTATACGGAGAATATTTGTGAATTTATAAAAAATGAGTGTATTTACTACTGGGCTACTGAGGGAGCAAAATCCTATGCCATAGAAAAGGAGCGCAGGACAGAAGTCGAACAATCATTGGCTGACAAATTCTCGGCCATCACGTGGAAATCGACGAGAGAAATGGGTGTTGGATGGGCACCAAAAGATCGATCGTGAGTAATGTGTGCATCATTTTCCGGCGTCACTGGCAATCAAAAAATACATTTTTCAGAAAAAGGGGCGGACGAAAGATATTGGTAGTGAGGTACAACCCAGCAGGAAACCTGCCCGGAGAGTACGAAAAAAATATAGAAGAGCCCAAATTCTTAGAATACTTCGAAATGCCAACAAGAGAAGACCCCGATAGATGGCGCAATGGTTCGGCTAGATTACGTTATGGTTTAGTAGATTTGCAAATTTGTATTTACTTATTCGTCCTAACCCTTCGCTTTATAAGAAAAGCATAAAGATCTTATAAAAGTTTGCATGTAAAAATCATAATTGAGTAAAAATTGTCATGTTTATCACATTATATGCCGAAATTAGCACTCGGCCTTTGTTTCCACCGTGATTTCCTGTCATAATTTTCATAATTTTACTTGCGATTTCATTAAAATGCTGACTCCAAGCCTCTCTGAACGCCGGCTGTGCCGAACCCTCGAGCTTGAGGGAAGAGCGACCTCTGATCCGTGGTCACAGACCGCCACACTCGAGTTCCATAATGGAGCCCACTCTTCGGCGAGAATCAGCCAAGTGTGGCGCCCAACGTGGAATCCAACTCCCATATGGCCAAGGCAGGAAGCTCCGCTCAAGCCGACATTTCTGGTAGAAATCTTGAGTAATCTGCTGGGCTGTTACTTAGTTCGAGAAACAGTTTTCGCGTGCATTCCAAACGAGACGGTTCGACTTAAAGAAATCGCGGAGAACTCACTAAAGTCCATGCTGAATGAATTTCAAGTGTTGGCGGTTAATTGAATAAAAACGCCTTGGGAAAAGCAAAAGTGCTTTCGAAAGTGAAGTTAATTAAATTAAGAAAACAAACCAAGGGGCTTCAGAAGTTATTCCCGAAAAGTAAAAGCTGTAGTTTTGCAACTGCATTGCAAGTGAAGTGCCTGAATTTGCTGTAAATCGGATTAATAGCACGACGAGGAGGAATATCTCTTGGATTAATTTGCAATTGAGTGAGTCAAATGGTGACGAATATCGCTTAATCGCTTATTGATATCTATTAAAAACTATTTTCAATTACAACGAGAATGTACTGGAATTGTTAAATTTAAATGTTATGGTACTTAGTACCTCTTAATCGTAAAAATATAGTAAAAGGTAACTAAATGTTTCTAGTATTAGTGTTGAATACCGTGCTAGAAAGGTTGCTTCTCTTGGCGTTCGATCCATTAAACTGAATACTTAACCCACATCTCGATTCCAAATCTACATTTCCCCAAGAACCGTTCGATGTAGAACTAAACAGTTACTTAATTAGGGGAGTTTGAGGGGACCGAATAGAAATCAGAGCAGGTGAAATTGTCGCTATAGCCAAAGTCTGGGGGAAAATGGCGATGGCGATGGGGATGGGGACAGGAGGCGGGGGCGGTGCCTTCACTTAGTGTGACTTCAAGCCGTGCAATGCAAGAAATTACACACAGCAGTACGGATACAGAGAGATACAGATACTGGCAACACTGGTGCGGAGTCAGCCAAAGATGCAGATACTCCGAACAATGATGAAAACGACAATAATTTCAAGGTTCGTTTGATGTAAACTGCGCTGCGCATGCGTAGAAACGGCGCCAGAAGATAGAGCCAAAACCGAAGTTGAATCGGCGGTTAGCGTTTCACTACAGTCCGATGTTTTGCAGCTGCTGCTTCTCCGGTTTCCTACTGCTTCTGTTTTTTGTTAAATGATTACAAAATTTTCGTTGAAAAGCCATGTTACGCTTCTTGGCGCAAAGAGTTTCTTTTTTTTCGGCCCGAGTTGCGCAGTTGCATGTGAGGGTGGTATGAGTGTGGCGATGCCATGGAAAGGTATAATGTCTATAAGTTATGAAGACGCGACGACGAGTCTTTTGGAGCTATTGCACAAGACATTGTTCGAATAACTTCCTGTCGTACGACCCAACTCACCTGTTTTGCGATTTATGAGCCGTTAGAAGCGCATCTTCTGCAACGAACAACATTTTCAGCCAGCGAGCTTATGTAATAGCAAGAGAGGTCCTCGACTATCGTATACCCATTACTCAGCTATGGGGATGAAGATATGCAAAAAGAAATTGACAAAACAAATGATAGCTTAAAATGAATCAAAAACTTTTTTTGAGACTGTTTTTAAGCGGTTTGTAGGCCTAATCTATAAGTTTTGATTTAATAGTTCCAAAGATTTCTACGTTCATACTTATCAAAAAACATCTATATATATATTGTGTCACAATAGCATTCTTCCCACGTTTCAAGCTTGAAAACAAATAAACACAAATATTTCGAATGAATATGTAAATTCAATTAAATAATTAATGAATTAGGTAATTGCATGTAGTACACAAAATGATTCTAAACTTATTATGCTCACTGTAAATAAGTTTGAGTATCATTAATCGTTAATCTAAAGTGTAGAACAGCCATGATTTGATTACCAGTTAAAATCTCCAACCAACGACGATAAGAACCAATATTAAATGGAATTTATTTGAGTTTAACACCTGGCACAGAGAATTTTAATACCTTAAAAAAGAAATCAAATCTCAACCGATTTAAACCGAATCAATGGGAACTTTAAATCAATTCGAACTTATTTTAACGAACAAATCGCATTAATCGGAGTGCAAATTTGTATAAACAAAAGGGTACTTGCTAATAGGCAATCAATTTTAGACAAGACCCAGACAGTTGAAGAAGTGATTAGTACCTGACAGAAGAGCCTTATGATATCTAATCGACTAAAACCATCTAATAAATTCAAATGAATAATTGTTCTATACTTTTTATTGGAACTTGCTTATTTGCCTGTCCACTTTACAAGATAAGATTCCTAAACGAGATGCACTTCTTCATTGTTTTCGGGTGTTTTTCCATGGGCAGGCTATATTAATTTTATTATTTGAAGGTTAATTTTAGGCAATACAATATCTCATTCTTTGGCTTGTCATTGGCTTGGACACTTGAATCCCCCCAATAAATCCGTATCCGGAAAACTATGAGTTGGAAAAGGTGCATTACGGGTTCTTTTATTGGCCGATTTCTAGCGACCTTCGTAGGTGTTAATGCGTTCGATGATCGGATCGTTGATCAGCTCCTTCATGTTCTTGGCAATGATGAAGTCCAAGTGGTTGAAGCTCTGGACGGGCACACGGTAGTCCTCCGTCAGGTGCGGGAAGTTCTCCACCAGGGTATTGACGTCTTCGGGTCCGCAAAGGGCATCGTTGTTGCTGGAGTACAAGTGGGTGGGTGCGACGATCTTGCTGAGATCGTAATCTGGAGGCAGATCCTGGCCGTACAGCTCGTTGTTCTTCTTGGTGCCCCAGTCGTACTGGCGGAACTTGAGGGACTTCCACAGCTGCAGGAAGTGGATGCCCTGGTTGCTGGAGGATCCAGCCGGATGGGTCTCGATCAGAACGTTCATGGAGCTCTGAAAGTACATATTAAATGTCCAATTATGACTTCTACGATATGGAATAAAGTGAGGTTTATATATCGATCCTACTCACCGCATTGGAATTAACGTATCCGCCATTGGCGAACATGATGAAGGCGTTGTTGCAGATCGAGTTGGACAGATGGCAACCGTTGTCGACCAATCGGTTAACCAGGTTGTTGTGCGGGATCAGTTCGGTGTCCACCAGCAATTGGTTCCAGATGCCACCGGGCGTACCCACCAGGGGACCCAGGGCATTGAAGATGAAGGAGGTTCCGTGCTCGAAGAAGGCACATGGAGCCAGCAAATGTCCGGACTTAATGAGGGCATTGTACTCCGGTCGCTCGGAGAGCATCACTAGGTACACGGTGGTTCCTTGCGAGTGTCCGGCGTAGTGTATCTGATCGAAGCCGGTATCCGCCAGGATGTAGTCGATCATGGCGGGGATGTCGATGGTGCCGATCTCATGCCAGTCGAAGTGCCAGAACTTGTGGCTGTTCAGCGAGATGAGGACGTTGTTTCGCGAGTATATATTACCACGGGCATTGCCCAGCCACACATCGTATCCGGCATCCGCGAGCAGGTAGGCCAGGGAGTTGTCCGGTCCGGAGGACAGCCAGCAGTCCGAGTTACTGAACAATCCGTGCTGCAGCAGGATTGGCGGTCGCTTCTCGTTCTGGTTCTTCAGCTTGTGGGAGTAGGGGATGCGGAACAGGGTCAGCACATAGCCTCTCTCTCGTCCGACTTGACGATCTCGCTCAGACAATAGTCCGACTTCTCGGCGAGGGCTAGACCCGCCACCAAACTGAACAGTAGCGCGTAGACGATTGGATTCATTGTGGGCAATCGAGTTTGCTGGCTAACTGGCCGTGGGGCCTTCTTTATATAGCCCCTTCTTATCTGCTGGTCGAAACAGGCACCTGGTTAACATCTGATTTATGGGGATACCCTACACTTAAAAACACTTTAAAAATTGGTAGTAGTACCTCTTATTTGCCTATAATTGAGCTTTAGTTAAAAAAGTTTAGATTTAATAGAAACAAGAAACTACAATCGACTATCAGATACCTCTCACTTAGTTAGTGGCAGTGTGTGGATCATCTTCAATCTTGCAAAAATGAAAATACTTTTAAATTGCAATTGAAGGTACATTTGTAAAACAAATAAATAAACTAAAAAGAAGACTTTATTTTATTTTTCCAGATCTTATAGTTTCCGAGTGCTAGACTCTGCGAGCTATTCTTATCAATAATAATATAATACAATATATACTTTCAAGAATCGGAAGCACTTTTTTCTACCTGTAACATAATTTTCTATGGGCATACAAATTTCCCTAGAGAAGATAGATAAAAGTATAGTTATACTTTGTTAACCTAATAATATTATTTTGCCAAATTTAATATTTAATAAATTATACAAATATTGTCTTGTCTAAAGTTCGGCGGAACCTTATACCACAAACAATAATAATTTATTTTTAATTCAATCTATTCCACTGGCTAAAAGTGATGAATATACGACTATAGAGTTTTCCTAGAGCATATGACGTTTGTTTTCAATTTTGGTTCTTTGGTTTCTATTTTTGAATGTTATTTATTATGGATTTCCCGATCAGTTTGCTTACTTTAATGTGTGAAATCATTTAAAATTACTTATAAATCTAAACTAAATAAAGATAATAGGGTGGTAAACTATTTGACATACTTATACTCGCAACAGATATGCGCCGAGTTGGCCAAAAGGAAGACGCTTCACCCACAAAACCTATGGTCTAGCCGATTGCCATGATGTTACTGCCCATCTTCCTTCTACTTTGCATTGGGATAAATTTGATTAGAGCCGAAAGTTGTCCTCCATCACAGGCTATTTTACCCTGCCGCTGTTCTTTACGAGGAAAGGAGATACAGATATGGTGAGTGGCTACATTTTATGATCTTCAAACCTGGAAAATGATGTATCTTTTTGCATACAGGTGCTCGCACAGCAATCTGCCGCAGATCATGGACGGCCTAAAGGCAGTGGAACGAAACATCAAGGGCAGGATCGATGAGCTGGTCCTGGAGAACAACCAATTGCCGGCACTGCCAGGACGCTTTTTCGGCAGCCTGCAGATAGTTCGGCTCATGCTGCGCCACAATAGCATCGAAAGAGTGTCCAATGGATGGCTAAATGAGCTGGAGAACGGCCTGGTGGAGATCTTCGTGGTGGAACCTCAGCTGCGCAGCATTCCAGCGGAGAGCCTGAACGGGATGATCAACATGCTGGCCATTACCATTCAGAGCGAGGAACTGAAGCACTTGCCCGACTTCTCCGGACTGCTCAGTCTGACCTATCTCAGTGTCCAAACGGGGGCTCTCCAGGAGTTGCCCTCCCATCTCTTCAGGCATCTACCCAAATTGCAGCACATACATATAACAGGCGGATCAGGCCTCACCCGGCTGGAAGCCGGTCTTTTCGATGGATTGATCTCCCTGAAGAATCTGGATCTATCGCACAATGGTCTCAACTGGATTCATTTGCGTGCCCTGTCCAGATTACCCAATTTGGTTAGCCTCAAACTGTCCCACAATCAAATCAGTGACGTTGGCATGGTGGGTCGCATTGTCAAGGATCTGGAGCATCTGAAGAAACTACGACTGGACAATAATCTCATCACTGTCATTGAGGATGGCTCCTTTGTGGATCTGCCCAATCTTTCCGAGCTTCATTTGAACGATAACAGGATTACAGAACTGCAATATGGAGCCTTTTTGCGCACCCCTCAACTGAAAACCATATATCTGCAGAACAATCTCATCCGGCGGATCCATCCGGAATCCCTGCTTCAGGCCAGTGGAAGTGGCGTGGAGGCGGTTCACATGTACAACAATGAAATTGGTCATGTGGAGGCTTTGAGGGCATTGTTGGATGCCCTGCCTAGGCTCCGCTATCTGGACATGAGTGGTAATCTTCTGAGCGAACTTCCCTATGGAGCTCTTCGTGGTCATGGAACTTTGGAGCAACTGCATCTGAACCATAATCATCTGAGGCTCATTGAAAGGGATGCACTGATGGCCATGCCTGCTTTGAGGGAACTTCGGATGAGAAATAACAGTCTATCCTCGGACTTACCGCTACCGTTTTGGAACCTTCCTGGATTGAAGGGACTCGATCTGGCCCAGAATCAGTTTGCTAGGGTGGACTCACAGTTGCTGGCGGGACTTCCATCATTGAGACGTCTGGATCTGAGCGAGAATGGACTGATCGAATTGGCACCCAATAGTTTTCGTCACAATCCCCTGCTCGAAACGCTCAATATATCCTCCAATGAGCTGACCAAAATCCACTCTTCCACCCTAATCCATTTGGAGAGGCTCTTTGAGGTGGATGCCAGCTATAATCAGCTTAAGTCTGTGATTGCAGGACTGCCCAGGATTGTGGAGCGCATCTCGCTGAAGGGCAATCAAATTACATCGCTACCAGCAGCAGCTAGCAAGGATTTGCAATTGCCCAACCTGCGAATGCTGGATCTCAGCCAGAATCGAATAGAGCAGCTGCCCAGACATGGCTTTCAAGGGGCAATGGAACTGAGAGTCTTGAGTCTGGCGCAAAACGAGTTGCGCCAGCTGGAGGACACCTCCTTCATAGGGATTCAACGTCTGGAGCTATTGCATTTGCAAGAAAATCAACTGGGCGAAGCGGATGAGCGGGCTCTACTGCCCCTCGCCGAACTTAGGAATCTGAATCTTCAGTCCAACAAACTGGAAGCCATCACGGATAATTTCTTTTCGAATAACAGCAGACTGGAGCAGCTAGATCTGTCTAGGAATCTCATACGGAGCATCTCACCAACGGCTTTCGATACGCAAAGATCACTCGAGTATCTGGATCTCTCTGGCAATGCCCTCCTGGATATATCGGTGGGTTTGGGTAATTTGAACAACCTGCGGGACATCGATCTGAGCTATAATCAAATATCCCGAATCCAATCCGATGTGATCGGTGGCTGGCGAAATGTGGTGGAGATCCGTTTGTCCAACAATCTCATTGTGGAACTGCAGCAGGGCACTTTCCGAAATCTTCCCAAGCTGCAGTATCTCGATCTCAGCAGCAATGAGATCCGAAATGTGGAGCCTGGCGCACTCAAAGGACTCGATGAACTGCAGGAATTCGTCCTGGCAGACAATAAGCTGGTGGAGCTAAAGGATCATGTCTTCGAGGAGCTGCCCAGCCTGCTGGCATCCCACTTTCAGTACAACAAGTTGCGCTACATCTCGCCGGAAAGCTTCCACAACGCCAATTCGCTGGTCTTCTTGAATCTGTCCAACAATCATTTCCGGAACATGGAAAACATAGGTCTGCGAAGCATGCGGAACCTGGAAGTTTTGGATCTGTCCACCAATGGTGTCAAGCTGGTGACCACGATGCCGTTGAAGGCGCTGAACTGGTTGGTGGAGCTTAAAATGGATAACAATCAGATATGCCGCATTCAGGTGAGGTCATCAAAAGCTATAAATTGGATTTATTTCAATTCATTCACTTTTATATACAGGGTTCTCCATTTGAGACAATGCCCCGTTTGCGAGTCCTCTCCATGCGGAATAACCAGCTAAGGAGCATCAAGGAACGTACCTTCCGGAACGTCCGGGGAAACATTGCCATCTTGGACGTGGATGGTAAGTACTTTAGAGAACAGGAAACACGGCATTTACATTTTTAAACGCAGGAAATCCGATTGACTGCAACTGTGACATGCAATGGCTTTCGGTTTGGCTGCAGGAGACGAACTTTCCGTATCCGGGACCCAAATGCCAGGATGGACGCCTACTACGGTCGGCCCGCATGGAAAGGAGTCTCTGCGTGGGTGCGGATATCTATGGCAACGAACGCACCGATGGCAACCAGTTGCCACTGCTCAATGAGCACGGGGATGTCTTCCAGCGGGATTTGCCCGACGATTTCAACGATGAGTGTGAGGCGGGCGAGGCAACCAGACTGCCAGGCGATCGACCGCTGGTGGGCGAGAGCGAGTACTTCTACGATCAGTATGTGGACGCCACCGAGGCGCCAGATACCACCCACTCTGCGATCAGTACTTCGCAGCGACCAAAGCCGACTCCCACGATAAACAGCAATATAGATCTGAACAATACTATACTCCATACGAAGTACTTCAATCGCAAACCCCAGCCGGGATCTGGATCGCCTTTTACCTTCTTCGGATATCCCTTGCCCAGTGTAAGCTTGGGCAGATTCTTCGGTTTCGGAGATCGAGGGCGAAAGCAACGAACGGATAGCAATGATGAGATGCCAGCCACCCACCGCATGGCCCACATCAGTCTGCCAAGTGGGCGTGGCAAAACAAGGATGTATCAGCCGAATAGTGCAGAGTTCGAAAAATACCTCAAGGATCAGCAGAAGCAGGAGAAGCAAAACATAGCCAGGAATCGTTATGTGGACACAGATTCCACCACTTCATCCATGGAGGATGCACTGAGTAATGAGAGTGGTAGTGCCGCCACCACAGTGGGTGTCTTTCGCACCACCTTTCGTGAGCCATCGAGCATCGAGCGCGGCGGCTTCCGTCCCATCGTTCCAGCCCATGTCGGTGGTTTTATGCCTGTCCATGATCCTCAACAGCGGCGTGGTTTAGTTGAGGTGGTGAATATCACGGGAAAACCGTCGGAAATGATCCAAGGCATAGGTCAGAGAAAGTTTATCCCCATATCTGCTCAGGCACGACCTAAGCCAACCAAAAGCAGTGGCGAAAGTTCAGAGTCTGCTACTTACGAAGTCACGGAGACCACGCCCGATATAACCACCACAACGCCTTTGATACACAGGATCACCACCACCAGTACAACGAAAGCATCTACAACAACAAGGAGTACCACAACCACCAGTACCACACAGGTTACTCCTGCTGAAAGTGATGTCTCATCCAGCAGTGAGCTGGATTCCCAGTACGATGACGAAGATCTGGAGGCGCAATCTGTGACCCTGCTTAGACCTCCTCCTCTCGTGCAAACGACGACGGCAGAGACGATTCTTTTGATTCCCCCGGCTGAAGAGCATGTGGCGCAGATAAAGAGTCGTTCCTGGGTGACCACCACAACACCCCAGAGTCCGAGTGTTAATCAAGTTACTTTAGCTCGTCCAACGAGCACAGTACCACCACCGCCACCAGCTTCTCCTCCTTTACGAGGTGGAGGACGCTCCACCATTACCAAGGTCTACACGCCGTATCAGCAGCAAGTGGCTCAGCCCACGGCAGAGGAGTATCAGAGAACCACGCCCAGTGGTGATAACGAGGGCGTGGCCAGCGAGCATCAACTCACGGCTAATGCCCAAAAACGCACGGAACTGGAGCTCCTTCAGGTTGATCGTGTGGATCGCAAGGACGGCATGGATTGGTACTACGAAAGCTTCAAGAAGAAACGAGACTTCAATGGTGGAGCTGCGGTGCGGAAAACTGCCCACAAGGAGGTGTTCTACGACGGAGTAGCTGCGTCGTCCAGCTGGAATCGATTGCACAAGGAGATTCTCTTTCTAAGCTTGTTATTGTTGTGGAGAGCGTGTTGAATAGTTTTTAAAGCTATTTAATTTAGACAGTTGAAATATTTTATTTTGTACACATAAATAAAGAATTTATTTTATATATAATGAAGTACTTTGTTAAAAGATTGCGATTTAGCACCTGGGGAGACCACCTGAAAAGTCGAAAAGAAAAACTTGATAAGTAATCTATTTACAATTAACCATAACTAAATAATGTAAATTTTTAATCAGATGGTGATGCATGTTAAAAAGATTTCAACATAGTTTCTCTGAGTTTGGTATGAAGTTGTCATCAAGAAAGGATTTAAAATATAAATCTAATATTTCACATTTCATTACCTTTTAGGTTTTTCTAGACGAATCAGTAGAAAACCTTGTGAAAGATGATATTTTCATAGTTTAGATTTCCTGAAAATTATAAGAGAGAAAATAAGTTAATAAATGGCCATTATTGCCTTACAATTTAATTAAATGATTTATATTCAGATGGTGATGCATGTTAAAAGGATTTCAACATAATTTCTCTGATTTGAGTATGAAGTTGTCATCAATTAAGTAAGGAGTGAGTAACAATTTAATTTAGTGAGAAATTACCTTTTCACTGTTTCAATCAAATTTCAGTTTTGGATAAGTATTCCAATACCTCGCAATATTCCTGTAAAATATACAAAATCTGTTTAATTATACAAATACTATTAAACATAAACTTATTTTCAATGTTTTATTCAGATGGTGATGCATGTTAAAAAGATTTCAACATTATTTCTCTGCTTTGGGTATGAAGTTGTCATCAATTTGGGAATTTAAAAAATTTGTGCTGAAGTGGTGCGGAGGATTATATTACCTCTTAAGGGAGATCAACGAATGATTAGATTGAATTCCAGGCCCCGGGCTGTTTTCAATGCCTATAAAGATAAAAAAAAAGTGTTACAT
The DNA here is from genome assembly GCF_004382195.2 of Drosophila sechellia. Classification (NCBI taxonomy): domain Eukaryota; kingdom Metazoa; phylum Arthropoda; class Insecta; order Diptera; family Drosophilidae; genus Drosophila; species Drosophila sechellia. The sequence continues at coordinate 19,946,334 of NC_045951.1, read as the reverse complement.
TTGTAAAATTATAAAACATATTGAGTCATTAAAAACCCAAGCAGATAGTGGTGCTCGTTAGCTTTGAATTTTTGCATTTAATATCATAAGATAAATTTGTCTAGTATTACGATTTGCAAACAAAATTGGTGACCTGGTTTTAAATCAATCGTATTCCATTACATATTTAAGTAAGAAGTTGAAATTTAAAAAAACGATATCTTCGTTCAACAATTGTTTTTTTCTAGAGTTTTTATAATTGGGAAAAAAACAGATTTTCATTTCTTCGTCTATATATACGGAATAGTCAAGCACACTGAGTAATTACGTGGACTGCTCTTCACATTTATAATTTATCACCATGTAATTAAGCACATAATTTAAAATTTGTCTTATTTAACCCAACTTTAACCAAATATTAATATAATGGTTAATGACAAATGTGAATATGCTGTTTTATTAGCTTTAATCTCATTTTTACCAATTTTGTAACAAGATGTATGCATTGGGTGGAAACTTATAATGAGTTGTTTAATAACCCAATAGTATTTGTTGTAAACTCACCCTAGAATATTTCTAAGTGTCTCCAGGTGTCTCACATTGCACCACGTGGAAATGGTGATCCATTCAAATTATCGTGCTGATGCCGTATGTGTATCATTTTATTACATTGATCATAATATCAGTTTTTAAAAGATACAAGCCCATAACCTGAGCATTGCATGCATTAAATATTATAGCAATAGGTTTCATTTTATTTTAGTTTTAACAACTAGAAGCGCGCCGACGACTTTACCAAACGAAATTCGGATAGAAAGAAGGCAGAAGGTTGCCGGATGTCCACTTAGTTGCCGGTGTTTTGGGGCTGCCAGACATTTTGGTTGTGTATCGGTAAAATCAAGAAAATTATTATTATTAAACATGTACATAAATTAACGTCTTTCTTCAAAATAAACATATAACATATGATGTAAATGGAACAATACTATAAAATAATACTGCAATGTTCACTTACTAATTAATTGAATACACAAGAAGTCTCATTCTATAAGCATAACTCTTAACTCATTCTATAAACGTGCACATAAACATGCACTGAGTTCCAATTAAACTAGTTGTGCAACTAAACTTGAAGTGAAATAATCAACTTTCAACTGCACATATACCAACTATTTAGAGGGTAATAAAGTGCGTGACTATATCGGTTCTCGAGCGATACCATCGTAAAAGAACGCCCATCTCCAGAGCGCGCTGCCACCTTGAGCGAATTGGCGCAATTTAAACAAAAATAAGGAAAAAGTTACAGTTGTTGCCGAGGTAGGGACGCTAAAGGACAAACCACAAGAAATCCAAGTGTCAGGAAGATCCACTAGATCCATCCACGTCGAGATAGTTAGGTCTGCTGCGAAGAGTAGCGAAGCATCCAAGTGGGTACGTCAGGTGCAGGGCGTCGTGAAAATGTTTATACAAGACTGATGCGTATGCGATTTGTGTTTTTCAACAGTCCGCGTCGCAATTCGGATTCGCAATGACGACCCCGCTGCAGACACGAATGGCGCTGGCCGAGATTCCCGACCGCCTGGAGGCGTTGCGTATGGCCAACACACCGACGAACTCCAATCGTCGGACTCCGGATGAGCCGACTCCGGCGGCCATCATAAACACACCGAATGCTAACGGAGGACTGGGACTGCGGGTGGACAACGATGTGAACGTGGTGCAGGCCCAGGACTTTGTCTTCTCGCCACTACCCTCGCCAGATGAGCTTGTCATTCGGCAGCGTGGTCGCCGGCGCTTTACCACAACATTTTCGCCAGATAAGGTCAACGGAGGTGGTGGAGCAGGAGGAGGTGCCAGCGGTGGTTCCTCAATGCGTAGTCCTTTCCAGCGCACGCCTACCAAGAACTTTCAACTAACAAGCGGCATGATCCTGCGCAGCTCCCCTCGCAAACGCCTGACTATGGGCAGCACTCCGCCAGAGCCCACACCAATGGATACCTACTCGCCCATCAAGATGGCCACCACCAAGCAACTTTGGCCGGGAACGCCAATAGTAAAGAAGCTGAAACTGGAGGATAGACCTGTGGGGCAGACGAACAAAGATGCGACGCTATCATCCCTGTTGCAGGGTCTATCGCAGGAGCAACTAATCGATTTGATCATGAATAACATCAAAAGTGCCAGTGATGAGGGAGAGATACGAACGCAGCTGCCCACGCCAGACATAAGGTACGTTTACCCTGCAGTTAAATTTGGTTCGGAAATTTGCGACCATATAAAGTATATATATTCAGGATCCGTATCAACAAGCTAGTCTCGATTTAGATATGTCCGTCTGTTTCTACACAAACTAGTCTCTCAGTATTAAAGCTATCTGTATGAAACTTTAGGTATACAAAATCGTATAAACAATCGGTCAACGATATGATATATGTATCTGAAATAGAAAACGTCAGAAAATGAAAAATATAGTTGGTTTTTTTGATTGTAAAGTATTTTTACTTGGCGTCCCTAGAAACAATCAAAACAACTAATTGAAAATAATAGAATATGCTAGTTTATGATAGTAAAGGGTTTTTATTTTAAATATATAAATACAGCAGGGAATGTAAGATTCGGCTTCCGGAAGTTACGTACTTTATTGCTGCAATGTATCCTGCTTTTAAAATGAACTTAAGAAAACTGGTACAAAGGTTATAAAAAGGTCAAAGCAACGTCAAGCTTAATAATCTCATGAGAAAAGGATAGTGCCTTTTTAAAAACCCAGAAATTATAAACCACCAAGCAAACAATCAGATACATAATTGTTCGTTTGTATCTTGCTTACAGCGCTTTGGAGCAGGAGCTGCACCATGCTAAGCGGCTCATCTTCAAGTCCCTTCCCACCTCCCGACTGTGCAAGAAAACCGATGCGGCGGCCTACTCCAAGGCGTCGATGCATCTAAACGAATTTAAGCGGGTGCTGCAATCGCAGGCCAAGCGCCTGCACGACTCCACTCACTGGGACGCCCTGGTGGACTACGTATCCATGGCCTGGCAGTGCGTGGCTAGTACGCCCAACTGGGAGAGCCATGCCCACAATGCGGTTCGCCGGCAATGCTTCAAGCTGTTGGCGTGCTCCTGCTATGCGGCCATTAAGCACGGCGGAATGCGATTGGGGCAGCTGCGACTGGAGACACTGGAACGCAATTTGCGCGAATGGTCCAAGGACTATGAGGACGTGCTGTCCTGCGTGAACGCCCTGCAGCGTACGCTTAACAGCCGTAGCAGCCTGTAAACACTGTGGAGACTATAGACTTTTAAGGCCGACTTGCTGAACTTGAGGTTTAGTGGACCGAATTTAGTGTGTAAGGCGAAACTTAGCCAGTAAGCGTACGATATTTGGCGCAGCACGTGTTATAAAATATTTTTTAATTTGTTCCTCGACATGTTGTCCTATTTAAAATGCACGCAAGGAGTTACTTCATTATTTAGTGATCTAAGCCACACGCTAACTAAAGTCTGTTAGCATTATAAACGTGTATTTATTAACGCTTAAATATATGCTTAGCAAGTAAGTTTGATTACCACTGGACATTTGTTGAACTAAGTACACTTATTTGAATGCTACTACGACTAGATCCTACTTCCCTATGACTGACTTCATGCTGTACAACAAGGTTTCTCACATGGTGACTTCCATTTCTTAGCTTTGGCAAAATATTCGCCTCCTTCGTCGGCAGCTGAGTATACTGAATGCGGAAAGCAGGTTTAATATCAGCAGCACCAACACATTTGGCACGTGCTGGCCACGAGAACTGCCGGAAATGTGTCGCCCTGGAAGTAGAGAAAGAAAGGTGCAGATTAACTTGTGTTCCCTCGGCTGAGTAAAATGAATATATTCACTGGAAAACGGTTGCTACTTGTTGATGCCGCTTTTCACATATTTATTTATGAGCGCGCTCCCATTTAGCCAAAGTGTTATGTTTATTATGAGAATCTACTCGAAAATTTCTTGCTATAAACTACTCACAACGATAATATACAACGAAGGCTAATTGCCCTTTCGGATTTATAGCTTGCCATATATCGATGTTGTACTATATGATTTAGAACGCGCTTTTGACGCCCAACAGAAAATTTGGTGTGAGCGATTTCAATTAGCATTATAAACTAAATATAATTAGCATGGTTCGATTTTCTGCCAGCGAATGATATTGACGAGATCTCTCTGGCATTTTTTTCTGCCTTGTGTATATTTATCGAAGGCGCCGTGTGGAAACTGAATATAATCGGGGAAGTATGTTTACGTTATTAAATTAGCATTGCTTTGTTAATCCCTCCTTTCTCATGTGTGAGTGGCATGGGCATTTAGCACGGATATATTCGTGCTACCAGATGCGAAGATATTGTATCTCGTACTTACACTTCTTGATCCAGATCTCAGCACAGCAGCACTCCTTGACCTGGACGAATGTGAAGCAGGATTCCACGGAGGAGGTGTGCACCTTCTGATCCGCGAAGCACACGTGCGGCACATAGGGCAGACCCTCTGTAAAAAGCAAAACATTTCAAAATTAGTTGCTAATAATACACATCCATCAGTTTTCCACTCACAAAACTAATATAGTCAATAAATGGTTGGAAAATCAGCACAATATTTAGAATATTCAATGTGTGCCCCCGTTTTGGAATCGAGTGCCTAACTATTTATAATAGAAACCACTTAATTTAAATACACAATTTATGGAACTTTTCGCTTTGAGTAGAAACGGAAATCAATAAAACAGAATATGTTTATTGGGAGCTGCGCGCACGAAAAGGCCACAATAATTTTCAAGAAAATATAAACTGCGGCGAGTGACTAAATATGAGCGGCATTGTTTTTCGATCGGATCATAGCATGTGTCTGTATTATTTTCCATTTGTTTATAGTTGCTCATTTGTTTATAAAACTCAACGTGTTGAATTTTATGAAGTTCGACGTGAACATTTTCAGGAACATAGAATAGAAAAAGAAAATAGGCAGTTGTTGTTGTTGTTGCTGGTGCGTGTCGCAGATATTTATGCAATTATAAAATTATTAACTAATGTAAACAGACACGGACAGCGTGTAATATGTTGGGTCAATTCAGTGACTGCCCCGGCAATTGTTAATAATCTTTAGCGACCGGCGACTGACAAGCCGAGGACAATGGGGTAACAATTCAAATCGACAGATTGTTCAAAAAGATACTTAAAGTGAGATTGATTATACTAGGGTTGAGATACATACATATGTACATGTGATTATCAAGGAAAATCAAAGCGATTACTTTCAAAGCAGCAATTGTTGTGGCTCACATTTCATAATTAATTCAATTATGAACGGATTGGTGGGTATAAAAAATAACACCGAAATAGGCTTTAGATATTCGCACTGGGAGCTATAAGCGGCACCTAAAATTGCCCATCGGGATTGGTATGGCCGCCCACCCAGTCGCCAGAACAGGTGTTTCCATTGTTATTTCAGGCACGTTCCTCATCGACTGGATTTGTTGCCGGTAGTGGGAATTGCCTATGGCATACTAAAAAATATCGGTAGTTGCGCAGAATTGTTCAGTCAGTAAGTAGTATTGTCTTATTACATCAATGATCAGATACTTGCAAGTAGTCAGAGCATTTGCTTTTTGATATGATAAGAAATTCAAGACCCTTTCGTGCGAATTATAAACTTATATTTATATATATATTTACTGATACCCAACTTAAGCTCAAAGCAAACCGATAAGAATCTGACATATTACTTATCTTGTGTCAATTAGAACACCAATTCAATATTGTGTTTCCAAGAACTCGGTAGATAAACGACTTTTATTGGCCTACAATGCAGCGTAATGCACAAAATCCCAGTAAAGTGAAATTAAAAAATTAAATGCAGCGAGTGGCGCACACAAAACAGTTTCGATTCGAAGGGGCGAGTGGCTGCATTCGAAAAGGAAACCTACAGGGGCATGGAAAACTGCGCGCCTTGAGGAAAATCATTCAAGTGTGGACAACCCAAGCGGCGAACCCAGAAAAATGCCCCACCAAGGCGGAATGCACATCGACAAGTCGAAAATTTGAACAAACAAAAAAAAAACCAAAGAATTATAAACTGACACTTGGACAGAGGAATGCCACAGTAATCGCAGTACAGTGGATGTCAGTCAGGAAATAATTTTCGATTCTAAGAACGAATTTAAATGCACTGCCTTATGTTGCAGAAAAGGATCACAGTGAGCATTTTGGCAATGCACACATCTATTTTCTTATAAAATATATTGAAATACAAGATACATCTTGGTGGTTTCAATTTAATATGAATCTAAATCGGGCTAAAAGTCAATTTTAAATGTGAAGTTTCTGTTTTCCCTGGCAGGCTCCACTGTAGTGGCTGCAGTCGAGCCAATGAAGCGTGTCGCCGCATCAGAGTGCGGTTCGATCAGTGGACCAGACTTAACAACTTCCGTGCCGCATCACGTGCCGCGTGGCAGGGGAACAATAAGTATCTGCCACCTCTGCGATCCGTGGGATACTTATGTGGCTTTTACTCGGTTGCAACTGTTGCGTCATCGGAGTTATTAGTCGTATGCCCAGTGATTTGCGTGAGTGCGGCTTGTTAAGGGCCCAAAATTAGCTAATTGGGCTCTTTAGTGAGTTGCCGCTGGCACTGCGTTGCAAGTGGGTTAGTGGCACGTCTCCGCTTCGTGTGTTTACTGTGGGAGTCTGCTGCTGCTGCACATGCTTTTTGTTTATTATTTTCTTAGCGCCATCTGCGCAGACTCATGCGCAAGTCATAAATATCGAAACTTAAGAACTTAAACAGGAGTGTTCTGTAGAAACTGTTCTTCGCAGAAATCAACTTCACCGGACCAACATTTAGTGCTGGTGGGAGAGAGTTGCTCGATATATGAACGTTGGCTGTTTTTTCCTCTTGTTTGAGAGCATTGGTAAGCCTGCGTGTGGCTATCTTAAGCATGTGCTTAGTAATTGGTGATCTATTAGACTGCCAATCCTTCGTAGGCGTCGTTTATCTAATACCAGCCGCTCGATTTCGCGATTAGTTTTGATGTAGTTTGGTTTTGCATACGTCACTGGCGGGGTTGAAGCCTTTGCAGCCGAGACTAAAATGTTTTCAAGAGTTTCCGTTGACTTGTCTATATCCTCCTTTGAAGATAATGCCGTCGTTAGTTCTATGTGTGAACAGACATACTTTTGATACCTTGGCCAGTTTGTTCTAAAATTTGTGAGTCTATACGGTGGGTCGACGATGTGGGGCGAGTTAGCATATTTAGAAAAACAGGTGAGTGATCTGATGATAAATCTGCTAGTGCTTCGGCGGTGACCATGTTGCGGGGACATGTTTAGTAATTGCAAAATCGATCAGGTCTGGGATTTTTCTTGGGTCTGCTGGCCAGTATGTAGGCTTACCCGGGATACATAGTCTAGCTTGTTTCTGGCTTCGTAAGCGCATTGTACAATTGCTTACCCTTTGGCGACACAAGTCGAGATCCCCAATGGGTGTGCTTGGCGTTATAGTCACCCGCTGCGATGAACCTGTCACCTAGTGTGTTAAAGAATTCCATGAATTGATCCTCAGAGATTGGAAAGCGCGGTGGGCAGTAGACTGCGGCTAGAGTCGTTGAACCATTGTTGAGTTGTAAGGCTATGGACGTAGATTGTAAGTAGTTTTTGTCAAAATTGTTTAAGTGGTGGTGTTTTATGCGATTTCTGATGAGTATTCCAGTGCCTCCATGAGCTTTACCATCTGGATGATTTGTACCATAGAACAAGTATCCTGGTATATGAAAATTGTTTTTATTTGTGAGGTGCGTTTCTGATAGTAGCATTACGTCGATGTTTTTTTCGTAAATGAACTGTGTGAGCTCTTGTGTATGCCGTGAAACGCCATTTGCGTTCCACAGAGATATCCGTAGGGAAGCCATTATGGGGATTTTGAAGATACAAGAAGTTGAATCAGGATATTTTGGTTTTTCATGAGCTCTTGCAAAGTATTTTGCATGAACGTCATGAAGTCTTTCATGCTTTGCTGTAGGGATAGCATCATAGCTTCGATGCCACTTTGTTGTGTTTGTTGGATGTTTGTCGGTGTATGTTCGGAATGAGCAGTTCTTGTCGGTGGGCGGGCACTTCTAGTCCGGATTTTAGGGCGCTAGCGAAAGAAATTGTTGGAGTAGTGTTTGGGACAGTTAGGGTGGTTGAAGAATCGGTTGCGGTGAGTAGAAATTGACTTTGTTGTATGTATGTGGAAAAGATACAAAAAAAAAAGGCTCTTAAAACTAAGATATAGTTATCACTTGGCCGATGGATTTTGCCTTTTTGGACTAACTAAATTTTGAACAGCATTTTGGGAATATCTCTAAGGATTTAATTAAATAAATAAATGCACTGTTAATTAATATTTTTAAATATTAATTGTTACACTGTTTTGTAAAGTTGATTAACACTTATAGCAAACTAATTGCATTTTACTTTGTGATAACGTTTTCCTTAGTTATTTCACTGTTGGACAATCTAATTTGAAATAAACAATTTCCACATATCCACAAATTATTGCACAAAACCTCCGCTTTCATCTCTCATTTATTTCATGCTGATTAGTTGCTTTCAAATTTCGTTGATATTTTTTTTCCACAAAAATGCCTGGTATTTTCGGGACTAATTTATTAAGTAGCGCGCCGACGACGACTCACTCAACGCATCCCATAAATTAAAGTTACAAATATCACACACGCACGTGAGGAGGCGGAGTGCACAGATACTTTTTGGTATTTGTCCCAACGCCGCGATGGTTTTCGCATCAAGATCGACGGGCACACGTCCGATTCCCAGCCCATGCAAAAACGTTCTAAGCGGCTCGCACTGAACTTCTCCACCGCGCAGCGCGGCGCACAGTGGGAAGTACCCCTTTTTAAAATATTGATTGTATAAATAAAAAACCATTTCATTATTGATACATATACTTAGTGCGAGCCTCTCCTTTTTTTCTACCATTAATTTTGATTCGTTATTCAAAACAAATATGGTATTTACCAGTGTGCTTAATACACCTTTGAATCAATTTTATTATGAGATGTGCAACACTCATGTTTAAGAAATTGATGCAACAGTCGTTTAAGAACACTTTTCCAAAATCTAGATTGTTGTTTTGACAAAAACGTACTTTATTATACATTCATTTAATATGTAGAGACAGCTCTCTTTTTTTTTCTACTTGTATGTATGTACCTTTATTTTTTATGCTTGTTTCAGAACAAATACCACTGTGCCGTGGCAGCAGAATGAACATTCGCTTCGTGTAGCTTAAGTACATCACTGTTACGAATAGTTGAAAGCCCAAAGACTAGAATACCAATTGCACTTGCACTTATAGTTAGGTAGATTTAACCTAATCTCGTATTAAATAGGTACTTTATCTGCATTTATCTTATATTTGAAGCCAGTAGAAGTGTTGAATCGGCTTCATTTACACTTTAATAATAACCGAGCATGATGTGAATCATTAGGGTGATACCCTAATAAACTACACTTTATGTCAGGCCATCAACAGGCATTTAATCAAATTCCCTTAAATAAGACGCCTCTTTATAAGCCCCAGTAATTTGTTCAAAATGAAGCGTAACCATTTCCATCTCCCCCCACCAAAAATCATAAATAAACAAACACCAAACATACATACCTTGGCATACCGAACAAACAATATCTGACACACTGAAATATTTTTATAATTTATGCCCACCTAAATGCCCCGCAACCTAGGCAAATATACATACACATACATATATATGCGGTGAAAATTTCTCGGGGCTTCATAATTTTGTGTTTTAAAAATAATATGAGGAAGTTTTGCTCGGGTTCCTACTCGAATCTTTTGTTTATTTGTACAACTGCAACCTGCTATGTGCCAATGCTGTGCGCCATCCCAGAATCGTAAATCTCCCCGGCTAAACCGTGCCAGATCTTGTTTTATAGACCTTACTCTCTAGCGCTAGCCGGACTATTAAATTCTGCTCATGGGCTCAGGACGCGTGGGCGTTTATTGTACTTTGCCAATGCTTTGTTCGCTTGATGTGGTTTCAGCTACCGCGGCACTTAAAGCCATAATTCCGCGGTAAATATCTCTCGACCATATCAAAATATCTTTAGATGACAGCACATGAGCTTAAAGAACTAATGCCATCCAGCGCCTGGCTAAGGCAATATCCTTTGGGGGCGAAAGGGGGCGTGGAGGGGGCGAAAGCGTGTCAAGGTGAAAGTGAATCATCCTGCTTACCTCCCCCTGGTAATATTTTTAAGACTTTAATGGGACACATCCCCGCTCGCCAAGTGGCATGCCACACAAAGGGGCGCGACCATATGCCCAGTTAATGGTTAAAGTAACTCTGTCAATGCTTTCCGATTGACTTTTGGCACGCGAGTCGCATTAGATTCGCAAACTTGCATGCAAATATAGTGTCTAGTGGGTGGGATAAGTGGATGATGGAGGTATTCCTTATCAGCTTAAATTGGAATAGAATTGCTAACTGCATTTGTGTTTGTTCTAGCCTATCGTGCAACAACTATGTATCATATAGTTAGCTATAAAAGGATTTAGAGTGTAAATTAGCTCTGACTATACATCATACTTCATTAGTGTAGTACACATCGTTATGGGTTATAGTTTTCATCTTTTATTTTAAAAATAAAGATGATGACTTAGTCTGTTTTATCTCAGTGCAAGAAACAGTGTGCCACTTACTGTTATGTCCTAGAATACTTTGTGCCTGCAGATCAACGGACCTACCTTAAGAAACATCGTATCCGAAGGAAAACATCTGCTTAGAAACCAACATTCATATGTGAAATCTCACCACCCCAAAGGAAATGGCGCGCATGCGTTCTAATGGAGTTTCCTAACCCCTGTAACCCTATCGGCAAAGAAACACCCCGGGAAAGCACTCCTTTAAGGGTAAAGGACGAAGCTAAAGAGAGAGAGAGAGAGCCTGTCCTGCAGGAGAGCACGTTCTCGAAGAACAAAGGGCTTATTCTCAAACAGAAACTCGTTCCCCCAACTTACAGTTTGGCAAGCACTGAACGGGGCAATGGTTTTAGAGTCGCAAGTGATTTTAAGGCTTTACCAAATTTATGATCATTTTCACACTGCACAATCAATCAACAAAATCGCAAAAATAACACATAAGAACTATTTTTGAACCACTAACTAGAGAATGCTTTCAGAGCATAGCAATTCGTATAATTTATGTTGTAACATTTAAACTTTTTTGCCTCGCTTTTCGCCTGTTTGGGGCCAACCATTTGTTGTTGTTGTTTTTTTTTTTTTTAGCATTTTTTCAAACATTAAGATTTTAATCGCTCAGCGAGACGCGCACCAATTTGTCAATATTTGAAAAAAACGTTGAACATGAGTTTTTACAGCACCAGCAAAAAACAAAGTTTGGGGAAAAATGGAATGGAAAATAACGAAAAATGATTTTCGGTTCAGCGGGACAGTTCAAGTACGTTTGACTTTATTTATTTATTTTTGCGGCTGCCGTTTTATTTCTACGAAATTATAGCAATTCATATTAGATAATTTTGGAGCAGTTACACACTTGTGATTTTTCTACTGGTTTTACTGCGACTCGTATTATTTTTGGCTTGTTGTTTGGGCAGCGCAGTAAACGCGACTGAAGGATGGAAAGCGTGACGTCGACCGGCGACAGCTTGCGGCTATGGCAACAACAACAACCACAATAACAAGGACCATAACACAGCACTGAGAAAAAAGTGTGCAGAGTTGCATATAAGAAATATTTCACTTGCTAAGCATTTTAGCCCTTAAAACCATAAAAAGACCATAAGACGAAATGTTAAGTGATATATTTGCATAACTAGTGAGATAAAAATTAAATTGAATAAATTAAATATTAATATATATAGAGGATATTAATAAAGAATACAATATTTATGATCTGAATAAGCAAACAGTACCATTAGCACTTTCAAAGTAAAGTAAAACGTTAAATGAAATAATAGTCACTCCTAATTTCTTTCTGTGCATCCGCGTTGAAGTTACTGACGACAACAATAGAGACCCACATCCTTCTGTCTGGGAATAGTCCTTTTAGAAAGCAACCCCCGTGAGAAACTTTCCCTGCTGGCAATGCCGTCTAGCCGAAAGAGCGTAAGACTCACCGCTCCAGCCGCAGAAAAGAGAGCGGCGGGAGAAGACTGGAAACGTAATATCCTTATAGAGCAACAGGCTACCCACATCAAACCCGAAGCCAACCCGAGCTGAGCAAGGTACCGTTCCCATTTCGCCAAGGACAAAAGTTTGCTCAGCTAATGGCAAATCTGAGCGGTGGGGATTTTTATTGGGATAGGTTCGAGGGAGTGCATCGGGATTCTTTGACTAATGGAACCCAAGGAGTGCCAGGTGTAAAGTAAACAAATAAAAAACCTCGCCAAGGCGATAATGGAATCAATGTTGTGAAAGGACCTGGGAGGATTTGAAATTAGAAAGTTGCCTTAGTTGTGTATTTTCAGATGCAGATTTCCATTATTTTTATTTTGCATGATAATACGCCTATGAATTTAATGGGTTTTTAATACAAGAACTTTTTCAGGCATATGGTTTTATAGCTACAATACCATCTGGAGCAATTTGGCGACATGGGCCACTTCCAACTCCTTCCACTTCTGCCAGGTTGTCGCCTCTGCAGCGCCCTAATAAGCCAATCATAATAAATGTCAAGCATTGATTTGGCTTCTTGCCAATGACCAATCGACCATTTCGTAGTGCGCCGCCCACTCTTTCCCAACCCATCCCCAACCATTCCATCCCCACCTCACCACTTCCATCGGACTGTTAGTTCATCATTAGCAGCTGGGGGAGACTTTGTCTAGGGCTAATCATTAATGCTTAGCTGCCTGAATTGCTCATACGCCATGTGTGCAGGGAAACATAGCATGTGGCAGAGCGGCAAAAACTATTAATTTATGGACTTGTCGCATGTTGCCAAACACCTGACACGAATCGTCAGTCAAAATGATTAAGAGAACTGTCCTATCCCAAAAAAAAACAAGGGGCAGTAAATAACTTGATCAAGCCCAACATAAACTAATTATTTGATACTAGACATAAAAGCCGTTTAACAAATATTATAATATTTATCTAATGCTTAAATCTATATCCATATCATCTATAAGATACGATGTTTATAGTGATGTTGTCTAACCCAAAACTTAAAAATAACGATCACTAAAACGCTCATTCATCTATAAGCCAGATGTTCCTAAATACCTATAAAAATAACAGAACTTGCTTAAATAACTAATCCAGTTCCCAAAACCAGTCTTTCTATATTTAAATACAGCTCAATTATGGGCTTTCGAATATAAAAAATAACCGTCAAGCTAATGATTTGAAATCCTTTTTCAATCCTCTTAGAGCTATTATCCCCGCAATTAAAAGCCGATAAAGGCAATCATCAAATTTTGTGATTTGTGACTAGCGTGTGCCGCTTTATTAAATCGTAACAACAAACAGATTTGTTAACCAGTTTTCGTACATTTGTTTTGAGAACCTTGCAAAGCGGTTCTAATGCAAAACAACTTCAATAACGCCCCATATTATGCACTGTGTAACAATGGCAATAACATTAACAATAACAATCCAGATAGCATTAGCACTCAGTTGGCCCATTGTTGCGTTTTTGGGGGCTCGAAACTGGAATCAAGTTCAGTGCGACTTGGCAACCGATTTTCGAACTCACTAGACTCGCGACTCATGAATATTTAGCTGAATTCTGACATGAGGCGAACTTTTGCATAACGAACACATAGTTATCTGTATCTTCATGTAATGAGCTTGAGGAAGTGAAATTTCGAGCGCAGAACTTGCAAAGCGCCGCTCAGATACGAAGTAAACAGATTGGAGGCCCGACCCGCATTACAAAATTGCAATTCATTCCGCCCGAGATTGCATTAATTAAGAGTTATACACCTGTTCTGGTAAACAAATCTCTGCAGGTTCAGCTTAAGTATGCGATCAATAACCAGCTAGCTAAGGTATTCTGATAATATGGTATTCGAAATAAACAAAATACTAGTTTGGCTTATATTTAAATTAGTACAGGATTTTCACCTGATCCACCTAACTGAGCGCCCTATAAAAAGCCTCCGACTGGCTGAGCTCAGGGCATTATCAATTTGAAGATCGTGTAAGATCGACGGAACCAAGAAAACTATATCGCGTGCGAGGAGAGGATTTGCATAAATTGAGTCTGAGTGATAATGGTAAATGATGGGACATGTGGTGGCGATGGTTATGTAAGAGCCTGTTAGTGCGAATTAAATGGACTTTAAAACAGGATATATGACAAATACTGTCTAATAAAAGTGGATAAACCAATGATAATCATTATAAGGATCCAAATGCAATAGTTATAATCATTTCAAGGTGTTCTAATGACTTCCATTATTTCTTTTTAACTACCAACAGACCAGCTATACTGACAAAGGATCCAAAGTAAGTTCGAAAGCTTATGCTTTTATATTGGATCGTATAATGCTGACCTACTTTCTTCACTACTTTCAGCCTGAAGCCGGCAAATTTCTAAGCTTTGATCACTTGACCTTCTACGTTGGCAACGCCAAGCAGGCGGCCAGCTACTATACCACTCGTCTGGGCTTCGAACCACTTGGCTATCAGGGATTAGAGACCGGGGAGCGACGCTTCGCCAAGCATGCCGTGCGCCAGAACAAGATCGTCTTTGTGTTCGTCTCCGCCTACACGCCGGATGACGAGGAGCATGGACTCCACCTGATGCGCCACGGCGACGGTGTCAAGGATGTAGCCTTCGAAGTGGAGGATTTGAATGCCATTTTTACGCTGGCCGTGTCCCGCGGAGCCGAAGTGGTCCGCGACATCTGGGAGGAGAGCGATGATCAGGGATTCGTGAGATTCGCTACCATCAAGACGGTAAGTCTGTGGACTTGATTCTGGAATATTTAAGGATTAATCCTTAACTTGAATGCAGTACGGCGACACTACCCACACTTTCGTGGAGCGCAATGGTTACGCTGGAGATTTCCTGCCTGGATTCCAGCGGTCGCCCAAGGATGTCCTTCTAAACGGATTGCCCTCCACAAAGCTGAACTTCATTGATCACGTGGTGGGCAACCAGCCGGATCTGCAGATGGAGAGCGTGGCCTCCTGGTACGAGAGGATCCTGCAGTTCCACCGCTTCTGGTCGGTGGACGACTCGCAGATTCACACGGAGTACTCCGCCCTGCGGTCGATCGTGATGGCAAACTACGAGGAGACGGTAAAGATGCCGATCAATGAGCCAGCCAATGGAAAAAAGAAGTCGCAGATCCAGGAGTACGTGGATTACTACGGCGGAGGTGGTGTCCAGCACATTGCTCTCAACACGGATGACATTATCGAGGCGGTGAGCAACCTGAAGGCTCGAGGAACCGAGTTCCTGACCATTCCATCCTCGTACTACGAGATCCTTCAGGAGCAGCTTTCGCACAGCCGCACCAAGATCAAGGAGGACATGGAGGTCCTGAAGAAGTTGAACATTTTGATTGACTTCGACGAGAACGGATATCTGCTGCAGATCTTCACGAAGAACTGCCAGGACAGACCAACCCTCTTCCTGGAAGTTATCCAACGCTACAATCATAATGTAAGATTTATTGCTTAACCTACTATTGCCAAGAACAAGTAATTCATATAATAACTATTTCAGGGATTTGGCGCTGGCAACTTTAAGTCCTTGTTCACGGCCATTGAAATTGAACAAGCCAAGCGAGGAAACTTGTAAATCAATTGTGATCGAATAGAGATTTAACAAAATCAAAAATAAATGAAATGGTCTAAACTGAATAACTATTGGTAAAATGATTGCCTAAGTGTCATTTGTTTAATCTCTGGTCCCAAAACCGGGTGTCTATCAAAACCTCGTTGCGTGGATCGCCTTCTGCGAAGGACACCATGTGTGGATTCCAGAATCCCGGCGGAGTTGAACTGCGAGCGTCTTCATGCCGGCACTTGGCCAAATAATCTTTGATCTTCGCGTCTGTCAGATTTGAGCCCATAAAATTGATGAACTAAGTGGATCGAATTTAAAATAAATATTATTTGGTGGATGGTCGAGAAAAATTGTACACACCTTTTCGCACTCAACGCATTCGATGTTGAAACGTTCTTTGACCGTCAACAAAGGTTCCTCCTTGATCAAAAGCGGTCGCGGAAACTCCTCCTCCGAATGCCTGCTATCCTCTTCCTTGATATCCATAAGATACTTTTCAATATCCTCGGGCAGTTTTGTTGATTCGTTGCCTAAATCGGTTTCTGGCTGGGATATAGGTTCCATTTTCACGGCTTTGCTAATTGGAATGACGCTCTCCACTTTTGGGGCATTTGGTAGGGTCTGCTTCTGCTGGTTAATCATAACCTTCTCGTACTGTCTTAAAGCACTCGAGCACGTGTCGTCATCGTCCTTCAGAATTTCGGCCAGAACATCCATGGTGCCCAGTTTGCTCACATCTTCGAGTGTATCATTCACAAAGATTATATCCTGGGTCGCAGGCGTCAATAAAACTACACTATCCGAGATGTTGCTGATCTTTAAGCCTGGCGGCGTGTTCGGTGGGGGCAATATCTGATGTTCCGAGCTGTCCAATTTAAACTCGTCCATATCCAACTGAAAACTTGGCTCTATGGACTTGACTGTGCTATTGCTGGTGATGGTAAGCGAGACGTCTGCGTTTGAAACGCTCGTGTTGTCTGTTCTGCAACTTTGGCTTTTAGTATTAAAAAGAAAAGCAACTGAAAGTGTCACAGCAATCTTAAGATGGGAAATTCGATCCTCAGGCAATATAATTTAAAAATATTTCTGTGACACTTTTGGAATAATTCGTACGGATAATTACCTCTGCAATAAAGATCTCTGCGGTCTAGATCTCTTCAGACTGGTGCTCAAATTGGGACTCTCCTCTATGACTTCCTTTTCACTGGTGCTCGTCTTATTTGCTTCGAATTTTAGGCGAGTCTGCTTCAAATGCAAGCTGTTGTTTTTGTGCGTGAGTGATAGCTTTGTAAGGACTCCCTGATTCTTGGGTGTCTTGCGGGTCCAACTATTTCCCACCGCGGAAACATTGCTTGGCTGCACATTCTCCAGATCCCGCATGTCCGTCTTCCGACTTGGCAATCGCAGTTTGCGCGGGCTGCGGGCAGTGGTCTCCGTTTCGGTAATGCTCTCGTCCTCCTCCACTTCCTGCTCCTCGTCGGAGAGATCTATGTTGCTGATGGCTATGTTCATGTTCAGGGAGTTTTGGCTTTGTGGCTGCGGCGATATGTCATCCTTGATCTTCGTGGGCAACAGCTTCCTGCGCTTCTCCGCCTGGACCAAGGATGACTGCCGCTCCTTCAGCAAGTCCAAGGCCTTGTGTAGCTTTTCATTGTGGATCTTTAGCTGTTCTATGGTTCTGGCACTTTCCTCTGAGTCTCGTTGCATCACTTTAAGTAGTGGAACATGTTAAACAAATTGAGTAAATGTTATAATTCTTGGCTTACTTAAGGCGTGCTCTTTGATTGTGTCCAAAGCGGCTATAAGGCACTTCACGCTCCGCTCCTTGTGACCGCGACATTTTCCACACGTCATCTCTTTACAACTTAATAAAATTTAACTATTTCAATTAAGAGATTTATGTATAAATTAATTTTATTTGATAAAGTTTTTGTTTGTTTTTGCGCGTCGGCAGAGCAGTGTGGCCGCATCTAAGCTGACTTAAAAATTGGTATATTTTATGAACCGGTTGGTATTTGTTAGCCGACCAACTGCGGTCTTACTTACTTAGTTACTCTCGTGTAAATTTTATTTTTCACACGATAAACATTATTTTATTAAATAAATTAAGTTAACTACGCTATGGCACACCTGCGGGAGACCTCAGACAAGGCGCTGAAGCTGTTGCGTACTTTACCGCGCGTTCAAATCGGCAATCTGCGACCAAATCCAAACTCAAAACAGAATGTGAGTGGTTGAATAACAGCATGCAGTCGTCAATAAACTATTAACAAATATATTGTTTATTATTTTGACAGGACAAGCGAGGCAGGGCACAACACGGAGGAGATAAGCATGGTGCGGGCAACAAGGGATCCGGACAGCGGCAGAACTTCATGCGGTTGGGCTATGAAACGGGCAATCAGCCCTTCTACTTGAGATTCCCGTACGAGCCTTACTACAAGGGACACCACCTGAAGCGCCAGTACCCGCCCATTTCGCTGCTCCAACTACAGGTGCTCATCGACACGAACCGGATAGACATCAGCCAGCCCATCGACATCAGCACGCTGTGTAACTCTGGCCTCCTGAAGCTCAAGCCCGCAGAAATGGAGTACGGATTCCAGCTGACGGACGAAGGACTGGACAATTTCCAGGCCAAGATCAACATTGAGGTGCAGCATGCCAGCGAGGCGGTCATAGCGGCCATAGAGAAGAACGGCGGTGTAATCCGTACGGCCTATTACGATCCACGCAGCCTTCACATGCTGGCCAATCCGAAGAAGTGGTTCGAAAAGGGAGTGCCTATTCCTAGCCGCATGCTGCCTCCCCAGGATGCAGTGGACTACTATACGGATCCCAAGAATCGCGGCTACCTGGCCAATCCCGAGGCGATCAGCCAGGACCGCCTGGTGCTGGCCCAGAAGTACGGCTATCAGCTGCCCAAAATTGAGGAAGATTCCGCCTACGAGATGCTTACCACTGCGAAGGATCCGAGGCAAGTATTCTATGGCCTGGAACCCGGCTGGCTAATCAACATAGTGGACAAAACGATCATTAAGCGCAAGCAATAATTAGTCGAGTTTGTTACTATGCATTTTGTTAAATAAAGAATTGGATTACAAAAAGCTTTGTTAGACTATGATACTGTAAGACATTTGATGTGTCCTTGTCTTTTCAAGTTTATATAAACACCTGCTTGGCCGATAGATCCTCCATGAACGGCTTGACCACCGCACTGGTGGCGAAGCAAAATATCAATCCGAACGTTATTGAGATGGGCAGGGCGGGTAGCGCCTTGCGCCAAATGGCCAGCAGCAGAAGAGTGAGGCAGAGTCCAATGAGAATGGCCACAAAGCAAGCGATTGTGGTCGTCCAGTCGCCGTAGCTAGATGCCTTGCCCACTAATACCGAGTAGAAGATGAAGTCGCCGAGGCCAAGCTTAATGCCACCTACATGAAAACGTTTATCAGTAAATGGTTTACACACTTATATATGTATATAGTATACTTACGTTCTTCTTGCCCATCCGGATGATTCTGATCCGGAGCTGTTACTGTCCTATACTCGTTGGAGCGCTGGGCGTTTCCGCTCTGAGTACTTTGAACTTCAATCTGGCGACGAGCCACACGTTCGCTCAGGTTAGCTGACCACTCTTGTGTGAATCCCGCAGCCTCAGCTAGAAGTGAGAAACCAATAAGTGTTAGAGGTTTAATCTAGCAATGGACTCTCAAATAGACTACTAGCAGCGCTTATACCATTTGCCCAACATAACTAAACAAGACAATAAATACGTGAGATTACAAAAACAGACCAAATGCCAAATAAGCCATATACACATTTGAGAAAAGTTGATAAATCATAAAAAATATAATGCATATGTACCGTTTCCGCGCAAATTGCTTTTAAAAGTCACAAGTGGCATACCTTCAGTTGCCAGTACACTGCCGTCATCCCGCTGATTCTGTCGAGGATGGGAGTTACCTGTGCGTTGGCCACTAGCCGCGGCTGCCTCTGGTGAAGCCAGCGAGTTCTGCGTGGCCCTCGTGGTTGTGGTGGAGTTGCTGGACGACGGCGAGGAGGAAGCCGTGGCCTGCGATTGCTGCGGCGTAACAGTGTTTACAAGTGCGTAGACGACAGTTGCTGAAAAGTAATATATACTTTAACTTCAAGAGTGTGTAAGCAGGTTAATGATTATTACATGAGTAAATCAGAGCGGGGAAGATTTGCTCATTTCGCTCCTGAGCCGTTTCCACCAGAATGCGCAGGGGTCCTCTAGGCGAAAGGACAGCAATGAGATCTATTAGAAAGAAGAATTTAGTTTTAAAGCAATCGTGGTCTTAAGAAGGATGAAACTTACCCCAAATAGAAATGGCAGCCAATACAGCCCAGGCAGTCCATTCAGGCAGGTATTTAATGAACACCAAGGCCATCAAGGCTGCCACGAAAATAAGATATCCTTGCTGCAACCGCAGAGGGCCCTGCCAATGGATGGACATCATTCCGACCACTCCAAAGTTCCACATAATCAGCAGTGCAGTAGGGTAGTCCATAGGTATGTTATAGGCGCGAAGAAGCTCTCTGAATTAGGCAAACTATTAATGGAACATCAATCGAAAGAGACTTTAGCTTACTCCAAATATAAGTACGTAAAAATGAACAACAACATGAAGGAGGAGAGAATCAGCCAGCCGTGAATGATGCGATAGCAACGCTTCTTGTACAAAACAATCAGCAAAAAGGTCATCACCACCACCACGCTCATCAGGATCAGGGAGTTCGCCAAGGCACTCCAGAACTTAACACTAGGCTCGGGCGATTGTTCATGGAAAGGTGTGTAGAGGCTGGAAAAAGACGAAACACTTATTCACGACCGATACTGCAGATAAGTTGAATTCTGGTAAACCTTACAGATAGACATCCGTGCTGTTGTAGAAGCTGATGGAGTTGATGGTGGCCACCACTACCAGCATGCAAAGGGAGACGGGCACGAATAACTTGATCACATGCTGGGCGCCGTATTTCAGGCCCTGCTCCTCCTCCATTTCATTTGTGGGCGGACCACCACTGCCGCCTCCTCCTCCGGTCAGTCTTGAAGGGCGCGATCCACCGGGTTCCCGCATCACCACATTGGGCACAGCAAGTATGGCCTGAGAGGAAAGGGGATTCCATAGTTGAATGTTGTAAGCAACAAAGTTTCCATTTGGTATATACGCACTGCATCCGGTTGATCCTGATTGCTGGAGCCGTAGTTGTTTCGCTGCTGTTGCCGCCTTGGAGGTCGCTCCAAACGCTCCGCCGCGCCGATCTGGCTGCCCACATTGGCGTCGTCCTCAGAGGAGAGCCCGGAGGAGCACGAAGCCTGGAGATTGACAGCAGCCATCAGTGGTGTGCGTTCGTTCGCCTCCGTAGCGCTGGACGCCTCCCCCTGCGAAGCCGTTGTTGTGTGATGGGACTTCTTGGGGAGCACCACCGGTTAGGAACGGGCTTGACACTAGCAGGAGCTGGAGTACTCACAGTTAGGGAAACCAAAGGAATGTAGCTGGTAAAAACTTTCTTTTGTTTTAAAGCGACTCATAAACTAGTGATGGCAGTACGCTCGTCCGGCTCAGCTATCGATTTTCGATTAATTTGCGCAGGGATTAATATATTTCAGGTACAATTATTTTTAGGGTTAGCTTTTAAATTACTTATATATGCACAAATTATATGCACACAAATTAAGAGAGACACTTGGTCATCTCATAATTATTGATGACCCCTTTCTAACTCTTTAAGCGCCACCCTTGATAAAAATACTGCTAGGGCTATATTTCTTCCAACTAAATACCAAAAACGCACTTCTTATAGAAACAGCTGTTCACCACAAAAAGTGCCCATGAAAACAGCAAGTGACAAACGGTCCCACTAAATATTTCATAAGTTTCGACAAGCAAAATAAATCGTTTATAATTGATTAATTGTAAAACAATTCATATGTATGTCATGTTGCGAGCTTTAAAAACTCACGTGGAGGCCCCCATCGTAGTTGCCACAGTAAGCAAACGCTTAAAAACTACATATAAAAACAACTTATTTTGATTGAATAATAACAGCGTGCGGCATCAACAAATGCGGAAAAGCTTGAGGAGATTCGCGAACGTCTGGCAAAGGGTCCGAATTTCCAGGACTTTGTGCAGAATCCGGATAACACCAGAAGCGAGTGGGAACAGTACGATGGAAAGCTACGCCGCGAAAAGGGCGAGGAGCAGCGACTGCGACTGCCGCCGTGGTTGAAGACCACCATTCCCGTGGGCAAGAACTACGCCAAGATCAAGGCCCAGATGCGCGAGCTCAAGCTGTCCACCGTCTGCGAGGAGGCCCGTTGTCCCAACATCGGCGAGTGCTGGGGCGGCGGCGAGCATGGCACCCAGACAGCCACGATTATGGTGAGGGACCCCCCATGGTGACCTTTGCTGATAACCGAACATGCTCAGATAGTCTGGACAGAATTTTCCACACTTTTAGGCGTCTTTTTACAACCATACAAGGGTTTGACTTATGAAAGTCGCTTTGACTACAATTCGTTTTAAAGCAATGAGACAAAGAATGACGAACCATGACTTGTTAACTACACATTTTCACAATACATATTTTTCCCTAGCTTATGGGCGACACTTGCACCAGAGGCTGTCGGTTTTGTTCGGTGAAGACGGCACGCAAACCTCCACCGCTGGATGTAAACGAACCCGTGAACACAGCCACGGCAATTGCCTCCTGGGGATTGGATTACATTGTTCTGACTTCAGTTGATCGCGATGGTAAGTGCTGAATTGGTTTTTGACTCACCGGCGCTTAAAATGCTTATTCTACCATAGATTTGCCAGACGGCGGTTCGAAGCACATTGCCGAAACTGTTCGCGAAATTAAGGCGCGGTAAGACGAATTAATTATTAAAGTTGTTCGTACTCAATCAATACTTTATGTCCAGCAACTCGAACATCTTTGTGGAGTGCCTGGTACCTGATTTCCGAGGAAATCTGGAGTGTGTGGAGACGATCGCCAATAGCGGGCTGGATGTTTATGCGCACAACATTGAGACGGTTGAGAAGCTTACGCCCTATGTGCGAGACAGGCGCGCCCACTACCGCCAGACCCTGCAAGTGCTAACCGAAGCGAAGAGATTCAATCCCAATCTCATCACCAAGAGTTCCATCATGCTGGGACTTGGCGAGACCGACGAGGAGATCGAAAACACCTTGAAGGATCTGCGGGAGGCCGGCGTCGATTGCGTGACTCTGGGTCAGTACATGCAGCCCACGAATAAACACCTCAAGGTCATCGAGTACGTCACGCCCGAGAAGTTCAAGCACTGGGAAGAGCGCGGCAACGAACTGGGTTTCCTGTACACAGCCAGTGGACCGCTGGTGCGCAGCTCCTACAAAGCCGGCGAGTTCTTCATCACGAGTATATTGGAAAATCGCAAGAAGAGGCAAAACGCCACTGAAGTTCCCAAGGAGCAGTAAGATTGCTAAGCCTTTCTAAGTCGATCATGGATAGCTTTAGTTCAGCCTTTTATTCGCTACGCCCGCGCATGTTGTGCAATGTATATATTAGACGACAAACTTACTGTTTTGAAATAAAATCGAATAGTTTTTAGCTTTAGATGAAGTAATTTTGTGTCCTGTGGTTTGAAAAGCATACTTTTCAAATTACGCACCAATTAGGTGTTAAAATAATGAATTCTGTGGCGTTAGGAAATTGTGTGTGCTGTTTTTCGTTAGAATATTTGGGCACACTGCATCGAGTGCACTATCTGTTCTATTATTGTTTTCTTTTTGTTGAGAGTTTAATTGAATCGGATTGGATAGAAGCCTGGTGAAAAGACAAAGAACCAGCGTAAAAATGCCTCGCCTTGTCAATGGCCGCGAAGCCGCGCCCACGTACTCAAATCTGGTAAGCTGAGCTCGAGTGTGTGGAGCCAGCGACTCCTTTCACCAAAACAAAGGACTTTATGCATATGTTGCATGTTTGTTTCCATGTTTTGCGCAACAAATGTTCAGTTTTACAAAAGTCAGGAAGATGTGTGCTTACATTTTTGTATCCAACGCCTTAAGTGGATATAGGTTTGACAGTGGAAATATAAGAATCTCCTCCATAACGCCCACTTGCACAATTTTTGCGTCGTGTGCACATTTTTTCGTTCCACAATCTGAACACCTGTCGCTCCGTGAGTTACAATTTCCTTTTCTATCCACAGGTTGGCTTCATATTCATTTTCAATCTAATCGTTGGAACCGGGGCGCTGACGCTACCCGGAGTCTTTGCCAGGGCGGGATGGATGCTTTCCCTGATTGTCATTGTTCTGCTGGCCATCATCAGTTACATCACGGTCACTTTTATCATAGAGGCAATGGCTTGTGCGAACGCCATCAGGAATTGGCAGACTCTGCAGGCCCTGCGCCAAAGTCGCAGTTCCGCCGAGAACAGTGAAAACGATGATAATGCTGATGATGTTTCGCTGGCATCTGGAGCCGAGCAAGTTGGCTATTTCGAACGGGTTCCGCTGACCATCCAAAACCGGGAGTTCCACTACTATCAGCTGGCCCACAAATTCGAACTTGGCGAAATGGCGACACTATTCTTCAATGAGTTCGGCCGCGTAATGTTCTATCTCTGCCTGATTGTTTATCTCTATGGGGATCTGAGCATCTATTCCGCCGCCGTGGCAAGAAGTCTGCGTGACGTCGTATGGTAAGTACTCGGAGCCGCACGCAGCTTACATAGGATCGAAGAGTAATTTGGAAACTGTTTTTCGAAATATGGAAACCTTTTGAAACGAAAAAGAGAGCAATTTAAATAGTCCGCCTTGTTTCAGTGACCAAACAAATGGAACGGATGCTAATAATTTGATGTATTGGCCCGGAGACTTTGAGAACAATACGTCTCGGGCCTGCTGGAAGGAACACACGATATCTCGCTTGAACATGTACAGGGTGTTGCTCATAGGATTCACACTGATCTTCGGTCCATTTGTGTACTTCAATGTGCAAAAAACGAAGTACCTGCAGATGCTGACCGCTGCCTTCCGCTGGATGGGTAAGCTTCGAATTAAGTGCAACTGACTAGATATTAAAATGTGATATTTCAGCTTTTACCCTGATGATCTGCATATCGCTAAAGCTTTTGATATCCAGAGGTGCCAAAGGTCATCCAGAGACCTTTAATGTGTATGGAATTCCCTCGCTTTTCGGCGCCTGTGTCTACTCCTTTATGTGCCACCACTCACTGCCCAGTTTGCTGGCGCCCCTCAGACACAAGTCAATGGTTTCCAAAATCCTATCCTTTGACTACATAATCATTTGTGCATTTTACATTCTGCTGGCCATGACAGGCATTTTTGCATTCGAACGAATCGAAGACCTTTACACACTAGATTTTTTGCCCTACGATGTGGCGTACGTAGACTTTTGGTCAGGTCTATTGATTTGCATTGATTACTTCCTTGCACTTTTTCCTATATTTACCCTGTCAACCAGTTTCCCCATTGTTGCCATAACGCTGAAGAACAACCTTCAATCTTTATTCCTAGACATGTCGCAATATGAATCCTATAGCGTTGTCCTACGTCTGTGCTTTCCTTTGCTCGCTATAATTCCGCCGTTTTGTATTACTTATTTCACTGAAAGTTTGTCCAGTTTGGTGGCATTTACTGGCACCTACGCAGGCACTGGCATTCAATACATTATCCCGGTTTTCTTGGTTTACTTTGCGAGACGCACTTGCTCCGAGCTCCTGGGAAGCGGCGTAGTCAATCGTTTTCAAAGTCCTTTCAAGTCCAGTGCCTGGCTAGTTTTCGTCTTCATTTGGTCAATTTTATGCGTCTGTTTGGTATCTATAAATTTGTTCAGTTAAGTTATCTTATCTGCCAATGTGCAGATATTTTACGGCATTGATTTTATTACGGGGTAGTAAAGTTCCATGTCAATTATTTTTAAAGAAATACTATCAAACTAATGTAGTTGTACATATTAAATAAAGAATTTATGTAAATTAATCGAATTTTAGCAACGTAAGTCAGTATTGAAATCGGCTGTGACACAAATTTTCAATATATTTTTCATATAATATCTGGATTGTTAAATTCAAACAAAATGAGAGCATAACCATTTTTTAATAATTGAAAAATTATAGAATCCTCATGTTATATACATATATTAAAAGAGTTAATATGTTTAGTTCAGTACTGAAATTTAATATCTATATGTATTTATCCTATAAATAAAAAAAAGACTTCTGTATGCATTAGTTTTTGAGATCGCTCAAATAAAATATACAAATTATATTTATTAATGTTAGCGAAAAAATTGTCTTTTAATTGTGTGTTAAATGTAAAATAATGTAAGTATGAAAACAGATTTTTTTCCTCCAAAGGGAAGTTTTAAAAAGTACTTTTTTTAGAAAGGGAAATTTAAATGTACTGTTAGGTGTTTTTCCGGATAAAAACGGATAATCAATTTTAGAGTGACCATTGTTCTGGTTTTAGCCGGTGCACTATCGAGCTGTCAATCGAAATATCTGCCACCTCTAAGGTTCCACGGTTTGTTTTTATTTTTCTCTTGCATTAAAGTTCATTCTTCTTCTAAACATATCACTGCTTTTTACAATAAGATAAAGGACTAAAGGATGTCGATGTCGATAGACAGCAATAAGCTCTTGCTGCGGAAGGGCGAGATGAAGATGGATAATTATCCCACTTGCGCGGTGGAGGCACTTACGCGACTGGGTAAAGTTGCTGATTTTAAATCCTAAACATTTCTTACGCTTTGCTTTTGCAGAAACATTGATTGCCAGCCGCAACAAGCAGAACATGGTGATGCAAATCATATCGGAGTTCATATTCCTGGAGAGAACCTCGAAGGATGGCGACGTGCGAAAGTCGCAGGCTCTGCCCATTAGTCAGATGAATTTGTTCCAGGAGTTTCAGCTGATCATAGCGCTGATTGAGTACTTTTCGCGGCCAGGAAGAGATGCCACCCGCAACGCCATATTCCTGTCGCTCTTCGGAAGCCACTTGACACCGCAGCGATCCAAGTTGTTATCCCGGCTGATCAGCACAGCGGTTTCCGGCTCCGTGGCCCCGCTGCTCTCCTCTGCCGGCACATGGATGCAACAGGTGGGGTGCAAGACGCCACTCAGCCTGGAAGTGGCCCAGAATATAGTCAGCGACTTTATTTCGTATTCCCGGAAAACCCCCGAGCAACTCAAGCAGCTACCCATGGTGGGTCCGCACTTTGCGGCCAACTTTATGGTCGCCGTGGCGGATCTGTACCTCAATGAGCAGCGTTCGCAGACACTGAATCCCCCGCCTGATGCCCTGCTGGACACCATAACTGAATGGATGGCGGAGAACCCCACCTTGTGTCAGGCCTCGCAGCAGCCTTTGGTCCTGCCCGCCGGAGCCATAGCTATGCCCTTTACCACTCCCCTAGCAGGCCTGCTTCGATGGGTAGTCCTGGCCCCGTTGGTCTCCAACCGTTCCGCCTATAGCAACTTGCATCTATCCCTCCTGCGTGCTTTGCAACAGCTTGTCAGCAGTGGAGAATCGACAGCGCTGCCCAGCCAAGATCTTATGCAGATCGTTAAATCCCTGCAAAGCTACTGCGCACGACTGGCGGAATCGAAAACGGATCCCGAAGCAGATGCTGCTTATCAGAAGTGCATGGAACGCTTCGCTCAAGCAGTGCAAATTGCCCTGAGCTCCAACTGCATCACCAATCAGATCCAGCTGCTGTGCCTCTTGGAATCTTTACCTCCACACAAGCTGATGAAAATCGTCATAGAGGCGCACAAAAAGTAGTCGAATATTAAACACTATGAACACTAAATTAAAATTTAGCTTTTACAAATAGATCTAAAACGTTATAAATGAGAAATTGAATCACTTACAAATCTTTGAAGCCCAAAAATGTTTGTTTCTGCAAGCCGAAGACCTTGCTTTAATTATATTACAAAATTATGATTTAAACCGAATATAAATAAGGATTCAATTTTAAAAAACACTCTTATACCGCTCAAGTTGGAATGCTGCCATACTGAACAAAATAACTATCCAGCGCGCATGTCCTTGTGAGTAAAATGTGGGCACCGAACAGGACACAGGAAAAAATCGATAGTATCCCAGTTAGGAGCTTTCGTCGCAGTGCAAGCTTGTTGAATAGAATCGCAATCTACGGGAGGAAACCTCGGATAGGCAAGATATTGGGAAATACCATCGCATACCAGGCGATGCAATGAATCCCGTTCCGAGCCGCGAGTTTCTGGAGGTTCATCCGCTGCACCAGCATCAACCACACTGCAAGCAGCAATGTTTTGTATTCACTGAGATAGCGGACATCGAACTGCCCGCGGAGATAACCAAGTTCGGAGGTGGAAATGAAAAGATTAGGTGCTCCAACGGGGGCATCCCCACCTACAGCTCCAAGAAGGACTCCTGCAGCGAGTCCTCGGCGGAACGACCGGAGAGATCACGAGGACGAAAGATTTTGCTAGGCGTTGGTGTGGTCCTCGTGTGCATAGCCATGGCGGGAGGCATTCCGCTGGCCCTCCAGTTGCGCTCCTCGTCGCTCCTGGAGGCCCGACTCGCCTTCATCCGCCGCCTGCTGACGGAGTCCCCCCTGATCGAGGGCTCGTGGAAGCCACCGAGCACCATGAGCCTGAACAGCAGCAACCTCTTCGAGGTGCGGCAGAATCACATCGGTGCTGTGCTCTGGCCCATTGCTGTGCCGTGCGGAGCTCAGTACCTGGATGCAGTGCAGCTCACACTGGAGGGCATTGATAGGGCCAAGCGGATTACCGCCGCCACGGACTCCATGCACATCGTCGAATCAGCTGATGAAATGGAGCAGACTCACATCCGCGGCGAGGTGGCTGTTCTAATGGGTATCAGTGGAGGTCATGCTCTGGGCACCAGCACGGCCGTCTTGCGCTCCATCTACCTGCTGGGAGCACGATTCGTCTCGATTACGAGCCTGGAGTGCACCACTCCTTGGGCGGCGGCAGCAATCCGGAGACCCGACTATCTTGTTGAGGAAAATGTTACAAATTCATTCAACGAATTTGGACAGGTGAGCACAACTCCATTCGTGTGATAGTATTTGTTTATTCATTTATTCCTATCCTAGACCATGCTCTTTGAGATGAACCGCCTGGGCATGCTGGTGGAGATTTCGATGCTCAGCGAGGCTGCCATGTTGGCGGTCTTGAAAACCGCCAAAGCTCCTGTTTTACTCACGAATGCCACACCGCTGTCCATGTGTAATAGCAGCAACATCGCTTCCATTCCAGACCATGTCCTCAGGTTAGCTATCATTAATATAGAGTCCTTACAGGACATCCCTTAAAAGTGTATATCCCACAGCCTATTGCCGGAAAATGGAGGCGTTATCTTGCTCAACCTGGAGCGGTGTGGCGATCGGACTCTGGGCGTTCGCGAGGCCATCACTGCAATCAACTATGTGCGCAAGGTGGCGGGAGTGGATCACATTGGACTCGGAGGAGCTCCGAAGAGCTATGCCCTGCTACTTGCCGAACTGGCAAGGGATAGGGTGTGGGGCAATGCTGCTATTAAGAAGCTGGTTGGAGGAAATGTGATGCGGATTCTGCGGGAGATCGAGACCATGAAGAACCGATTGCCCTTGTATGAGGAGTGGATTCCGCACGAGTCCATCGAAAGCAATTCATATTGCCGATACCCCGAGTCTTAGAACCAACTTCTTTTACAGACTCTAGCGATTGTTCTCACATAATTACTATAATATTTAATTAAATTATTAAAGTACAAGAGATTTGCTGTACACAAAATTAATAACCGTAAATAGGTAAGTGATAGCCTGTCTAAGCACCATTTAAACTGATTCAAGGATTACATTTGTACATAGTTTATATTTAATGAATATCATTCTAGGTAAATACATATCGGTGTATGATGATATTATAATATTTGTATGCCTTACAATCTACTAGACCTTCAACGACTACTTCACACTGATGCCAGTTCTGACCCCGAGGGTCAGGGAAATCACTTCCTGCTCGGAATTGTGCTCCTGGTTGGACTCGCGCTTCATGATCCTCTTGGACAGGAGGTCATCCTCGTCGGGTTTCAACTCGCGCTTGACCCTCGAGCTCTCGACTTCGTCGTCGTCGAGCTCGAAGACGTTGTTGTCGGTGAAGGCCAAGTGATTGATTTCGTTGAAGAACAGGGTCTTCGCATTCCGAATGGTTCTATCGTAGCCAGGATCACTCAGTGGCGGCAGATATGTGGCTGGAATTCGGCTTGTGCCCCTGTATCCGGAGTCAGGGCAGCGTGGATCGATGGACCCTGGGTAGCAGTATACCGGCGTGGTTCCGGCAATCGGAGGTCTGGACGTTGTTCCTGGCAGGCACTCAGGATCCGATGATCCTGGATAACACCTTGGTCTAGGTGTCGTTGGCGGTGTCTGGGGACAGCGACTATCCGTGGAGCCGGGGTAACAATTGGGCCTGGAAGTAGTTAAAGGAGCTCTGGTCGAGGGAGGAGCATAGGTGGCAGGTTGACATTTAGGATCGCTGGAACCAGGATAGCACCTGCTAGCAGTTGTGGGTGGAAGATAGGTAGCGGGCTGGCAAGACGGATCATTGGAGCCCGGATAGCAGCGGGGCTTGGGCGTGGTGATAGGCGTTTTAGTTACTGGAGGCGTGTATGTAGCTGGCTGACAATCTGGATCAGTGGAGCCCGGATAACATCTTGGCCTGACCGTCGGAATCGTTGTCCTTGCCGTTGTCGGTGGGAGATAGGTAGCGGGTTGGCACTCAGGATCCTTCGAACCAGGGTAACACCTGGGTCTCTGTGTAGTTACAGGCGCCTGTGGACAGCGTGTATCTCTCGAGCCCGGATAACAATTTGGACTAGATGTGGTTACTGGAATTCTTGTTGTCGGAGGAGAATAAGTTGACGGCAGGCATTCGGGATCATTGGAGCCGGGATAACATCTTGGCCTCAAAGTTGTGGCAGGTGCTCTTGTTGCTGGTTGGCAGTCAGGATCTGGAGAGCCTGGGTAACACCTCGTCGTGGTAACTGGCGTTCTTAAGGTTGTCGCCTGAGTTGGTTGCGGACACCTAGGATCAGTTGATCCCGGGTAGCAATTTGGCTTAGGTGCTCTTGTAGTTGAAGGTGGCAAGTACGTGGCTGGCTGGCATCTTGGATCATCGGAGCCATCTGAACATCCTGCCTTCCTTGTGGTTGGCACTTTAGGACATCTGGGATCGGGCGAACCAGGGTAACAATTCAGACACTCCGGATCTGATGATCCAGGGAAGCATTTGGGCTGCGAAGTAGTTGGTGGCCTCTGTGGGCAACGACTATCCGTGGAACCTGGGTAACAGTTTGGTTTTGGGGTTGTGAGAGGCGCTCTTGTTGTTGGTGGCTTGCAATAGGGATCGCTTGATCCTGGATAACACCTAGGCTGGGTTGTAGGAACTGTTGGCCTTGGTGTAGATGGCGGAAGATACGTGGTAGGCTGACAGTCGGGATCTGTGGATCCTGGGTAACATTTTGGCCTTAGCGTCGTTTGAGGCGTCTGTGGGCACCGACTATCTGTTGATTCCGGATAACAATTTGGCTTCCTCGTGGTTACAGGCGTTCGAGTTGTCGGTGGCAAGTTCGTTGTTGGCTGGCAGCTAGGATCACTGGAACCCGGATAGCACCTAGGTCTAGTCGGAGGAATCGTTGTGCGTGAGGTGGTGGGAGGAAGGTAAGTTGCGGGCTGACATTCGGGATCCGGTGAGCCAGGATAACATCTGGGCTTTTGTGTTGTTACGACTTCCTGCGGACAGCGTTTATCCGTGGAGCCTGGATAGCAATTTGGCTTGGATGTTGTCACAGGAGTCCTTGTAGTTGGAGGCGCATAAGTTGCTGGCTGACATTCAGGGTCCCTTGACCCAGGATAACATCTGGGTTTCAGGGTAGTTATTTGTGATCTAGATGTCGGTGGAGAATATGTTGATGGTTGGCATTCGCGATCTGTACTCCCGGGATAGCACCTAGGTCTAGATGTAGTTAATGGTGTCCTTGTTGTGGTAGGTTTAGTTGGTTGCGGACAACTGGGATCTGTAGATCCTGGATAACAACTCGGCTTGGGGGCAATAGTGGGTGGCCGACGTGACGACGGAGGTAAATAGGTGGCGGGTTGGCATCTCGGATCATCTGAACCCTCAAAGCATCCTGCTTTCTTTGTGGTTGGGATTTTTGGACATCTTGGATCGGGCGAACCGGGATAGCAATTGAGGCACTCCGGATCTGATGAGCCAGGATAGCACTTGGGTTGCGGAGTAGTAGGTGGCTTCTGAGGGCAACGACTATCTGTAGAGCCTGGATAGCAGTTTGGCTTAGATGTTGTTACAGGTACTCTTGTTGTGGGCGGCAAATAGGTTGCTGGTTGACATTCTGGGTCACTGGATCCCGGATAACACCTTGGCTTCGTAACGGGAATGGTCGTGCGTCTGGTTGCAGGCGTCCGAGTTGTCGGTGGCAAGTTCGTTGTTGGCTGGCACCTAGGATCACTGGAACCAGGATAGCACCTTGGTCGTGTTGGAGGAATCGTTGTGCGTGAGGTTGTGGGAGGAAGGTAAGTTGCCGGTTGACACTCAGGATCTGGTGAGCCCGGATAACATCTTGGCTTCGATGTAGTTATAAGAGGTCTTGAAGTCGGTGGAGAGGTTTTAGGTTGACAGCTGGAGTCAGTTGATCCAGGATAGCACCTTGGTTTGGTTGTTGGTATGGTGGGTGATACGGTTGTTGGAGGGAGATACGTGGCTGGTTGACACTCAGGATCTGTAGAGCCCACAAAACATTTTGGTTTTTGAGTCGTTGGCGGATTCTGGCGGCAACGAATATGCGTTGATCCTAAATAGCAAACAGGCTTTGATGTGGTTATCGGCGTTTTAGTTGTTTGAGGAGGCTGGCAACCGGGATCAATGGATCCTGGATAACACCTTGGCCTGACAGTAGTAACTGTCGTTGGGGGCAAGTAAGTTGCAGGCTGACACTGTGGGTCAGTGGAGCCAGGATAACATCTAGGCTTTGTTGTAGTCACTGGTATCTGCGGGCATCGTCTGTCTGTCGAGCCAGGATAACAATTTGGCTTCGATGTAGTTATAGTAGTTACAGGCCTTGTGGAGGTTGGGGTAGGAATAGTAGCTGGCTGACATTCGGGGGCAGTAGATCCCGGATAACATCTAGGTTTCTGTGTAGTTATAGGTATCCGAGTCGTGAATGGTTGAGTTGGTTGTGGACAACTGGGATCTGTAGATCCTGGGTAGCACCTGGGCTTGGGTGCAATTGTGGGAGGGCGACGAGATGATGGTGGCAAATACGTGGCAGGCTGACACCTTGGATCTTGTGAGCCGTCAAAGCATCCGGATTTCTTTGTGGTAGGAACTTTGGGGCATCTCGGATCAGGGGAGCCAGGATAACAATTCAGGCACTCAGGATTTGAAGAGCCAGGGGAGCACTTCGGTTTTAGCGTAGTAGGTGGTTTCTGGGGACAGCGACTATCGGTGGAGCCTGGATAACAATTTGGCTTGGATGTTGTCACAGGTGTTCTAGTTGTAGGAGGCGGTTGACATTCTGGGTTTGGTGAGCCAGGGTAACATCTAGGCTTTGGTGTTGTAACGGGTTCCTTTGGACAGCGTCGGTCTGTTGAGCCCGGATAGCAATTTGGTTTTGATGTAGTTACGGGAATTCTGGTCGTCGGAATAGTTGGCACGGTGGTTCTAACAGATGTTGGCGGAAGGTAAGTAGAAGGCTGACACTCGGGGTCCAGAGATCCTGGATAGCATCTTGGCTTGGAGGTGGTAATTGGTGGCCTAGTTGCAGGTTGGCATCCAGGTTCCTGTGAGCCTGGATAACACCTCGGCTTAGCTGTTGTTAACGGAATCCTTGTTGTTACAGGTACTCTCGTTATCGGAGGCGAGGAAGTAGCAGGCTGACACTCGGGGTCAGTGGATCCTGGGTAGCAGCGTGGTCTAGCTGTGGAAGTGGGTGCCCTTGTTGTAATCTGAGGGCATCCCGGATCTTTTGATCCTGGGTAGCACCTTGGTTTAGGAGCAATTGTAGGAGTCCGCTTTGTTGATGGCGGCAAGTAAGTGGCAGGTTGACACCTGGGATCATCCGAACCATCAAAGCATCCTGCCTTTTTCGTGGTTGGGACCTTGGGGCATCTAGGATCGGGTGAACCAGGGTAACAATTCAGGCACTCCAGATCTGTTGAACCGGGATAGCACTTTGGTTTTGCTGTAGTAGGTGGGTTTTGTGGACAGCGACTATCGGTGGATCCAGGATAACAATTTGGTTTCCTTGTTGTTGGTGGCTGGCAATACGGATCGCTTGAACCAGGATAACACCTTGGTTTGGTAGTAGCAATCGTTGTTCTTGCTGTCGTTGGTGGAAGGTAAGTTGCAGGCTGACAGTCAGGATCTGTGGATCCAGGGTAACACCTAGGTTGCGGCGTAGTTCGCGGTGTCTGCGGGCAGCGACTATCTGTGGAGCCCGGATAACAGTTTGGCTTAGGCGTGGTTATTGGCCTTCTTGTTGTCGGAGGCTGGCAACTAGGATCGCTGGAACCCGGGTAACACCTTGGCCTCGACGTTGTAATTGTCGTTCGAACCGTAGTTGGTGGCTGACATTCAGGGTCCGTTGAGCCAGGATAACATCTCGGCTTTGATGTGGTCACGGGTTCTTGGGGGCAGCGCCTGTCTGTCGAACCAGGATAACAATTTGGCTTGGAGGTAGTTACGGGTCTTCTAGTCGTTGCTGGTTGGCATTCGGGATCATTGGAGCCTGGGAAACACCTGGGCTTAATAGTAGTAATAGGTGTCCGGGTGGTTGGTTGTGGACAACTGGGATCCGTTGATCCAAGATAACACCGTGGTCGCGGTGCAATGGTCGGTGGTCGACGAGTCGAAGGCGGTAAGTAGGTAGCGGGTTGACATCTTGGGTCATCCGTACCATCAAAGCATCCAGCTTTCTTTGTGGTTGGCACTTTGGGACAACTCGGATCGGGAGAACCCGGATAGCAATTGAGGCACTCTGGATCGGATGAGCCGGGATAGCATTTTGGCTGTGGAGAAGTGGGTGGCTTCTGAGTTATACGCGTTGCGGGTTGACAGGAAGGATCTGGTGATCCAGGATAACACCTTGGTCTTGGAGTTTGTGGGCAACGAGAATCCGTTGAGCCTGGATAACAATTTGGCTTTGAAGTTGTTACTGGAACTCTGGTTGTCAAAATAGGAGTTCTTCTTGTTGTTGGTGGAAGATAAGTAGCAGGTTGACACTCAGGGTCAGTGGATCCTTGAGAACATCTTGGCTGCGATGTGGTAATCGTTGGCCTTGTTCTGGGTTGACACTCTGGATCTGTTGATCCCGGGTAACAACGTGGCCTCTTCGTAGTAAGGGAAGGTCTCCTCGTCGTTGGCGGAACGTATGTAGCAGGCTGACACTCTGGGTCATCGGATCCTGGATAGCATCTTGGCCTTACTGTGGTAATAGGTGCCCTTGTTGCCGGTTGACAATCAGGATCGGTTGATCCTGGATAGCAACGCGGCTTGGTCGAAGATCTTCTCGTGGTTGGTGGAAGATAGGTAGCTGGTTGACATTCCGGATCCCTTGATCCGGAAAAACACCTTGGCTTTGTTGTTGCCGGCGGCGCAACGCGACAGCGAGGTTCAGTTGAGCCCAAAGGACAACTGGGTGGGGACGTAGTTTGCGGAGTTTCCGAACAGCTTGGATCGTTGGATCCAGGATAGCATCGTGGCCTGGGCGTGAATGTTGAGGCTATTGGTATTCTGATCGTTGTGGGTGGAGGGGAAGTGGGCTTTGGGCAGCCTGGCTCCCTGGAGCCAGGGTAGCAGCGGGGCTTTGGTGAGATAAGATGGTCCTGTAGACACTGAGGATCAGTTGATCCTTCGGGGCATGGCAACGACCTGAGACTGCCACAAGTGTAGTCCCTCTTACACGCTCCATTGCAGAGTTCAATGTCACACTTCAGATACACCTGAGATCGGTCGGGGAACCTAAATGCCTTGAGTGTATTATAGTAGGTGGATGTTAGACTGGAGCCCGCCTCAAACTTTCGCCACTCCCCAAAGATTTTCTCCTTTATCGAGCATCCCCTCTTGTCCGACAGCTGCAATCTCTTCGTCGTCCTGGCCTCAAAGTCCATGTCATCGGAGGCATAACATTGCAGTATGTTTATATCCCATGCCTGTTCCGAGTGCTTAACGTTGATGGTGAAAGTGATGTCAGTTCCCAGGGTTAGAGTGCCCTGGATGGGCTTGACATTGGGAGGAGTTCCCGTGCCGATCTCCATCCAGCACTCTACCGGCCCACTCGGTGTATCCACCGATATAACCTCGAGCATGTCCACGACAAATGGCTTGAAATATACAGTCTTCTCACGTTCATCACCCCGACTACACGATATTTTCCGTGCTATATCGAAGCTGTTTTGAATGTCCCTGTCGTCCTGGATGATCAGGATGTTCTCGATTGAGGCGCAAACGGAGCACGAGGGCTTGCTGCCGCATCCATCGTATGGCACTGTGAAAGTGAAACTGCGTCCCGATCGGTCGCCCTTCACGTAGCTAATTAAAGATAGTTGTTAAAGAGGGGGGATTCGGAGCTATCAATGGTGTATACCCACTTGCACTTGGGGTCGCTGAAGTATCCCTGGCTGTAGATGACTCCCTCGAAGTCCTCGGAGAACTCAACCTCGACCATCATACCACCACCTTGGTCGCATTTCACATCGATCTTCTCGATGTGCTTGGCCGACAGAGAAGTGTCGCGCGTTAATCTCGGCGAGGAGTCGTCAAACTCAAGTTCGCCCAAAACGTCATTGAGCGCCTCATCATCACTCAGATCAGTGCCCCAAGTGGTGACCTTGACAGTTATACGAAATAATAATCAGCAATTTAATGGTTTCTAGATGGATATCGGTGTCTGTACGTACCAAGAGCAAGGCCCACACGAAAATGTGGCCGACGTTGACCATCTTAAATGTAAGTCTTGAGCTTTATTCTGAAAAACAGTCAATTAAAGTGTGTTTAATATATGATGATAACATATGATATGATGGTGTTTATGATCTTCCCAATTGAACAGCTTTATTTATTGCCCCCCTCACTCAATACTTCTTCACTGAAGTATTTAAAGTTATTAACATATTTATTAGTTATCGTTGACCTATAGCTAAGGACTGTTATATCTTAAAGGCTGACTCAAAAATTAAATTAAAAATTATATTCCCCTTGGTCTCAGCATCCAGTACAGTAAAAACAAGATAATATTTTTGTTTACAGTTTGTGTAAATTAAGTTTATGGCCAATTCGGTACTGCGGCGGTAGTTTAATCACGTAAGTAACCTTCCACCTTTGGGTGACTCACTGGATCAAGATCTGCGAAAAGGGCGCTTGCGATGGGATCAAAGAGGGCCATATATCAGTCAGCATGAAGGTGACGAAAAATTAATTCACCGAATATCCATCCAGACATATATTTGCATAGGTCGGGCTTGTCAAGCGATCTCTAGCGCTGGGTGAGGTAAGATCTTCTTTATCGCTAATTATGGTTGAGTGCAACCTGTCGAGTGTTTACACGAGCTGCGAGCAGCCGGACGGACCTCTTTTGCCCGACGAATGCAGGGTGCTGCACCAGCGCCACTAAAACGGGTTTGGTTTTTAAATAATACAACTAACCTTTAAGAGAGAAGAAACAAATGGGAAAGATGCTGCGGATTTCAAAATCCATAAATTCAAGACTCGCGCACGAAGGGAGCAACAGGGCGGCGAAACAACTAGTGACGAATGCCTATTTGCTTAGCCGCAGTTGATAAAGGGGCTTCGACTTGGGTATTTGGGGCCTTTTGTTTGGCATTGGCTTCTGCAATCCGATGGCTCTCGGCTCCTCTTGTTTTTTGCCATCGCGCATTTGAAGTTGGGCCCCGGATGATTAGATGTTTTTCTTTTTTTTTATTGATTGTGGCCCCTTTTGTCTAGGTTATTCCAAGCATTAAGCTAACGAGGACCGAAAAAGTTCCATTTGATTACGGATCATTTGGCGTGTGAAGTCTTCTGTTTTTGTTCTTACGTCACTGGTTATTAGAACTCAATGCTAAGCACTTCTTCTCTGCCATGAATAAATCCCACATTAATCAGTAGCCCCTTGGATTAAAAAAAATTAGTAACTTTTATCTGTTTTCGTGTTCTTGAATATTCTCGTAATTTCCCTTTCATTTGTGTGATCTTGCTGGATTCCCCGAAATGGAAACAACTTTTTGCTTGTAAATACAAACTCCTCACATTTGGCAAGAGGTCCACAGTAGATGATTGTGACGAAACACCGTCCATTCATACATCCGATTCATATTCAACACGATTAATATGGTATCTCTTTTGCTCCTAGCTTTCCGTTCGCTTAATCTTCAGCGACCCAATTTTTTGGCTTTTTGGAGGTTCGAAAACATTGGCATGATATCTCAGTTTGCTGGTTTTTTTTTTTGGTTTTTGCGGTTGGGTTTGATATGACTGCATAATTATGGCCAATTTGATAAAAATTGGTTCACCATGTCAAAAAATTGCTCATTTATTTTGGCCATAGTTTTATCACGATATAGTTATTTGGTTCGCAAGATTAATAGTTCGGCTCATTTATTTAATTGCTAAACAAACACATTAATGGCTTGTATGGATTAAAAGACAAGCTATAGAATTAGGAGCTATGAGATAGATATTTATAGGTACACAATCATCATTCTATAATTGGGCAATTATAGCTCTGAAAAGCGATTATTGATTTGGGTGTCGAAATAGATAGAATGGGTGATCCCGCTTGTCTGCGCAGTTGGCCAGCAATCATATTCCATTGTGTTGGCTAACGATTGAGCGTTAATAAAAACAACTTGGACATTGATGGCTTCACCGTGAACTTTTGACATTTCAGCGCCTCGCATAGGCGTATATCTTCGTATTAATCACGGCGAACAGGTGATTAGACCGCGAGCCCCACCACCACCACGTATGCATATAGCCACACATTTGTATATTGTGCCAAATGTGCAAACCTAGTGATCTCCTCCAGCGATTGATTTAGCCGACATTCCATGTCTGGGTTCGGCACTCATAACTTGGCTATTCAATGCACTGCGCTGACAAATTGGTGAAATGCGGCTAACTTGCAGTGTTGGCCATCAGTTATGGGCAGTTATCATGAGTCGGCTTATGGCCAATTTTGGATAGGCGCCGATTTGGTAAGATGATCGCTTGTTTCTCAAATAGACATGTTACGAACAGTCTAATTTACATTTTTGTGCCGCATTTAATTGGGTATTTATGGACACTTTGCATAGATTACCAAGTGCTGGCCATATTTATCATTGCCTCCCAAGGAGCAGCTATCTGATTTCAGATACAATGCATTCTTAATTTAATTCTAATTCAAGGTACTTAACTAAATGAAACACACAGTTAGCAGTTTTGACAAATTAACAACGAAATGCAAATGGCATTCAGGCCCCGGATCTGCGAAACTTGTTTCTCGTCTAAATTGATTACAAAGAAATGCAAAAAACGGCTAAACGGACTTGTGAAAAGAATGCTTTTCAAGGCTTAAATCAATTGATCTTCTCCGAAAATAATTTTTACAAATATATAAAAAATATACGCAGTTAGAAACCGTGAGATTTTAAAAGGCGTATTATTTCGGGTTTAACCTGAATTAGCGTTGTTTATTTTTTAGCCTTGCGATTCTGTCATTTTGTAACTTTGTCTGGATTTGGAGAGGATTTAATTACTTGCGTCACAATCATTCACTTTCTACTTTTTTAACACCAGATATATATATATATTTAAGTGAGATAGCCGGCTAAATGTAAATACAAGGTCAAATCTGCGTGGGTCCTAATGGAAAAAGCTAATAATTATTTAAGTTTGGCGATCCCAAAATTGGCCAATTTCTTATTAAAATTTACAAAATGCTGCATCTTCGATTTTTACTGATTTAAAATACATGCGAATATGCAATATATAAAATATAAAATATGCAAAATCAAGCAATACTTTTATTTCAAGCGTCGTAAAACTGAGCAAGTTTTTTATTAATTAAAATTTCAATAGCTTATTACTGATTAAAAAAAAATGTTGCATTAGTTAATAGTATTTTTTTTGGTAATATTTGGATTAAGTTTAGCTGTATCCACACATATAAACTGAATTTCAAAATATTCCAATTTTAAAGTGTATCTTCGATTAAAAGTTTAGTGCATCCTTCCATACTTATGTATGTTAATTTAAGACGACTTCTTGAGCAAGCACTGAGTTCACTTTGGACCATTCACTTAGTTAGTTGCATCGATTCACATTTTCTGGCCTTAATTAACGGCCTATGGAGTTGATCACATCAAATCACTGAATGTCTTTTGGTAACATGGTGGAACACTTTGACCAATTAGTCGGCCATCAATCGGATATCACCACTGGACCACTGGACCACTTGGATAAACTTGGACTTACTGCACTGGCTGGTGGACTTGGGCTCGGGAAGAGATCTGGCTGGGATGCAGCTGGCGAAGTGGACGTTGCCGCACTAAGCGCCAAAGAGACTCGTCTTCGTTTATATACACACACGGCGTATGATTTAACAGAAATCGTCTCGGATATTGCCTCAAAAATCCAAAGACGCGGCAAGTAAAATACAACGGCAACAAAAACAGAAACGGAAAATAAAAAACAAAAACAAAAAAACAAAAACGACAAATAATACAACCAATGCTAGTAGCTTAATATATTTGTTGTTGTTTATTTTACGTCGCTCGTGGTTTTATACACGCACACTCCACTAAATCGGGTACTACGATTTATTGGCAGGCTGTGATTATTTATTCGCGCACACAAAACGGATTCAGATTAGAATTTATCTTTCGAGCGATGAATAAACTAAATAGTACCCGCTTTCCAGTGAACTTGCAAATGTCAGAGGTCAGCTGATAAAATTGCCGAATTAAACAAGTTATAGGATCACGGGAATAATACGTATTCGTTTATGGGGGTGTGTCATTTGGAACGTAATTACAAAGCTAAATGGATAATTATAGCATTGTATTAATTATTATTAAAAAATTATGCATATTCTTTAACATTTTTAGTTCATACTCATTAACTTCACGCATATCTTTAAAGTCCTTTGGCAAGTTTTAGTACTAGATTGATAAAATATAAATATAAATATGTTGCAACTAGCTGTTCTTAATAATCATTTTAATTTGGATATATAAGCCCATCTGCTGGCTCAAGGTCGCCGAAATATCTGGAAAACGTATCTCGGAGCATAATGATCAATCTTTTCATGGGCGTTATCGTTGCATCAGTCACCATCATCAATTTAAGCCTTTCCGAATTGATTGCCCAGAGTTAGGGCATCCAGTAGCCCGGCGCCTGGAGCCAACTATTTTTTCCATTCATATGGAGTTCGTGGGCAGCGAGACGCGTGAGCACCGTCCACACGCCGTCTCCCCTAGCCGTTTTAGCCATTTGAGTCGCCGTCTTAGCCATCTTGACCCAAGCGCGCGACTGGCACATTTTGTAGCTAGCTGAAAGATGAAAACCAAAAACTAACAACTGAAAACTGAGCTGAAAAACTGCACCTTCGCCGGTGTGCTTTTAGGGCCAAAGAGTCAAAATCCGTCATTGCAACTACCTGTGCTACAAGATGTGGGCTCGCAGGGAGCGGGTACTGGGACTTTGGCCATATGGAGATGGAGGTGTGCGATGGAGATGTTGTCATGCAACTACAGCCGGCATTGCGGACAGGTTGACGACGAATTCGGAGTCGATGCGATGCCGATGCGCCTGGTCATCCCTAACAGGTATTAGTATTCAAAGTTTTGGAAGCCCAGCGTCCGCTTCGTGATGCTGATAGATTTTCGCAGCCAAATGGCAACGGTCATGGCGAGATGGCGATGGTGGGCTGTCGCCATGGGAAGAATACGGATGGAGACGGATGGTAGGGTAATTCCCTTAGCCAACGTCATATGGTTAGGCCGAACCCGAGCCCCAAATCCGTATCCATATGCAGGCACGATCTGCATCGCGATGCCTCCGAAGGCGCTTCTGCCTTTGACACACATCACGTAACCCACTGAGCCAGTGGATGGTATCACTACTAGAAAGCCATAACCTTATTATAATAGTTATTATACTATAATATGTAGGTGACCATCCCAGAAGGGTCTTTCCTTAAAGAAGGATCTATATCTATAAAGCTTTAGCCGTGTAGTCATAATCATTCTGTTATCATAGTGATATGAAATATGGTAATGCATTTCCAGAATGTAACCTTATTAATAACTTATTTTCCAACTTAGCTTTATAAGAAATCCCTAAGAGTACTTCCCATTCGACTTCATAGTACTTTGTATGTACATCTTTACTTAAAAACCCTAACTTATTGCATTGCATTAAAGTTTCGTTGATTGGGCTTTTCAACACATAATGAAGTGTTGCGAACTACACTTAAAAACACCAACATATGTTTAATGGAAAACGTAATTTTTGGTCCCCATAAAGGGTGTGACAACCTATCTATCGCGTGGATCAGCAAAGATCACATATTCTTGCATTCGCTCGGCGGCAGTGACAAAACAAATTCGTGATCAGACATTTCGTATTACCGGACATTTTTGGCTGCGAAGAAATAAGCAAAAGTAAACCTCACTTGTTCTCCAACAAGTTTTGTTGGTGCGAACACACCTTGTGGCGATTAAAACTAATTTCAGACATAAAATAATAATAATACAACTTATTGGCTGTTTATTATTAAATTTTAGTACTAGCATTCGGTACTCATAATTTCCTTATTTTGCTAATATTCGGAATATTTATGTGCAATTAGTTGGCATCAATTTTAAAAGACTTTAAGCTTAAAATATACGATAGTTTTGTAAACACATTATTCTAATCATCACTAAGCGACATTCCACTTACAAATGTCGATCATTTGATTGGCAAGTGTAACAACAATTTGTTTAAAATGGTTACGGTAATTTAGTTTCCGGTTTTGGCACACAAACACAAGCAAGCTTTCAAACGAAGTTAAATGGCCTTTAAAAGTATGCTCCATTATATGGAAATATATGCAGATATTTTATTTCCGATTAAACGGAATTGAATTGTATACTTTGCGGGGACCTAAATCTAATAAACTTAGTATATAAATATAAAAAAAATTGTTTTAAGGCTTAACTAAAAATATAATTATTACATTAGAGATAATTCAACACATTGAGAACTAAAAGATATCGGAATACTCTTTAATTTCCATATTAAAGGTTTTTTAAATTTAGTGTGACAATTTTATCGCACTTCAAAAAAAGCTCAGTGACGAAAGCTGCCTCCTGGCCGTGTGAAAACACTCGGCAAGTCGCCCACTGAGCTTTCGAATTTGATGCAAAAATCGATACAGTCACAGCTGTTTGTGTACAACAAGTGAAAGTGTCCCGAGTGCCGCATCGCATATTCCGTGGAATACATCCAAATATCCCCCAGATTCAGATCCTTCAAGTGGCCCAAGAGGCGCTAACTCCTTTCCACTCGGTTTCAACACTCGTCTCGTCCAGGATGCCGAGCTCACGACGTGCGATCCTGAGGCACATATTGTCGGGCATTTGCACCAAGATGAATCGCACCAAGTCGGTGCCCACTGACGTCATGGAGACGCCGCTGAACCGCTGCCTCAACACCTTCGACATCGCTCTATTGGGTACTTTCAGTTAATCGATCAGTTACCGGCTCGTTCTCCGGTTTCCCACTCCGATTAGGGAACAATATGTTGGGGCTACAATGCTTTCAATGCAAACATCTGCTATCTTAAAGTTCAGAGTTGGGGGTACTTAAAGATACATTGTAGAAATTACTGTTTTTTTATTTGAACACGTTGAATGCTTAAGTATTTGAGCATTTTTAAACAAGTTTTTAGGGGCCACATGCGCATCTTTCGGCCAAAGACAAGCCACACTTAATTCAAAATGACTTGCTAAACATTCAACAACTTCTTTAAAAGCCATTCCCCAAGCAGTTTTTATTATTTATATATATTTTTAACAACGCACTAGACTAACCTTCAAAGTAAAGAAAATCCCTGATATGAAGACAGAGAGATGCTTTTGAAATCCCCTAGAGATTTTTAGAGA
Organism: Drosophila sechellia; assembly: GCF_004382195.2. Taxonomy (NCBI): domain Eukaryota; kingdom Metazoa; phylum Arthropoda; class Insecta; order Diptera; family Drosophilidae; genus Drosophila; species Drosophila sechellia. Next base: position 19,902,299 of record NC_045951.1, on the reverse strand, counting down.
TTTTAAAACCCTTCACATAGGAATAGAACATGATTTCCCTTATCAATATTCCTTGACATCTGAATTATTGCCACCATCCACCAAAAAACAAGACTATCTCCACATATATCATATATGTATGTACACATGTGTTTACCCCCAGGCATTGGCCATATGGTTGGCGCTGGCATCTACGTGCTGACTGGAACTGTGGCCAAGGAAATGGCCGGACCCGGGATCATTTTATCCTTCATCCTGGCCGGATTTATATCGATGCTGGCCGCCCTGTGCTACGCGGAGTTCGGAACTCGAGTGCCCAAGGCGGGATCGGCCTATGTGTACACCTACATCTCGATGGGCGAGTTCTGGGCCTTCGTCATCGGCTGGAATATCCTGCTGGAGCACATGCTGGGAGCAGCTTCGGTGGCCAGGGCCTGGAGTGGATACGTGGATTCGATGCTGGGCGGTTGGATTGGGAACACAACGCTGGAGCTAACGGGTGGCATCCACGAGCCCGGACTGGCCCAATACCCCGACGTGTTGGCCTTCCTGGTCTGCATTGTTTACGCGGCTGCTCTGGCCGGAGGAGTAAAGGCCACGGCGGTGTTTAATAGTCTCCTCACCCTGGTCAATATAGCCGTGATGATTCTGGTCATCAGCGTGGGATTCTGGTATGCGGATGGCAAGAATTGGTCCGAGGCTGAGGGTGGATTCCTGCCCTACGGCGTTGGAGGAGTCATCGCCGGTGCGGCCACCTGTTTCTACGCCTTTGTGGGCTTCGATTCCATAGCCACTTCCGGTGAGGAGGCCAAAAACCCATCGGTATCCATACCCGTGGCCACTATCATCTCATTGTTCGTGGTGACAGTGGGCTACATCCTTGTCAGCGCCGCCCTGACCCTCATGATTCCCATCAGTGAGATCAATCCGGCTGCCTCATTGCCGGAGGCATTTGGTCAATTGAACCTCTCCTGGGCCAAGTACCTGATCTCCATCGGAGCTCTCTGTGGAATGACCACCACCCTGCTGGGATCCCTGTTCGCCCTGCCACGCTGCATGTACGCCATGGCCTCGGATGGATTGCTCTTCAGCTGCTTCGGCAAGATTAACCCGACTACCCAGGTGCCACTGCTGAATCTAGTGGTATCCGGGGTAATGAGTGCCTGTCTCGCCTTGGTCTTCGATCTGGCCAAGCTGGTAGAGTTCATGTCCATTGGCACTTTGTTGGCCTATACCATCGTCTCGGCCAGTGTGATCATCCTGCGGTACCGTCCCATGGAGCGAATTCATACCACGATTAGGGTACCGGCAGTGGCTGGAAGTCCCGACGACGACGACGATGATGATGAGGATGTGGCCTCCCAGTCCAGCATGGATACTTCCTCGCCGACTAGTGAGATGATAGAGGAGGTCCTAGCTGGAAGACTAAAGGCCCAGTTCAGGTGCTTGGAACCCCTACTAGGACGTTTTGAACCGGGATCTGTGGTGTCCGTCGCCGTGATGCTGTTCATCTTCCTGAGCTTTGCCATCTGTGTGGAGCTGAAGGTGTCGTGGACGCAACTGTATACGGGCACCTGGTGGGCCCTGATCATCTATGGATTCATCATCTTCGCAGCCAGCACTTGTGTGGCCGTGATAGCTGTCCATAACCAGAACACCCGTGGCCTGATCTTCAAAGTGCCCCTGGTTCCCTTCGTTCCTGCCCTTGGAATCTTCTGTAATATCTTGTTGATGGTCCATCTGGATACCGTGACTTGGGTAAGGTTCTTTGTCTGGGTTTGCATCGGTATGGTGGTGTACTTCCTCTACGGGATTCGCAACAGCAAGGAGGGTGAGGTCTGCTCCTCGTACTCCATCCTGATGACCACTTCGGAGGCTGGAAAGGTGCCGTGGGGTTCCTTCAAGGCAACTTCGGGTGGCAAGAAGTCCAGTAAGCACTCCATCTTCGAGAGATTCACAGGACGCAGCAAGCCGGAGGACAAGAAATCCATTGTAGAGGAAAGCGAAAACGAAACGTCCGGATATTCCTAAGTCAATTCTTCCAATTGGAATCCAAAACTTCAACCCGAATACAGATCGTGAACCAAAATCAAATCAATATCGGTTATGGACAGTGAAAGATACATTTGTTATGGTTTCGGTTTATTATTTCTGAAAAGTTTAATGTACATAGATAAAACAACTTCAATTGGTTACGGTTCTTTTGAAAAAGATTATAATATTTATTTTCTATGCAATACCAAAATTATGATTTATTATTATTTTCAAACTGATACGGTTTAAAGTCCTGATAAGGGTGATCTAAAAGCATCTCTATATAAATAATCCATTTCAAATTCTATGCATTCCAAAAACCCAACGTTGAACGAGACATATAACGGAAATTTTGGTATATAACATATTATGGCGAAGTACCTTTTATATTATATATATATAATATCAAGGTATAGCTATTTACAGTGTATTATTACAAACAATATCGCAGAAATGGTATTACACACAACAAAAAACGTATTTACTCTGCAAACGTACAAATAAATCTATTAAACGTTATGCACACATGGCATTTGTTAAACAATAGTACACACATACATGTCTTTAAATAACTATATATATTTATAACTGTGTAAATAAGCATATACAATATTATATATTTGCAAATATATATTGATGCGTGTATACAAAATAATCAGGTGTTTCAGTGGGTTAGTTTATTGATTTTTTCCATTCTTAGGACTAAGATATCCTGTCAAAAAGTTTGCTATACAAGGACCTTTCATCTTGCATATTTTAAAATAATTTTCAGAAATTCTCGAAAAATGATATGGTTTTATTGCCTGATTTCCAACTCTGCTCAGTTCTTTCAAACATATCCACGCAAGGAGATTACCCTTATGTTTCTCGTCATGTGTACAGTTGATATCGTTTTTTAGGACCTTCAGCATTCTGAAAATTCCAACAGCCCCTAAAATTACAAAACCAAGAAGCGTAGGCGCATGTGTTCAGCTGCAAGGATATCTCGGAATCCCAGCATCATCCACAGGAAGCAGGTGGTGCACAGGACTGGATTGAGAGGTCCTTTTCGACTGCAGGCTGTATTTAGTGCGTAGAAGCGTGGAACTTCATTGAGGGATGCTGAATCAGTCGACCGAAAGATTTAAATGCTCCTAAGAGAACTTGTTTCTTGGATTAACTGCCGCGAACAACAAAAGCGCGAATCTGAAAAGATAGCTTCAAATCCGAACGACACGCAATCATAGCCAACTTTTGGGCAAATTTAATTAAGGCGCTAAGTAAATAATAAATAAATAAACAAATCTTATCAGATTTTGATTGCTTGATCAAGCCATCGTGGTTTATTGCGCATATATTTTCCAGAAAATTGTCAAGTTTTCATTTACAAAGAAAAGTGTAACAATATGAAAAAAGAGGTTTTCCAGCTAGTTTGGTGTCACAAAAGAACAAAGGATCCGGGATCTTCCCAGGTGAAACAGGGTCGCGCGAAAATACAATGGGCAAATAAACGGCGCAATTAAAAAATTGAAGAAAAGGGCCAAAGTTCGTTTGAATCTATCGTGAAAAATGAGGAAACTTGACAAAATTTCGGTCGAAGTCCAACCCACCCCATGATGATAAGATTAAGGATACTTTCCATTCATAAATGTGGGTCGGTCGGCATTGCTTTTGTGTGGAAAAACTGTGAAATTGTTGTACCCCTTTAAGAAAAGCACATATGCATAACAATCCATCTCGGAAGAAAGGGGAAACTATTTTGGATAATATTTTATTGAAAAATATCCTTTTGATAGCTCAAACAATTGTCATTTTAGGGGTTGACAGGGTTAATGGTCCTTGGCAGGCTGTACCTCACCGTCTCGTTTGTGTCCGAGTTGGGAATAAAGGGCTAACTTTTTCTTGAAAAACTGATTTCCCTGACAAACCAATATCTTTTCCTGTATGTATGTATCTGAGATACATCCGTACTGCAGGGTGACCAATATTTGCAATGTCGCATTTTCACCTGGGAAATGCCGGTGCCGTGTACCCGTATTATAAATGTGTCGCAAATTACCCACCTTTACGTCCAGAAATGGCCATGTTCTGCATGGATCTTGGGACAATTCTGCCTCAGTTCCCACGCCGTGACTAGTAATAATATATCCAAGCATGTGTGCGAGAGTTCATCAATAGCATTTCGACGGGGCATCCTTTCCATACAAATATTACGGACAATGGGTAATCCTCAGCATGCTGGCATCTGGGAAATGCATCTGTGAAGAATCGGGACTGGGAAAAAGGGCAGCAATTTTCACCACCTACGCAGCGAACAGATACGTGTGACCGAGAAAGTGTTTGCTGTACTTGAACCCTTGTTTGCGGCCTTCGAGCGGAAGAACGGAGGAAGCAGTAGATGTATCTGTAAGATTGAATACTCCATTCCTTCCATGAGCAACATTGGAGTTTATGTAACTATTAAGGTTTGGTTCAAGAAATTATGTTAAATAGAAACTATATGTAATGTTAAGCATCTTCTTATCGAAGTTTAAGAAGTTTGTTTTAAGTAACATTAAAGACATCTTTACCACATGAAGTTATGTATCTCCTTATCTAAGCTCCAAAGACATCACATAGTTAAAGTTCAACGGACTTAGCCATTACATTGTCATGTTTCTCTTTGTACGAAAAGAAAGTTATAATAGTTTCTATATTCTAACGGTATGCAGCTTGTCTAATGTTGGACAGGCTTTAGGTATTTCTTAGTAGTTATATGGCCAATCTTTTCGTCGGAAAACTCCCTTAGTTGATTATGGAGCTTTAATCAGATCAAGTTCCCTCGCATGTTTTGCCGTCCACAGAGCGTCGCGTTTCCATGACAATTTATACGCTTTTTCGAACCAACCATCCACCGACTAGGTATACCTATACCTATGTGGTCATTGCACCTGATGGTATTGCTGGCAATAAGCACTTTCTCCAAACACCGTCGACAACCTGTTGTGTTTCATACCCATAACCACATACAGATACTGCACGCTCGAACTAGTGAGAGTGTATCTTTTGCGATGCTAGATACGATTTACCGCGCGAGATGTTTACACAAACTTGTAGTTTGCAGATAGACGAATATAATCTGCATTCTACATCTACAGATATAAGGATTCTATGGCATGTCTTAATATATATTTTTATATGCCTATTTTACCCTGACCTGAAACCTTGATGGAGTCCAACTTACTTTCATACTTATGGGTTTGAAAAGACCGCATGACATTAACATTCATCAGAGCTCCACTACAAGTGCAATCGCCAGACCACGTGCCACAACCTAATCTACTTTTTTTATAAAAGCCACAAACCACTCACTCACTCACTTCGAGAACTTCACCTTCCACAATTTCGTGCGAATCTGAAACTCCAAAGTCAGGGTATATTCACAAACTAAAGCGTCCGCCCGCTGGCGAATCAAGATATACGAGTTTGTGTGGTTGTTTTTGGGGAATGTCGATGTGACGGAGCTTCGAATGGATAATCTGAATCAGGAAGGGGAATTGCGAATGGGAATGGCGAGGCGTCGTCATCCCGAATTGATGACGCAGCCGATGACGCACTGAGTTGTTTTTTTTTTCTTGGATGTGAAATCTGGATTTCATGCCAGCTTGGCAACAACAAAGTAGCTCGCTCATTCGCACAAAGGCAAAAAGCACTCTGAAATCTTAGCGCAGAACAATCCACGAGTCTCGAAAAAGTAACCTCTTTCGTGAGACACAAAGTGGTCGGCTCGATCCGAATGTTCGAATTTAAATTTAAAATGTAACGTATTCTTGGTGGGACTTGGGGCACAGTGGTTCAACGGAATGGGTTACGGTGACATGTGAAATTATTACTGCTCAACATCAATTAATCCTTATAATATGGAATAAGATAAATGAACTACCTTGTGAAAGATATGTATGTAGATCAATACCGAATTCAATATTTTTAGGAGTAAGTAGTCTTGGTTCTAAAAAATCACAAAACGGAAATAGAAGTTTTGGGTTGGAGCATGTAATAGATCATTTCATTTTATCAGGGATCATTTCAAGTTTCTATGAAATATGATTGTATAATTTTCATACTGCGAACTGCAATTCAAACTTAATCAACATTGCGGACCATGATGAAACTCAAAAGTGATTTACTGGAATAAAGGTTGATTGTGTTCACGTATATGTACGTGATTATTTCTAAAGAATATGTATATTTTCCGTACATACTACACTCTTCATATCAAAATGCGCATGCCTATTTAATCGTATAAGTGAGTGCAGTGACCAGAGCGAAACATTTGTCGTATGCAAATAATATATTTTTCAATTTCAATTTGATGTCGCCACCCCTATAATTTCACCCCTTTTCGGTTGCATTGGTGTCACGGTACCAGTATAATTCTCGTTTCAATCTTCTTTTCTAGAAACAGATGCAAGACTTTGGGAAAGGGACGGAGCGAAAAGAGAGTGATACGGAGGTTTGTTGGTGTTATTTGTTATGTTCGCGATTTTCGCATTCGTATTTATCGGCTACTTCGTGGGAAGAAGAAGCAATTGAAACGGACGTTGCGTTTCAAAAAGAGCGTTACAATATGAAGAATTCAATCGACGAGATCGGTGAAAAACGCATTGATAAAACCAAGGCCCAAAATACAAGGCTGCACACACAGTTGCGGTGAAAATATTAGTATTTAAGATCCCAGTATCCCTGAATGGGCAAATTCCAAATTTAATGAGTTATATCTATCTTACAGTTTTATTAAATAAATGATTTTAAAAATACATTTTTTCCGTTCTTTTAGTCCAACAATTCTGTCTCAAAAATTATATTTAAACCCCTCTGTTCCAATAACTTAATATTCGATTGCGATAGTTACTATTCGTGTGACCGCGATTGTGCGCCTGTGTATCCTCAGACGGATGTCTTTAGTGGGAAATCACCTTGCGCCAGCTGCAACTGCAACTGCATCGCATGTACAGCCCTGCACCGATGCACTATATCTGCCATATAGTGCTTAGGGGTGGAATAGTGCAGCTGACATATGTATGTAGGAATCTACCTGCGACATAATGCCGCTCGGTGGTTCTTACCTGCTCCTTGAGGATTTCTGATCACTGCCTTCTGTTGCTGTCGTAATTCCTGCGTAGCCCAGTGATCCTCGTTTCGGGACAGCTGCAAAAATCATGAAATCGTCTGCACCGCGAGGTAAACAGTAAGGCAAATGCACATACACACACACAAATGAGTAATGATCTCGCACAGGAAGAAATTCAATGATCGATTTGGATCCAAGAGATTGAAGCGTACTTTAGAGATTAGAGTATTGGAGTATTTATTTAAATTCTGGGATTTACTAGCCACTGTGTACATCTGAAATGTCCATCTGTGGTCATATATGTACTTAGGGATATAACAGATCTAAATCTGGAGTATTAAAATGACGAATTTCTTTATTTTAAATATATATATTAGGATATTAAAATGTTTTATGGATAAAACTTAAAATTATAGATAGAGTAATAATTATCTCTTAAATAATGCTTAGTTTGCAAAGCAACTACTCAAAAACTTATTTTAAAGCACAACATCTCTGAATTTGGTTTAAAAATTTCTTAGCTGTGGGAAAACAAATAATTTCAATCCATCTTGTAAAATATTGCCATATCAGAGCGGAAGAAAACCTCAAGTATCCAAGCCAACCAAACCACAAACGATATTTTCGAGTTATAGCGATGGTTATACGGGTGTTTCTGCCCTCGATATCCGTACCCGTACTCAATAAAACAAAATCGAAGTTCAAGCTGACTGTACTTTCATTAATTTGATCTTAAAACTGCGGATTTTATCAGTTTACTAACCCCCTCTAATTAACTTATCGCCACGATTTATTGCTGCGCGCAGATTACTACGTAAAATCGTAGAAGAAAAGTTTAAGGGTTGCTGTGGGGATAGTGTTCATAACAGCTACGTATTTCGAATTCAGTTGGAATCGGAATTTCAGCGTTCAGCGCAATTTTTTCAAAAATAACGATGCTCTTGCTCTCTCTCTTTCTCCCAACCATTTTGATTTAAAAAAATAACGACGCTCTCTGGTCTCCCTCTCCTCTTGCCATACCTACTGCATTGAGCTAAATTCCTCCAACGGGTGAGAGTGAGACAGAGAAGGATCGGTGCAGTGAGAGCGAGCGAGAGGGTGCGAGAGAGCGCCGTTGTATTTCGCCGTTCTCTTCACTTCATGCTTCATTCGACCGCGTGGATGGTCACATTTGAAATTCAAACTGCGGAGAAGACGGTCGCGTTCGTTTCGTTTCGCGAGTTCAGTGAGCAGCGTCCGATTTGTTTTAAAATCGCCGCATTTCGTCAGTGTATACCCGCATTGCACATGGCCAAGCTAACGAAGTAGTAGTAGCCCTGAGTTTAAACGAGAGTTTAAATCGAATTTAATCGGAGACTAAACGGCGCGTCGTTAAATGTCAAAACAATTAACAGCCAAGTACAGCCAGGCTAAAGCGGAGTAACAAATTTAGTAAGAAGAAGAAGCATTAGCAAAGAATAAGACGAAGAAAACGTAGCGAGAGCAGAACTGTGATAAAGTTAAGTGAAGTGGTAAACACAAGCAAGCATGGATAACAGTAGCGGTCAGAACAGCAGAATGGCTTCGTCAGCGGCGTCCACCAGCAAAATAGTCAACTATTCGTCACCAGTCTCGCCAGCAGTCTCCGCCGCCACCTCCTCATCATCCAGCAGCAGTGGCATGAGTAGCAGCCAGGAGGACGCCGTACCGGGATTATTTACGCCCAAAAAGGAGTTCCCCAATGCCAAGATGCTGCAGACCATCAGGGAGAAGCTAATGACGCCCGGCGGAGCCTGTGACCTTCTGGCCCTGGGCATCGCAGCGGAACCCACGGACAAGCAGCCCGTCAAGCTCATCCAACAGCGTTATCTGATCAGCGCCCAGCCTAGTCACATATCGGCCGCCGTGGCTGCCAAGACGCCCGCCTCGTATCGCCACTTGGTCGACCTAACCGCCTCCAATCTCCGCTGCGTGGACATCTTCACCGGGGAGCAGTTCCTATGCCGTATTGTAAACGAACCGCTGCATAAGGTGCAACGAGCCTACTTTCAGCTGCAGCAGCACGACGAGGAGCTGCGCCGAAGCACCATCTATGGCCATCCACTGATCCGACCCGTGCACGATATAATACCGCTGACCAAGGATCGCACCTACATCCTCATTGCGCCCGTGCCCCAGGAGAGGGACTCCACGGGTGGGGTGACCGGGGTGTACGAGAACCTGCACACCTACATCCGCCACGCCAAACGACTGTGCGAGACGGAGGCGAGGGCCATATTCCACCAGATCTGTCAGACCGTTCAGGTGTGCCACCGCAACGGGATTATCCTCAGGGACCTCAAGCTCAAGCGCTTCTACTTCATCGACGAGGCCAGGTGAGTTGCGTGTCCAGGTGACACCTTCGAAAAACCCATATACACCAATATACGCCACATATGCCTGCCTTATACCAACTCAATTGCATATGGCTAGTCGGTTTATTTTGCAATTCGATGGAAACTCGTTATGAGCGAGAGATCTTGTTTGTGGTCGTGTGTTGGTGGTGCCACAATTGTTGCTCTTGTTATTGGCCCATGTTGTTGTAGTTGCTGCTGCTGCTTTTGTTGTTGCTGGCGCCGTCGTTGTGGGTAACATTGAACATTTAACAAGTGTTGCAATCGAATCACCAATAGGCCAACAACAATTATACTGACAAACCGAATGAACGCAAGGCGTACGTATGTACAGCACAGGGTGCAATGGTAGTTTCGAACTAGTTTTAATAGTAAACATATTTTCCTACTATGCGAAGCATTGCAAAAATGAATAGGTTTAAGATAAAAAATGTTAAATAATTTCAAAAACCTTGCAAGCTTTAGCTTTGTAGCTAAAGAATTATAATTTATGTAATAACATAGAATTGCCACTCAGTGAGTACATGCCTTATTTTGCTGACCCCGACTGTATCTCTGTGTACATACCCGTACACAAGGGCCCAATGTGCCACAGTGATGGCCAAAATGTTGGCCCACCCGTTTTTTTCATTACACATTTCGGAAGCTAGAAATTGCCACATTTCAAGAATTGTTCAACATGGCATTTGCAATATGGTTTTGGGGTGGGGGATCTGGGGGCCACGTACTCGCCGTTCGCTTGATTTGTCGATTTCCCGTGTGTGAGTTTACAGTGGATGATGAAATATTGACCCCACCTTCACCCAAAATGTATTTTCGCATATGTTAATGAACACAACTGTATGTCTCCCGTTCTTATTATCTTCGAAATTATACTGACATCAGCATGGAATGACGTGAACATTGCTCGATTCCGTATGGCTTTGCAATTAGCGCAATATCTGCTGATTTTTTCGTCATTTCGTCGTTCTGTGCCAAGTGCAAAACGGCGGAAGGAAGAAACCCATAGATCTCTATCTATACTATAGCTCTCTCACCTTGGCGAGAAATAAACAGCAAGTGTTTAATACGACTCACTTCCATTCCCATTTCCATTCGAATAATACTTAACTCTATATAGATAAGTGCTTGCTGGCTGTACATACATACTCAATGGGCGTGGCCATATTCATATCTACATATATCCAACGGGGCGGGCGCACACACGCACAACCAAACAACGATCCGAATTTTTAAGGTCACAGTGCGGTGAATGGCCCTGACTCTGATCTTCTGTATTTGAACGCATTTATGTATATGCCAGTGCCTCCCATATACAAATGCGTATGCGTATGCTTATGCATGTACAAATCTCTGGTTCATACTTTTATTTTGTATGCTCTCTTGCCGTACATAAATACTTCCAAGGTGTTTGAACACTTATGCGCCGCCGGTTTTCCGTATTTCGTTTCGATTCCGATTTTATTTTAACCTTTGTCGCGGGTTAATTTGTGCCAAACGGAAAGAGAGAGAGAGAGAGAGAGAGAGAGAGAGGGAGAGGGAGAGGGAAGAGATCCCCAAGACGCTCTTCAAAGTCCGATTATATCGCGCATCGAGGTCAGCAGCTGTAACTATTCTCCGCATCACATCTCCACCTGCCTTCCGTGCACTCAAAAATATTAATATTGGTTCACAGAAAACCTTGATCTTAAAATTATCATTATATATACTTGCCTTGATCTTAAATATAAGTTTATAATGTTTCGTATCGAATGGGGGAAACTAGACGATCGAGGACATAAAAGTACAAATGAAACCCGAAGATATATGCATAGAAACCTCCTCTTAATTAGACACCGAGTTCTTTGGATATATTATTTGAATGCGCTATCTCTTTTCCCGCCTATTTATTGCCCACCTGTTGCTATCAAGTTGAAGGTAATTTGTTTCTTACAGTGTACACTGTAATTTGTGCCGAGGAGAGGCGCGTTTTCAAAGCTTGTTTTTGTTCAGGGTCAGCTCGAGGTTTTTTTGGCCTGCTTTGTGTTTGGCTCTTTGGATGTTTGGATACCAGACCACGGCGACCGTGTGTTTGTATATCTCTTCGTTCGCTATCGGCGGAATACCCAATGTGGTGGTTGGTAGTGGTGCTCGTGTCCCAGCAGAAGCGCCGTTGCAGCAACAAGTTGCGATACGTCACTCCACCTCACCTCACTACTCACACAGCGGACTCTCTTCGGCTCTATGCTCTTTTTTTTGCTTTTTGCATTCGAATGTGGGCCAATGTCAATGGAGTGGAGTGGCCCAATGGAGGGGGAGTGGAGTGGAGTGCAGGGGCGGAGGCGACGGCGGCGGCGGCGGCACTCGCTCATGGGTGTCGGGGGTCGCAAGCTGCGCTTTCGTCACCAATCCAAGTCAACTCAGCTCAGCTCACAATGTGCTCTCTCGGCCAATTTGCCTTTTGACTTGTCAATACGCCAACGCCAACGCCAAAGACAACTACAACTGAAACTGAAGCTCCGTGGCCGATCGATTCAAGTCTCTTCGATATTGCGCTAGCTAATGGCCCCACAAAATCGGGGGTTATGCAAGTCCCAGGGATTGCACATGATGTAGAGCTCGACGCTGGGTCTGATGAACGGGTACAGTTGCGATCAGAATAGTGGCAGTGCCAACTCAAGGTTCAGTCATATCTACACTTCTTTGGCAACAATAGTTCTCAACATCTTAATAGAAACGAGAAAAAAACAAAGATTGTTAGTTGTATTCCTAAGAAACACATACATATATTTTGTACCCTTTTTGGCATATTATTTATTTGAGTTTGTCATTTGCTAATTACAGAACCAAACTGCAGTATGAATCACTGGAAGGCTCAATGATCCTCGACGGCGAGGACGATACTCTGAGCGACAAGATCGGTTGCCCACTGTACACCGCTCCCGAACTCCTGTGCCCCCAGCAAACGTACAAGGGCAAACCGGCGGATATGTGGTCGCTGGGCGTGATCCTGTACACCATGTTGGTGGGTCAGTACCCGTTCTACGAGAAGGCCAACTGCAACCTCATCACCGTCATACGCCACGGCAATGTCCAGATACCCCTGACGCTGTCCAAGTCGGTGCGATGGCTGTTGCTTTCACTGCTTCGAAAGGATTTCACGGAACGCATGACCGCCAGCCACATTTTCCTGACCCCGTGGCTGCGAGAGCAGCGCCCCTTCCACATGTACCTGCCTGTCGACGTGGAGGTGGCCGAGGACTGGAGCGATGCGGAGGAGGACGAAGGCACTGCCGCCGATGCGATGGATGAAGACGAGGAAGGACTCTGTCCCTTGGGTGACAAGCACGAGTACGAGGACATTGGCGTAGAGCCACTGGACTACACTCGCTCCACGCTCCAAATGGCTCAGAATGCCAATGGGCTGTCCACGGAACCCGAACCCGATACGGATGTGGAAATGGGCTGATTGGAGCTCGTGGAGTCACCCACGGGTTGCATTCTGGGACACGCTGGCGCGTTGGCTGCATCCGGCTGAATGCCGGCTGATTAGCCGCCGGGACTGGGCATATCGGATGATATGACACTGTGGACATCCTGGCCTTCCGGGTCGCGCCGACTCCGACTGCGTTCCACGTCGTCTTCCTGCAGGTGGTACTGCCAACAAAGACTTAAACTTTAGACACACAAGAACTCACTGCCTTCCAATCGCGCTGCGGCCCCGATTCGATTCGTTCAAGAATCACGCCGCTCCGCATCCTCCTCTCTGCAACCGATTCTTCCTAAAACCTACCAATGTACAATACATTTAACATTTTAATTTTTTTGCAAACTGTTGATCTTATCAAAGGACAGTCGCCCTGATTTGCTTTTGGGCTTTAAAACACATTAGTTTCCATGTTAAAAAATGCAACGAATGCAAATTGTTATTTATTATTTAATACGTCTGTATTACGCTTTGTCTACTATTAAAATCTTGTAAGTGAAAATTGCAAAAAAGGAACATAATACATTGAAATTTGATCTCACCAAGAATAATTCGAATTTGTTTCCTTAGGGCTCGGGGGGAAAATACAGACTATTAGCTCAACAACATGAATGTTGAAATGTTTTATGGTAAATTCACCAGAAGCGGAAGGCTACAAAAGATGAAAACAATGAGTCAGGGGCAAACAAGATTTCTTGGTTCTGGATGCGTCATATTGTTTACTAGTAACATTCAACATTTGATTAAGATCAGATAAATGTTTTGGCAAAAATATGTTTTTTTCATTCAGGACTAATCTATTTTCTTCATGAAGGAGCTTAATGAATAGTTCACGGCACATAATCGAGAATTCTCTCGAGTGTCGGAAATATCAGCATATTAGATAGTGTTGTTTGTGAGATTCCCATTACCGAGCAGCAGATGCCCAAGCTGATAATGCAACCAAGTCACTGGAATTATCAGGTGGGCGAACGTGACTTTGGCTACGGAAATATTTGCGACTTTGCTCCACAAAGCAGTAAACTAATATTGTGAATAGCTGCTGAATGCGGAGGTCCCACCACTGTCATCTGATGTGCCGACGTGACGGGGACTTTCGCATGTAGACCACCTACATATACATATACTCGTACGTAAGCCCCCCGATTTTGGCTCTGTGTGCGCCGTGCTCGAGCATTTTTACCTGTGGTCGAGCACTTTGTTCAGATTATGAAATTGCCGGAGAGAACGAGAACTGCGCAGAACGCGAAAACTGCTGACGACTACGTCACCCACAGATTGTGACTATCAATTTTTTTTGGGCTCAGTGCCACGCATGAACTTTAACTAGATTCGCCCGATCGGTTAAGACCCGACTGGAAAATACCCATCGGGAAATATGTAACCACACAGGAAATGTATTCAAATCTGATGCTTTTGTAGCGTATAACAATATGTTCTTGTCTGTCTTATTTGATGTCTAAATAAATTTATTTATTGTCGATTATTGATAGATATTGAACCAAAGTCTGAAGTCAATATGTGAATATGAATTTATATATTTTACAATAAGTATCCTGATTTTATTTTACTTAATATTTTAAGAATACATTTTAGAATGGGTACTCAGATCTTCGACTTCTTGAAAGGGTAAAGCCCATTGTCATGTGCAGTTTGATAAGATTTAAAAGGGGAATTATAGAACGGAACGAACGATCCAGAACTTTTCGCATTCCTTACTTACCCAAAAGTCACGATTCCTTTATGATAACGAAGCTCTATTAGGGGTCAGGGGCCGAAAAAGTATGTTAAATGGAAAGTACAAAGGTGGACTAGATAAGTGCCTAGCCCTGTTACAAATTCACTTTTTTAGGTTCTAAAACCTTAAGTACCTTGACAACCATAAAGTAGACCTGAACAGTGACAGCTACGCTACTTTCCCTGACCCAAAAATAGTCGTTACTTGTTTCTTTGTTATGACTCTGGTTCAAGATTTTCCGTGAATTTCTTTGTTTGCCCTTGCACACAGCTTATACTGTCTGTCATTAGAAGAGAGTCCTATGATTTCCTTTGAGTACCCAATAGATAATGAGAAATTCTTAGCCTGAACAATCGTTCCATGGACTTCTTCATAAAGTCATAAAACTTTATGCACCATTTTGCAGTATCTACATAGAAGGCGGCAGATAAATGCCGAGAAAGATACGAGATACTTTCTAGACAGATCAGACAGTTTGTGCGCTATTTCAAGTCAATCAAATGCTCAGTTAAGGTATTTAGCGCAAAAATCTCGGCAGTTTCGTGCCTAATTGCGGAAACAGTGTTCTAAATAACTTTAGATTGCTGCAATTGTATGAGTACGTGTGCGTACGCACGCCGCATATTTATGTGCGTAAATCGTATATTTTAGACTTTTGTCCCCAAAATGTGCAGTTGCGGACTATTTCGTGTTTGGTATTGCAGGCGGCTTACATCAATGGTGGGAATCTTTCTAAAATCAACCCTAAATTTCTTATCGAATGATAAAAACTCATTTTCCAACAATGTCATTTATCGCAATAGTTCCCCGAAGTCTAGCCTTGATGCTTAACCTTCTACACAAGCAAAATTAATAAATTTATTAACCATTTTCCATGAATTGTATTTTCTTGGATTGCCTTGACACAGCCGGTGGATATTGCTAACCATTGAAAAACCAAAGCTTAGATAGTAACATTTTAAAAGCTTTATTGGCTAAAGGGGTGGTAGTAATTTACTTGCACTTTTAATCAAAATTTTCCTTAGTAATATTTACTTCAAATCTGTAAATCTATACACTAATTTCCTGTTGGTGAAATTAAAAAAAAATATAGTCATCAACATGGGAAGTGTTTAAAAAAAACTGTTTTCAAAGGTCGATGAAATTAAGAAGTGTTTCATTATTCTTTAAATTTCACAATTTCAGGTCAAGTTACGTCAACAATGAAACATAAGTGAAGATTGCACTGTTTATTAGCTGAGGGAATTCTATAAATGAAAAATATATCGATTATTCGAAATAATGAAATTGTCTGAGATCTATATATTATAAATAAACTATGAAAGAATAACATTTGATATTCAAATTAATAATTTAAAAACACTATTAAAGAACACACGTTTGAATTTAATTATTGACTGCTGTCAAACTTAACGGAAATTTCGTAGTGTTGCAAAGGTAACGCTAGAAGTGGATTAATCGATATACAATTTGCTTGCTTTTTGCTCGGAAATCGAGGGAATATGAGCTAGATTCACGAATTAGAGGTGAAAGATATGATGGATGGATCCCGCATGAGCTTGAAGGATCTGACCATCGACTGCCTGCTCCGCATATTCGCCTATTGCTCGGAAAGGGACCTACTGTCCCTGTGCCGGGCGGACCCGGCTCTGGAGTATATTATTGAAGCCTACTACTTCCACCCACTGACCTACGATTTGCTGCTCTGTGGCCACCGGAATAATCCAAGGATCGAACAGAGGTTGTTAAATGAAAATCGGATAATAAACTCAAGATAATGTACTCCTTTGGTAATCTCCTAGAAACCGAAGACGCCTGACAAACTATGAACGCATCGAAGTGTCAAGGAACTGGGTTAGTGGCACCTATTTCGAACGACCCTACTTCCACCATGCCCAGATGTTCTTAACAAAACTGTGCCTGGAGGCCGACTTTCTGTACATCACACATGCCTGCTATCTGCGCAAGTACCGACGGGCCAGCTATGATGCACTGCATCGTCGCTTCGACGAGGAGATCTGTACGTCCGCACAGACCGACATCTCCGATTTCGTCAAAAAGAATGAAACCATATTCGCGGGACGGGTTTGTGGATCGTGCTTCCACTACGATACCGATAGCATGGTGATGACGGAGCAGAGGATGCATCCGGCCAACGAGTACTTGTACTGCGTAGACTTTGTCAAGGATCTGTACGCAACCAGCACAGATCACTGCTGCAGACTGTGGCAGCGTGCGGAGGAGTTTGGAATGACACATTTCGATCAGGTGATGAATCTGCCGCACGCCTTTAGGTCTCTGGAACTGAGTTCGGATGGCCAGTGGCTGTATGGAGGACTCTACACTGACGACGGTCGCCATGCCCTGAGGGCAGTCCATGTTGAAAGGTAAGCCCTACCGTCTATTAGTTATGGATAAATGTTGTTACCATTGAAATCTTATTTGCATCTTATGTGTTTTTGCTGTTTAAACATTGAACAAAGTAGATTTATTATTTGATTTACATGTTATTGTTATTATTTGTGTTATTAACTATCTTAAATAATTTCTTCTTTATCAGTGGCGAGGAATTGGTGTTCAGTTCCAAAACAATGTCAATTTACGACCTGAAATTGAAAGATGACCAGGTCATTTTCACTGCCAACTTCGACAGCACGTTTCGGATGTTTGACCGACGCGTGGATCGCGATGTAGCCATTTGGGATGATCCGTTCGACTCCTCCTTCTACTCCTTGGAGTACGATGGTCTGCATGCGGTGTTGGCCGGCACCAACAGACATGCACGGGTCAACCTTTACGATATAAGAATGAAGAAATACGTACAACTGTACTTTCCGGGAAGGACGCGGAATCATAATGGCTTGTCGCCAGTGTACAGCCTCGCCTGTGATAACCAATATATGTTCGTGGCCACCGATCACAATCTCCGCGTCTTTGACTTTAAGGCGAGCTGTGGACTTCGAAGAGACTACAGCAATATTGTGTACAAACGTAGTGATAATTAATCACATTGATCACCCATATTAAAAATATGCCAAATGTTATACATTCAATATTTTAAAGAAACCAAATTCGCCGTACAAATATACATTCAAGATGTCTGGTGATTTCCCGTAAAGCCTACCATTAGTTCTCATCAGAACAAATCGTATCTAGTTTATTACGGAATTGGTTTAGAATAACACCAACCTTAACAATAATTGTATAAGTTGGCAAAGGTAGAGAGAAGGCTTTTGATAATAAAATTAATTTGATACAAGAATATCGTTTAATTGATGTGAAAGACTATTACCGTCATGTTTTTAAACTGCATCAACATACCATTAGTTTGTGTAAAACAAGTTTTATTGACCTGTCCACAAATTGGATCCTATCATAACATGACCACAAACTTATATTCTAAAAAGAAAACTTTAAAACATCCACTTAAAGCATGTACAAAAACGTTAAGATAATAACTTAAAAGAATGCATGAATTTTGCCAAAGGACAAGGGCATATCATTAGGTGGATGCTATACCTGCTCTTTCGTTATTTTGTTGTGCGCCAAACTTTCAATTGCGTTTCTGTTCTCAAGTATTTGTAATACTTTTCCGAGAGCTAACATCTATCACTGTAGAATCGAAACTAAAAACTACCGAAACTGACGAAGATAGCGTGGTAGTAACATATGGTAAAATGTTACGCGGCCAAAAATTAAGACATAAATTGTGGTTCGGCATTTGATCGGGCCAAAATTCGTTGCTTTCTAGCAGGCACTTTATCCATACATACGTAATTTCATGCATTTACAATTTGTGCGTCATCGAGTTACAACTAAAGCCGAGAAAGAATTACGATAAATACCGAGATAAACTGCGAAGGATCAAAGTCATTGCCATTGCCATTGCCTTATCGATCTTAGGTCTACTGTACATGCACTACAATCGGCTGGCGCACGTTGGGTGCCCTTGGGAGGAACATGTGGTTATAGCGACTATCTAGTGGAGTGTTCGCTTGTGGGCGCCTTTTCTGGCGGCTCGTCCGCAGAAGAAGACGTCTGTGCTGCTTCTCTAGCTGAATCGGATTCAGTGTGGATTGAATGCTCCACTCCGTCGTTAAGGGCGGCAGCCAGCTCGCCGTTGAACTGCAGCAGGCAACCCAGAGCCCCAAAGTATCCCTCGTGCTCCAGGAAGAGACCCTTCATTGTGCCATTAGACCAGAACTCCATTGCGTAAGCCAGCAGCTTCATGGAAATGGGGTTTACTCGCAGAAAGTTGCCCACAAAGACGACCTGAAATGGGTTTGTTGCTCAGTCTATGATGCATGTAACAAGAATTGATACTTACCCTATCGATCTTCTCATTCAGCGCGCACATCCTTGCTATGGAGCCGATATTATTCGTTATGGTGACCAGCGTGGCGTTGGCCAGATCTTCGCGTGATACCGAAACCCGTTTGTCGTTGAGGTGCATCTGGCCAAAGCTAGAAGTGGAAAATTCGTAACTGGTACATGGCCCTTCAATTCTGGCTTTGCTACCTTGACGCCACCAAATCGCCGGGAAGACCAAAGCGGTTGTAATCGCCGCCATAAATGTCCTTAACTAGCTTGTCCACTTTCCTATTGTCACCCTTGGTGGCCAGTTGGATGGCCTCTTCGAAGGATGTGCAGCCGGTGAGTAGACAACACAGGCCGAGGAATGTACCGCCGCCCAAGCTGAACGAGACATTTTATTTAGCATCGTTGCACTAATATGTAATTTCATGAAGAGCAGTCTTACCTCGTGCCCGAAATGCGCTTGTAGTTGTCGGGACCGTAGACCGCCAGGATGGAGACTCCGGATCCGACGTTCACCAGAATGAACGGAAACGGTTGGGAGAAATTGAACTGCTGCTTCTCGCTTTTACTACAAATGGTAATGGTATGGTAAATTAGAAACTAGCGAATCCTTGAAGCCAGCACTTGGTCCACTTACAGAATGTCACGTGCGTTTTCGTAGTAGTAGCACTCCGTGCGATTGTGCAGATCGGCGAACAGAATGCCCTTGATGAGCGTGTCCAGCTCGTCGAATTTGGCAAGCTTCATGTTGACTTGGTCGCGGAAATCCTGCTCGAACTTGAAGGCGCCCCCGCCGGTGGCACAAACCGTGGTCACCAGCTCGGCCATGCCCTTCTGCTTGGCCAGCGATAGAAAGTTGCCCATGTCCGTGGTCTGGAAGCGAATGAAATGCAAGGAGCCGCGTCTTTTGCGTATCTCGACATTGTCCATCTGAAAGGCGATAGGGATTGCAAAAATCACTTAGTGCGCATAAATATTAGTTATTCTAAAAATAATAATATTCTTTCCATCTTTAAAAAGGCATTCAATCGTATTCCAGGCGGAAGAGTGAAAAATGAGCTACGTAAATATGCAAATTAGACTTCTGAACCTATTACAAAATTGAAATGAAAAGTGCAAAAGTCAATGTTCACTTCGCGAAAGTGCTGTCCAAACTGTTACTAGGTTATAAAGCGGTGTGATTATACGATCGCCATTAAATTTAGCTATCCAAAGTCTAAGTGAAAGGGTAATTTGTACAAAATTGAAAATTAAACCCGCAACAGCGAGCGTCTGTAAATTGACATAGTTCTTTAGAAAGTGTTCAAATTTTGGCCTCACTCATTGAATAACAAACTATTTTGGCGCGGGGCATTTACCCCGAGGTTTTAAATAAACAATTAAAACATTTTGTTTTAATGATATATTTTGCCATATATTTTGCCTGCAGAATGATATATTTTGCCATATGCTCTCTTAGGATTTACTAAGGCAGCTTAAAAGTTTATTGAAATGAAAATAAGACAAGCAAACCATCTTGACAGTGAATACCTTTCTTTCGAAGGTAAACAATGGAATCTCATTAGTGCTAGATAAGCGTGTGGTACACCGAAAACAAAAACAGACCACCAATTGGGAATGCAGCAAGCTCTCCCGATGGTATCAAGATTGTGTCGCTAAACGTCTAATCAACTTGGTTACGACTCAGATTAAGTACATCAATGAACTAATCTATCAGCACGATTTTGCTTTCCGTGTAGGCGTGTGTGCGCGAGAGTGAAGGTCACAGCAGAGGCACTCACACTCGGAAACCCTGGCACCCGTACGCATTTGAAATCACCAGACGACCCGTTCCGACCCGCACAAGATGACTTGTTGACTGGATGGCGGGCAAATATCGCGACTCGGCGCGCTGGGATTGATAATATTTGGGTGATAATACCGATGCTAATGGTTTGCTTTTCTTTGTTACAAAATCGCACATCCACATTCCCATAGGTCGCTCATCTCACCTGTAGGTGCGTATCACGATGTCCGGTTTTGCCGTACGCCGAGTTTTTGGTCAAGTAGCGTCGGATATTCCGCAAAATGCCAGCCTCGCGATCCTGCTCATCCGGCGTTATGTCCTTGGGCTCGAAGTAGACCAGCTTGGTGAGGGTTCCGCCAATGTCCATGCCAAACCATGGCATCGCTGTAAAGGCAGTATATTGATCATAAGGTATATTTGCAGGATATAGTGTAGCTAGTTAGTTAGTTCCCTAAATTTAAGCGTATAAGCATGACCCACCCACATCTATTAAAGTAATAGCAGCAATAAGCGAGGCGTCTTTTTTGGTGGCCCACTTGTGGCGCAAACATATTGTTGTGTATTATTGTGTGGATGTGTTGTTAATATTTCAACTGTCAAATTTTGCTTAGTTCCTTGTTTTCCACATGTGTGGCATTGCAACACTTAATCACATCTGATCTGACTGACTTGTAATCAAACCTGTCTGAGTAACAACTGCGACAAACATGTTCGGGAAGCTTGTGAATCGGATTCAATGGCAAAGCAACAAGTTTCAAAACATTACAAGAGCAAAAAGAAATCGAACGCCAAAGGCTAGCTAAAACTAAATGCTTGAAAGCGGTTCATGCTCATGGTGTCAAGATCAAATTGGCGCCAAACTGTGTCACACTGCCGCCTGCTAGAGGTTGCTCTATCGAGGCGAGGGTACTTCACAGAGTATACTTATCGGATACAGTAGATATCGTCTAAGGTAGCACCAGCAGAATGCTTTTATGTTGTGATAAACTCAAGGCTTCCCCGCATGGGCCATTTCTTCGCCACGAACTGGACTTTGGAAGTGCACGCACCGCTCTTGATGATGAGATCAAAGATCGATGTAAAATGTAGCGCCTCCGGCATTGTGTAACCCTTGGAGCTGTGGCGCTGCTGGTTTATTCCGCTCGACTATAGAATCGGCTGCACATAACACCGACGTGTAATCACTGGTAAACGCGTTTTACTTTATTTGACTTTCCAGTCAGCCCAGCCCAGCCCAGAGACCCGGGCAACGCGTATGTCGAGGTGTATATTTCACGGAACCACGGAGCTTTCAATTCGATTGTATATGGCTGTGGGTTCATTACGAGCACAGTGCGCCTGTATACTACGTTGGTTTGCCTAAACCGGAAACATTTCACTCGGGCGCCACGGGCAAGTGCGACACGTCGATGGCTCCCACTGACTGACTGACTGGCTGACGGATAATATATTAGCCGTAAACAGCTGAACACTGGCGAAATGGGCAATCGACTCGAACTGAACGCATGTGCGCCGCGCTCGGGTAAACACACCTTTCTTATCTGCCCTCCGGACACGGCACGCAACTTATCGGGCGCTGGTATTGCTCGAATTGACCATTTGGCGGGCTCAAGCCATTTTTTTTATAATACAGGTGTACACTTCAACCGAATTCATCCGA
The DNA here is from genome assembly GCF_004382195.2 of Drosophila sechellia. Classification (NCBI taxonomy): domain Eukaryota; kingdom Metazoa; phylum Arthropoda; class Insecta; order Diptera; family Drosophilidae; genus Drosophila; species Drosophila sechellia. The sequence goes on along the minus strand of NC_045951.1, from coordinate 19,879,858 downwards.
TCTCCACTTGTCGATCCGAAAATCGCGGGGTCCCCCAGGACGTTTATCTAATCAGTTCTTTAACTTGTACTCAGAATTTAACAATCTTAACTATAAACTAGATGGAGTCAAGAGGTTGGTGGTTTTTACTTTCTCGACAAGTACTTAATTTTGCGGCAAAAGTTAAAATATTATTCCCTACAAGGGAATACTAAATAACTAGCTGTGGGTTCATTGGACGATACCTATGGCCACTGACTATGGCATTCATTTGGCCTTAAAATTATATTATATAAAATCATTTCTAGGGGTTTTAAGTGTTAAGTGAATTTCAGACATTGCGACGCATTTCAATCCATCTAATTCTCAAATCAGGCGAATTAAAAGCGTATTTAAGCACGGTTTAGCACTTTTTACGAAGGAGATCGGATTTGACCAATGTGATATCTGATATTCCAAAACCTTAAAACATATTATCCACCAACTTACACATGAGCTCATCGCCTTGGGGAATCTGGATGGCGGGATGCGGTAGTTCGGTGCAGGCGGAGGACGAGGAGCAGTAGCTGTGGCACCTGCTGCGCTCGAAAAACGCTGGTTCCGCCTCCAAATCGATGGGATCTGCGCTGCCATCCAAGGCCGTGGCGATGAACTTGCTCTTGGAACCCAGAGCTGAGCGCCACGAAGCGCGCCATGAGTTTCGTTTCGCTGAGATCACAGGTGAGGTTGGCGGACTGGGGCTGGTCGATTTCTTATCGTTATGCAACTTGAATATTTTCAAATTGAATGAGTATTTCGAGTTGCGCGTGGGGACTTTCATTTTATTTGCTTGATTATTTTACAGCTTAGCGTTTTGCTGACGGATTTACGGATTTACAAGTTCAGAGGCGGGCACTTATCACAGGCAAGTTGGGTTGGAATAGTGTGGAGTGTGGAGTGGATTGAAGCTTATTGGATTTGGACCATTGGCCACGAAAGCCGCGAAAGATGTTTGTTTGCTCAATTCATAGGTTTCTAAATGGCGATGGCGACAACTGGTGATCGCGCGATGCGATGCGATCCGATCCCATCCGTTGTTGACCGTTCGAAAACAGACGTGAAACGCGTTTGAATGAAATTTTACTGCCCGAAGCGGCGACAGCAGCAGCAGCAGCAGCGGACGCGCTGCGGCTTTCGCATATGTATAAGCAGCTCCAGACGAACTGAGCGCCATGTGTAGTGGGTACATGCCCGTGGAGGGGGAGACACCCATACATACATAGCCTCACCGTATTAATGAGCGAGCCGAACCGAACTTAATCATTACGAAAACACATTTAAAACACTGACAGAGCAGCGTCGACCTAGTGTGAACCCTACGACGTCTGTGGATCGCCATTACGTCCGTCCGCTTTTGCATTTACCTCGGCGACTGGCCCGTGGGTAACTTGGTAAAATTCCCAGCCAATGCATAGTCAATCATCTGGCCATTCATGGGCGAACCTGTGCCTTGTGCCACAACACTCTCTCTGCAGGCGCAGCAGGCGTGATAAGCGTGTGAAGAGCCCTGATAACACGGTCCCAAATGGTTCAAATTCCAAGCGGAGAAACCGCCCGAAAAAGCTGCGGTCCGAAGAGAGCAGAATGTTTGCCAATTCACACACTTGCCTTTGGGGAAAACTACTAGCCATTCGGCAAGTGCAGACACTGATTTCGATTATAGCTTAATTGGACAAATGGGTTTCGCGATTTACAAGTTAATCTTATCACTATTGTGTTGTGCACCCACAGAGCATGAAATCTGGCATCTGGTATTTCGATGAACTGGTTTTGTGTAAATAGCTGACAGTCATAGTAACGTTAGTCATATCTGTGGCAGACCTGAAAATATTATCACATATGCATGCTTTTGCTTAGCATGCAGTTTTCGCGCCACTAAACAAGTGGTCAAGCTAAAGAATTAAACCAAGTCAATAAACCCTCAACCTTGCTCGCAATAATAAACTTATGAAAGTCTTTAAAAGCACCCATTGCTTGGAATAGTTGTTTTCTATATAAAGAAGTCATAGAGAACCGAAATAATTTTCAAATGAAGCTAAATTAAGCCAACAGTTATTAGTAATTCATCCCGAAAAATTAACATCGCTAAGTCTAAGTTCGGGTTTATGCTCTCAGTCATCATGTGATTACTTTCTAATCACTGTTTGTGTTTATCTTGCAACCGCAAAGCTGCCTACTAAAATAGGTTTAGAAAGTTTATAAACAATCAACCATATTTCAAATCTAATTCAACAATTGCATGGTTAGACATATATTTGTTTAAGTAAAAGATAATCTTCTGGGAACTTAGTTCGTTTTTATCTGTTTTTGAACTCCCAACTAAACTCAAATCTCAGATTTCTTGTCAAATCTATATGTTCCTAACAACTTATGGTGAATTAAAACTCCTTCTGCATTGCTTTTGGTATTTGCCAGATGGAGATGCAAGCTTCCAGAATCTTGCGAAATCACCACTTACCCCTCGCCAGCTGATTGCGCAGGTTAATCTGTTCGTCCTCCATCATGATGAATTGCAAGACTTTAATTGGACGGAGTGTGTGCACCGCAGAACAATGGAGAATCGCACGCACTTCAAGATGATCCGACAGATGTTACAATCGAGAGTCTTCCAGGGGCAGCGAGGAGATCTAGGCGGGAATTCCTGGCGAAAGAGGCCAAGAACGTGTCTCAGGGGCTGGGATGTGCTCCTCTGCTCATTGATGCTGCGGAATCCTGGGGCGGCCAAGTTAGCTCCGTGTTCTGTGCATTCCCGGAGTCCTCTGGAATGGTGCTGTACTCTCCAGTGCCAAGGCGGGTTCCACGCACAATCAACAAAAGCTTCAAAACAAAATTTTTGTCAGAAGTTTTTAATCTAGTAGCCTGGCTGGAACAGCTGGTTTGCGATGTGGAGAAAGTTAATCGATATCCAGTTTATCGAAGAGCTCAGTGTTGGCAAGCGGTAGACTTTGTCTTAAGTTGTTTACAATACAAGCTAGTAATCTAAATTTAATTACAACTTTAATTTCATGTGTTAAGAAATCAGTTCTTTAATTTATTTTTTAAAATTAGAAATAAATTTGTATACAAAATTTACATTTTAAATGTAGTATTCCCACACCTTTTATGTCCACCTATTAGCTTTAAGTAAAGATCTTTAAAAAAAAATCTCATTTGATTATCATTCCACTAAATTAACGGCCCTTTTCAAAGTTTTTTTACAAGCGTTGTATACACCTAATCATTTTGCAACACCACAAACCAGCTGATTTGTCATAAACACACAATCACAAAAGACGCGCAATTTTTATGATTCGGATTAAATTCTTGTTTTAAATATGGGCCTTGGAAGCGTTGACAAGGAGAATGAAACCGACCAGTTCAGCTTCCCCGCAAGCTGGCAGGACAGCGGTAGAATGCAGGTGCAGTTCGCCAGGTTTCGATCGAGACATCTGGATGCGGAGGGCTACGACGCAAAAATGAAATTCTGGATGGATTTAATTGAAAAATATGTGAAGTTCAGCGGACGACCAATCTTCAGCCTGCGGGATCTGCAGCTGCTGTTCATGAGGGGTGACCAACTGCCCGCATGCCTGGACACCGTGATATCCGAGATGCACCAGAGGAAGCAGATCCGCTCTCGCAGTGAATTCGAGTACGATCCGGCCAATTCCTGGGGTGGATGGCTCGTCAACAGCCTGGTAAAGCGTCCCCTTTCATGGAGCTGGACGAAAATCAAGCACAGCGTGGTGACGGAGGACCTGGAAGCCTCCGCTTTAATTGAATGGATTCACCTAAATGCCTTAAACGTATGTGCTATCATCCAATAAAAATAGGAATACTACATAATACATAATCTTTCCAGAACACTTGCGATTCCATCGCCGAAAAAGTCCTGTCGGAAAACACTGGAAAACTACTGCACTTTAATGCTTTTAAAACGCTTTGTAAGACTCACGGAGTTCGCGTTTACTCAGACAAAGATCTATGCGTTTGCCTGTTGGCCTTAAATGTTCGTCAAATCGTGGGCCTAGAATTTAAAGTAGAAAAAGGCGTACGCCAAATTCACTTGATCAAAATACCAAGCAAGTTTTAAAAGTTCCAAAGTAGTATGTATTATTAACTATAATTTTACAGAAAAACAGGGCGATGATCTTAATATAAGCCAAGAAGACCAGGCCGTCCACAATCTTCAGAATACCCAAGCTCAGTTACTCAAGCAGTTGGAGGACCTAGAGGAGGAGATCAAGGTGAACGATGGCAAAGTGAGCCAGTACATGAAGGAGAACAAGCGGCAAATGGCAAAAACCTATCTACGAAAAAGGCATCTCCTGGAAAAGAATCATGGTAATCTTTATTGTACAGACCTTATTTTCCTTTAGTGAATAATGTTCTTTGAAATTTTTCTAATTAGAACGTCGCAGTCTTGCCCTGCACAACATCGAATCTCTTCTGTCCAGTGTGGATGAGGCCCAGAAGAGTGGCGTTGTTCTGGATGCCTACAAGATCGGATCAAATACCTTGAAGAAGGTTCTCTCAAATTCTGGATTGATTTACGACAATGTCGACGAAGTTTTGGCCGATGTGCGGGACACTCTCGATCAGCATCGGGAAGTTCAGGACGTAATGTCCAATAGCGTTGTGGAGAACGCGAGCCAGGAAGAGAATCAACTTGAGCAGGAATTGCGTGAACTGTGCGGGGAATCTGCGCCGGCTACGTTCAGTCCACATATTAATAACCTAAGGGCGGAGGTTGTGATTACGGACGAGGAGATGATTGCCATGCTGCAGGATCTTGAGGTGGAGGATGGTACTGTATCGCAATCAAGTGTCAAACCCGTGAAAACTGCGATATAAATGTTGTGTTTCTTTAAATGGCATGTGAACTGCTATATTTCTAAATTTATTAAATTTTATAATTCGTTTTTATTACAAGGAAGAAACGTGAGATTTGTTCGTAATTGCTTTATTCTATCATTCTGTACAAAATGCGTCCTTATCGTAGAGAATTGCTTAGAGCTATGGCTAGACAAATGTTTCCGTAAGTAGGAATTCAAAAATATACATACATACATGTCTTAGGTAAAGGTACAAATATATGGATATACACATGTCTGCGTCCTTCAGCTGTCCACATTCCATGGGATCGTGCAGAACCAGTTGAGTGTACACCGATATATCGTAAGGCAATACAGCGAAATGCTTCGCATCGCCGAGGTGCGTGTGCATACATACTCGTCTATGCTTTGCATTTTATATAGGCGTATAAATATAAGAAATCCGAAGCACTCTGCAGTATGCTCCTTTGTTCTGGGTCGAGCTACGTTGGACTTATTAATCGTTAATCACTAAGGCAAATTTGCGCTCTATATATTGCGTAATGTCAAAAGCAGACGCGCCACGCCCCCTTCGTTCCCAATCCCTATCCCCCCGACCACGCTAAATCGTGCCCTTGAGGTTTGTTATGTATGGATTTGGAAAAGTATCAAAATACTTAAAATCGTACAGATGAAACAGATCAGGACCGGCAGGATCACAATGAAGCGCAGTGATCTGGAATCAAAATATCGAAGTAAATCGTTAATATCGAAGAAACCTTACTTTGAAATCGATAATAACACACCTTCCTTGCCCTAGGGCTGGGTGTCAGAGATTCAGGTCCATGTCCGCCTCCAGATCAATGTGGTTGAGCGAGTTGCCGGCGCTGTTGAAGATCTGATTATCTGCGTTGCTGTTCTCCGTGGTTCCACTCACATCAGTGCTTCGCTTCGATTTCCCTAACAGCCAGCAAGAGAATACTTTGACCAAATTTCGCACATTAATATTATGATGATGGCGTTGTCGTTGTGAATGAGCAAGGAAATCAACAGGAAAGGAAAACAATAACGAGACACCTAGCTACGAATACAAACCGCCGACATGATGCATACATTATCCTCTAGAGCTAGCTGAAACTAAAACCTGAGCTGATCCTCCGACTGGAGTCTTGGACTGGGATGTTAAGTGTGGTGGGATGTGGAGCAGATAGTTCCGTAAAAGTAGCAACACTTACCGCCCGTGAAGCACAGACATCCCTCGTCATCGCTAGGCGATTCCCGCCTCGAAGTCTTTAGCTTAAGCTCCTTGTTCAGCTCGTTCAGGCATCGCTGATAGTAATCATAGTCCTTCAGATACCAGACTGGAGGCCATCGGTGCTCGCGCAAGTATTCCTGATTATCCTGGTGCAGCGCCTTTAGGCCCTTGAGTGAAAACTTACAAATAAGGTTGTAATTGACGCACAGGTATGACATGCACCACTCGGCCAATTGATGTGCGTTGTGCAGCTGCAAAAAAGAAAAGTATGGTATATCATTTTTTTAACCGATCTATCTGTATGTACCTTCACTGGCTCGAGCAGCTTTAGACAGTGATCCACCGTTTCATTGGTTTCGTTCTGGGAAATCAGAGTGAGATCTTCAATAACGCGGCATTCAACCAGGTTGAGCAGCCGCGGCAGGCAGAGTCTATTGGCCAGCTCCAGCAGATTGAGGCACTTTACGGCCGAGATTGGCGGAATCTGGTCCGTGTATAGGTAGCACAGCAGCTTGTGGAATGTGTATATGGTAACGCCAGGGAATACGATCTAAGGTGAAGGAAATTTATGACAACTGTCCTTAGTTTAGGAGTATTGTGCCCGTTCCTACCACATTGGAATGCGCCTCGCGAAAGTCGCCCAACAACATTGCGCGCATGACATCACAACGACCAACTAACACAGCGCGGTGTGCCTGCAATGCAGCAAAGGTAAGTGTGAACGATTGTGCTCCATATAGTAATTCAACAAACATATGTATGTACCTTCATTAAACCATCGTCCAATTCAAAGGTGACATCACTGAAGCAACCGTCACCAATGCAATGCCGTTCCATGCTTTCTTTGATGCGCTAATGTAAGGAAAAGAAAGTGGTTAGCACCATAAAATAGACACCATGACATCAATGCGCTTACCAGGCAAATGTGAGGATTTGGCTCATCGCTGGAGTTCTCCATAACGGTTTGAGGCCTGGAAAGTAGCTGAGTCAGTTGCGGCAGTTCTAATAGATCGGCAGCTTCTCTAATTTCCTGTGAGCATTAACAATATATTAATAGGTCAAACATAACACAGAATATATTGAAACGTTTCCTACCTCCAGATTATCGCAATCCTTGTCAATGGTACCGGTATAAATAAATCTCAGGCACTGATGCAGAGCTTGCGGAGAGATAAGTTTGCTGAGGGTGACAATCGTCTGCAGACCATTTACACCCCGATGGTTCTCCACGTGCACCAGGCGAATGCTCTGCAGGACCGGATGATGCAGCTCCCTGTACAAATCGTTGGACCGCTTAGACTCCATGAGAGGTAACGCCTGGTAGCTGGAGCGGCGCTTTAAGTGTTCCCACATTCTGCTGATGGAAAATGTATTCAAAGTCAAATGGGTTCAATGCGATCGGGAGGCAGCACCCACCGTTGTGTGCGTGATTCGTAGCGGATCAGGGACTCAGTGTCGTCGTTAAAGTCCGCAATGGTGGCCTCCCCGAATGTTGAGCTGACCATGCTAGATTCGCTGCTGCTCCGCCCGCCCATATCAGTCAGCTCAGTGCTAAGCAGGCGCTGGAAGATGCTGGACGCGGCGGCTAGCATGAACCTGTGCACGGCGAACTTGGTGCCACCCGCCCCTACCAGGACGAGGTCGGTGTAGGCCTGCGACAGGAACATGTTGTAGATGTCCTGCCGATAGTTGCCCACCATGACGGTGACCTCCGGTGGTGGTGGCTTCGGTGGCCGGAACGGCGCCTGCAGCAGAGGCTTCTGCACCTTCTTCAGGTTTGTCATCCAGAAGCGCTGCTGTCGGCGTGCAATCAACGCGGATCGGATGGCATTTTCAAACACCTCGTTCACCCCAAAGTAGGTGAAAACACTGGTCTCGTAGTAGGCCACTCCCAGCTCTTTGGCGACGGCACGCGCCTCATCCGGCATAACCAGGTCACTCTTCAATGCGGCTCTTTAAAAAAAGATTATAGTAATGATTGCCTTTAATTTAGTCCAATTAAATAGAATATCTCTGAACATCAAAACAGATTAATTTGTTCTAGTGAGCAGAACATTGAATTATATCTTTAGTGTGATCTAAATATAACAAATAATAATATCACTACCTAGTGAATAATTGAATTGATTGAAGAACCCACACGGGTTTTAATTAAAAAGTGAAAGCCACTCAAAACTGGCTGAAACCTGCTAGCTATGCATACCGAACAAAGGTTCCCTTCTCGCCGAAATACGAGAGATAGTTCTCATCGCGATACATGTAACGCAGGTCGTTCTTGCAGCCAACTAGAATGACGGGAACATCCGGACAAAAGCGGCGAATTTCCGGATACCACATCATCTTGCAGTTGCGCAGGGAAATAGGACTGGCAATGGAAAAGCACAGCAGCACCACATCGGATCTGTAGGTCAAGAAGACATCTTATTTATTCGTATGGCAAGTGCTGCCACATGAGCTCTACACACCTGCCGTATGCGAAGCGCCGATCCTTGTCGTGGTCACCAAATGTATCCCACAGGCGAAGTGAGACATTCACTCCATCCACCACCTCCCAGGATCGCTCCAGTACCTTAAATATAAGGGGATTATGATTAAATTCAATAACTACGACTCTCTGGAGAATGGTAACCCACATCCTTATATATGCGATACTGGTCGATGGCCCACACGGTCGGCACGTGCGTGGAGAGGAGCTGGGATAGCGAGACGTGTTTGTTGCAGGCCCTCGCGCAGATCAGTCGGGTCTTGCCCACGGCCGTGTCCCCCACCAGGACGCACTTCACCAGCTCTTGATGCGGCTGCTCGTTGTCCATTTTGCTTATGGAATCTGAAATGATAAGAGTGTTGGTTTTTCAAAGATTTAATAAGGATTTTGTCAATTTGGATATATTTTCTCTTGAGGAAAACATACATAAATGAAAATATTAAGAATAAAATAAACTGCTGACGATGCTGATATAAATAAGTGAACTACGTAGAATAGCTGCCCTAATGTTTTTCAGTTCTGATAAGCTCTATCGCTGATGCTAAATTCTCGACTAACAATCGACCTGCTAATTACCAAGTTACACAAAGTATCGTCTGCATTAACATTTTGTGTGAAGGCGAAATTGTTCCATCACGTGATTAATTTGATTTTAATCTAGATACCTGAGTGCTTCCCAAAATATAAATAGTTTGAAGTAATCTACGCACTTGGAAAATTCATTTCTGCGTTCAGTTATACGTAAATCCAGAATAACTGATCTACGCCAATAAGCTATTTTGTTTGTTTACTTGCTGCACTATCGTGAAATCAGATACCTGCTTCGTATCATTTACTGAGAAATCTATTGGATCCCGCAATCGGAGGAGTAAGTACCTCGGATACGGAGCGATAAGCTCGCTCACTCTTTTAATCTCTAATTGAACCTAATTGGGCTGCACTAAAAATATATCTGCCTTCAATCCTCCGGTCGCAATGAGCACGCTGCTTCTTCCTGCGTGGCCCACGCTCCATGGCAATCCATTGTCCGATCTTCTCGACGAGCTGCAGTCTGTCTATTTTGGGACGCGCTTTAAAGCCAAAACAATAACCATGCAATTGAAGGCACTTCAAGTGGTCGCCAGAAGCGATCGTTGTTCTCCACAGGAAAGTCTTTTGTTTGTGCGAAGACTTTACGTTACTGTCAATATTGTGGATCGTTGACCTCAGGATTACATGGCAATCGGTTCCACTTTCGCTTTGGTTTTCTATGTGTTCTGTTCAGGGACATTTATGATATGAAAGATCAATCTTTAAAAGGGGAGGAATATTTTTCAAATATTCTTAAATTTACATGGCTTCTTGTAAATTCCGCTGTATAATTTTCATTTCTGCAAAGACTGATATACCATACCTACTATCAAATACCGCTCTTATTTTTATTATTTCCTTGTAGAAATATTTTTAAAACATATTATTTAAGTTCCCAGTCTTAAGCAAAGTGAAGCAAAAACAAAGAAACAAAGAAAGGAGAAGTTGTGAAGGTGAACCACTTTTAGTTTTTGAAGATATCAGGTAAATATCTGAAATATATTCTCAAGTGGCAAGCATCTGCAGCATAAAATTGGATCGATTTTACAGTTTTAAAAAGTTAGTTTTCTTAGTTTTTATTGTAAAATATTTCCACCAACCATAATCTTGGCAAATAAAAAGAAAGTTTATTTAGGGACTGGTTCCGAGTTATTTCTCATGCGAGGTGTGAACATGTCGAGTAATTAGGCGTTTTGATTCGCGAGAATTCGCAGAGCACGCCAGCATATTAGCATTATTAACGAACTCTGCGCTGTTTTGTCATGTCTGGGAAGTCTCCTTTCTTCAATTTTGCCAGCTTATTGATTTTCTCGTGCCATTGCAAAACGGCCACAAATACCGTTACCAAACACACACACTCGCAAACAAGGAGGCGCAGAAGGGACTTTTAGGAGGGGATCTTGGAGTTCGGACTCGCCATTCCGGCAAACTTGACCCATTTGGGGGAGAAAAATCGTTGAACACTTGCACTTTTTCGCGAGGAAAACGCATGTTGGTGGGTAAACAACTTGATTAGAACCTAATTCTTCGACTGGCGACCAAAGGGAAGAGCACAGAATTTACGAACTCTGCGGACATAGCACTACAGCACTCACCTCTGAAAACGCCTGATCCCACGGATTGCACGAATTGCACGGATTTGCCTCAATGTTCTTACTTTTGCGTATTGCACTTATCAACACGCACACCAAAGCACGGCATTTTACAACAATTTGCATTTATTTCTGCACCCACACACCGATGGCGACGCAGTTTGTGGTTCGCAAACATGCGCAATCTTTACGGCTGGCACAAGTTTAACATATCTGCGAGCTGGTTGCCGACAGAAGAGCCAGTGCTCGCTGGCCAGGTGCACTATCAATGAAATTAAAAAATAATAAAATGCAGTTACAGCCCGCAATTCTTCTACGCGCTTGACGGCAGCCGGCCAGTGTTGGACAACGGCGGCGGATGGGCGCGGAGCACTGCCAGATTGAACGGGAATATTTGTTTTTATAATGACTGTTATCAGAGTTGCCCAATATTTATTATATGGTCGTTAGAAAAGTTCCAAGCATTTGAAATACACTTTGAAATCGCCATCTATCCTAGGTAAGGCGAACATGCAGTTTTGTTCAGTCCAAAGTTACGTTAGAACAATTAAAAATCAGCACCTAAAACTTATTAAGTCTTTCGTATTTGAAAATATTGCTTACCACCCATAAGCACTTTGTACAATTTTTCCAATTGGGAATTTCAAATCTGGAACAACTCACAAAATAAACGATCTGGCAACACATTGAACTAGTTCCGCGTGCACGGTGAGTTGGCAGCCCTGCGAACAGATGATTATTTGCTATTTTAGTTGTTGCGAAACTATTTAGAATTTATTTTTCGGACCAAAAAGTGATTGAAATTCATTGAACGAGTAACCGACCAGCTCGGAAACCTACTCCACCCACTCTACGATTTCTTCTTGTACGGGCGCTACATAAAGCCGGAGTGGCGCTATCAAAAGTGTTTCACAAACTCAATGTATCTTACGAGCAGAAAATCGATTTTTGCCTTAACAGCGGTTTTTGGTCGACGGTTGGCAGCAAAAAATCAAATATCTGCCAACGGGCACCACTAAATCGCAATTATTTCGCACAGGTCAAGTGCATTGAGGGCCAGCATTTCAGTAACACATCGAACGATTGGCACGCTTACTAAACCCAAGATGACAATAGCCGAGAGCTCGCAAAAGTCCGCAACCAGGAAGCCAGACAGCATGGAGCCTATTTTGAGGTGAGTGCACGTTACGCATCTTGAAGCCCGTCGTCTAAAAGCAATGGCTTGTCGTTTCTAGGCTGAACAACATTGAAAAGTCGCTGCAGGACACACGCGACTACCGCGGATTGCAGCTGGCAAATGGACTGAAGGTCCTGCTCATCAGCGATCCCAACACAGATGTCTCGGCGGCAGCGCTGTCCGTGCAAGTGGGGTAAGTTAGGTCAAATCTTTACTCAATGTTCGCCTCTAATGAGTGTACCCATGGCAGTCACATGTCGGATCCCACGAACCTGCCTGGATTGGCCCACTTTTGCGAGCACATGCTGTTCCTGGGCACCGAGAAGTATCCGCATGAGAATGGCTACACCACATACCTTTCGCAGAGCGGCGGAAGCAGCAACGCCGCCACCTATCCCCTGATGACCAAGTACCACTTCCACGTGGCGCCGGACAAGTTGGATGGAGCCTTAGATCGCTTCGCTCAGTTCTTCATTGCCCCCTTGTTCACGCCCAGTGCAACTGAGCGGGAAATCAATGCGGTATGTGAAAGCATTCATTAAATTCCTGACAGAAATAAGACGCCGTCATTGCAGGTAAACTCTGAGCACGAGAAAAACCTGCCCAGCGATTTGTGGCGTATCAAGCAGGTGAACCGGCACCTGGCAAAGCCGGATCATGCCTACAGCAAGTTCGGCAGCGGCAACAAGACCACCCTATCCGAAATACCCAAGTCCAAGAACATAGATGTGCGGGATGAGCTGCTAAAGTTCCACAAGCAGTGGTACTCCGCCAACATAATGTGCCTGGCTGTCATTGGAAAAGGTTTGTTAAAGTATAGCCTTTTCTGCCCCCAAGTAATCAATCTCTAACAGAATCGCTGGACGAACTGGAGGGCATGGTGTTGGAGAAGTTCTCCGAAATCGAGAACAAAAACGTCAAGGTTCCAGGTTGGCCACGCCACCCCTACGCCGAGGAGCGCTATGGACAAAAGGTGAAAATAGTGCCTATCAAAGACATCCGATCGCTGACGATAAGCTTTACCACAGACGACTTGACGCAGTTCTACAAGTCAGGCGTAAGTTTAAGATACCACTGCGCTGTGGCTACGGATCAGTCAGAGGATTCCTCTCTGGCCAGCCCACTGAACCTCTTGTTTAATTATAGCCCGATAACTATTTGACGCACCTCATCGGTCACGAGGGCAAAGGCAGCATTTTATCCGAGCTGCGTCGTCTGGGCTGGTGCAATGAGTAAGTTAATCAAGACTGCCGATATCATAGTTACCATCTATCTATTCCTTTTGCAGTCTTATGGCCGGGCATCAGAACACGCAAAACGGGTTTGGATTCTTCGATATTGTCGTCGACCTAACGCAGGAGGGTTTGGAGCACGTGGATGACATTGTCAAGATCGTGTTTCAGTACTTGGAAATGCTGCGGAAAGAGGGACCCAAGAAGTGGATATTCGACGAGTGTGTGAAACTCAACGAAATGAGATTCCGCTTCAAGGAAAAGGAGCAGCCGGAGAATTTAGTCACACATGCCGTCTCGTCCATGCAAATATTTCCCCTGGAGGAGGTACTTATAGCTCCATATCTGAGCAACGAATGGCGTCCAGACCTCATTAAAGGCCTATTGGATGAGCTGGTTCCCTCCAAGAGCCGCATCGTAATAGTAAGTCAGAGTTTTGAACCGGATTGCGACCTAGCGGAGCCGTACTATAAAACAAAGTACGGCATTAAGCGCGTGACCAAGGATACTGTGCAAGTACGTTAAGTTGTATTATGTTGGTCTTTCAAAAAATAATCTTAAAATATTTTTGTAGTGCTGGGAGAATTGTGAACTTAACGAGAACCTGAAACTGGCACTGCCAAACAGCTTCATACCAACGAACTTTGATATATCCGATGTCCCAGCCGATGCTCCCAAACATCCCACGATTATTTTGGATACCCCCATTTTGAGGGTGTGGCACAAGCAGGACAATCAGTTCAATAAGCCAAAGGCATGCATGACTTTCGACATGTCCAACCCAATTGCTTATCTGGATCCCCTGAACTGCAATCTGAACCATATGATGGTGATGCTGCTGAAGGATCAGCTCAACGAGTACTTGTACGATGCGGAGCTGGCCAGCTTGAAGCTCAGTGTGATGGGAAAGTCGTGCGGCATCGATGTGAGAATGCACAACTCTTATGCATTGAACTCTTAAATGACAAAATGCTTTATCTCTTGCAGTTCACCATTCGAGGCTTTAGTGACAAGCAGGTGGTGTTGTTGGAGAAGCTGTTAGATCACCTTTTTGACTTCTCCATCGACGAGAAACGTTTCGACATCCTTAAGGAGGAATATGTACGTTCACTGAAAAACTTTAAGGCTGAGCAACCATATCAGCATTCCATATACTATTTAGCTCTGTTGTTAACTGAAAATGCGTGGGCCAATATGGAGCTCTTGGACGCTATGGAACGTAAGATATTAGCTTGAACTATCTGGAAAAGGTTACTAATGAACTCACTGTTTTGTAGTTGTCACGTACGATAGAGTGTTGAACTTCGCTAAGGAGTTCTTCCAGCGCCTGCACACAGAGTGCTTTATTTTTGGCAATGTGACCAAGCAGCAGGCCACGGACATCGCGGGGCGAGTTAACACCCGCCTGGAGGCTACCAATGCGTCGAAGCTACCCATTTTGGCGCGGCAAATGCTTAAGAAGAGAGAGTATAAGCTGCTCGCCGGTAAGTCGATACACCGCTCAACTCTTTGTACCCAATCATGAGTTCCGTTCCATTAAAGGCGACAGCTACTTATTTGAGAAGGAGAATGAGTTCCACAAAAGCTCCTGCACACAGCTCTACTTGCAATGCGGCGCACAAACAGATCACACAAACATAATGGTGAACCTGGTGTCCCAGGTGCTCTCCGAACCTTGCTACGATTGCCTGCGCACGAAGGAACAGCTGGGCTACATCGTTTTCAGTGGCGTGCGTAAGGTGAATGGAGCTAATGGCATACGTATCATTGTGCAGTCAGCAAAGCACCCGTCCTTTGTGGAAGATCGTATTGAAAACTTTCTGCAAACTTATCTGGTAATAGAAGGATTGTCTATTGTAAACAGTTTATAAAATAATTTCTCGTTTCTTCAGCAAGTAATTGAGGACATGCCACTGGATGAGTTTGAGCGGCACAAGGAGGCTTTGGCCGTGAAGAAGCTGGAAAAACCTAAGACCATATTCCAGCAATTCAGCCAGTTCTATGGCGAAATAGCCATGCAGACGTACCACTTTGAAAGAGAGGAGGCTGAGGTAGCAATACTCCGTAAGATTAGCAAGGCCGACTTTGTGGAATACTTCAAGGTGAGAGAATATGGATACTTTAAAGTGCATCTTGGTCTGATCACTCCCTTAACTTTCCAGAAATTTATCGCAAAAGATGGCGAAGAGCGACGCGTTCTGTCCGTACACATTATATCCCAGCAAACCGATGAAAATGCCACGTCAGAAGCGGAGCCCGTAGAGATCACAAACATGGAGCGTCACAAACCAATCAGCGATATTGTAACCTTTAAGTCGTGCAAGGAGCTGTACCCCATTGCTCTGCCATTCCTTGACATTAAGGCGAAGGGAGCACGCAGCAAGCTTTAAACTGAAATAAGGATATTCAGGTCTTTCTTAATAGCACATGGTTTTGGTCTCTTTTTGTTTTAATTGCTCGAGAAAAAAACATTGTTCTGTCATTTACAAATATAAAAGAATCTGGATTAACAGCGCGTTCTGCTTGATGTAAGAGCTGCCGAGGAGCACACTGTTCGGGATGGAGAAGCCCATGTCCAGCTTGTTCAGCACCTGTGAACTGAGATCTTGCGTTCTTCGGTGGGTGTGACTTTGATCCAGTATGGAAATTTTGTGCTTCAGCTGGATATCTTCGGTCCACTTAGTGTTCTGGAAAATTCCATCCATTTCTAACAATATGTTGTTGCTCTGGCCAGTTTTAGATTTCGGGTTAAAGACGCCGTATCCTAGTTGCAGGTTCAGCAGCTCGCGATTCATGTGATGGAAAGTGCACTTTAGTTGCAGGGACTTGCCTGAAATTGGATTAACAAGAAACTAGATATAACTAATACGCCGTGGATCCACCCCAAATACTGATATACCTTTAAAGCTGAATATCGGACTACTGACAGTGGCCAATTTGGGTGCTTTGATTAGTTCCGTAACGTTCTCCAGCTTCCAATAGTAGGTGAACAACTTTACATCCTGATCGGCCAGTACAGTGTTATTGAACTTATCGACTTCCGTTTCCCGAGCTCCAAGATTTGCGTTCGTCTCCAAGTTTTTCAGAGTAGGACTCTTCTTGAGCCCGAAGTCTGGAGCAACTTCGTTCTCTTCGGCTTTCGAATTGGTTGAATTGGAAAGCTTCTTGGGAGGATCGATTGGCTTGAAGATTGGCGGCACCGCAGCGCTGGTGATTGGCCTCACAGTCGGAGGTGGAGTGGGCAGAGATGTGGAAAAGGCTGTATTGAGCTTAAGTCCATTCGCCTTGGCTAAGTGCACCAAAATCAGTTTCATTACACGAAGCTCTTCGTAGAGCTTGTTCTCCAGACTCCGGAAGGCCATGTTCATTTCATCTGCACACAAAGCACAAATAATTTCAAGATCAAACGGCAAGAGACCACCCACCTGATCCACACACTCCCTTAAGGGTTTTTGTGGTGACAGCCTCGGCCGATGCCTTCACCTCACCCGCAGTCACAGTGCAAACCGCTTTCTGCACTTCGCTGGGCAGTTTTGGAGAAGCTTCCGTATCCGAGGGATTCCCGGTGACGTTGAACAGTCCACTGCCCGGTTCCTCCTCCATGGCCATCGCCGTGGAGCAGAGAACAAGACAGAGCATCCACGTAGTTGTCATCATAGCCATCCACCAAGAAACCTCTTCTGTTGGAACACCCAAACAGAACTGTCGACGAATCTGGGGAAATTGGCAATTTGGGGAGCACCACCTTGAGCCACTCGTTCACGTGGATTTATTGCTCGGCGTGTCTCTTGACTTCTGGTGCGTGGAACTACTTTTAGAATGGGACCCTCCCACCGAACTCTAAAAATAGTGGACACTTCTGATGGCTTCTCTAGTACGAACTATGAATGAATGAAACACATTCGCACGATTCTTGTGTTTTCCTCTTGAAATACCTTCATACATATTTATTCGCTGCGTTTCAGATGAAATGTACACAATTTTTCAATTTCGTAGAGTTTTGGCAAGCTTGCGCTTTTCGAATTTTGAAAATACAAAATTGCACTTTCCTTAATTCTAATGCTTTTGTAATGGAATTGTTGAAAATGATTAATTATGCATTCTTAAATATAATTTTAAAAATTTTTTTGTATACTTATATAGGAGTAATTTGTTTAGTTAAAGCCACATTTTAAATATTTGTGCTTATATTATAGCAAGAATTCGACTCATAGTAGTATCCTGCCAAGATGTCATCCCATGGAGAAGAAGGACAACCGGAAGGCCATTTCGACTATGTTCTGGGGAACATCGGACCAGTGACACACGTACACTTCCTTGGCTGGCGACTGAAAGAGACGACCAACCACCACGAAGCGACTGCTCGTCGGGGATTGGGATTGCCCATCCGTTTTGGGTTGCGTTCTGACCTCCAGGGTCATGCCGTGCTCCTTGACCAGCGACACTGTGTGGCTACTGTGCCCGTTCGAGCTCGGCTGTGCTCTCGAGGATTCCGATAGCTGCCTGCGATAGTGCTTGGATTTCTGCAGCACGGCGTGGATTATGTGACACGCCTGACGAATCTCGGAGAGGTAGTTGGAGTTCTCGGAACTGTCGGTAAATGGGGCAAACAAGGACCCATTGGCTATGTCAATGTAGACGTAGTGCAGCACGGAATTCTTCCAGCCAGCGGATATCTTGACCGGCACCACGTTGTTGATCTCCTTCCACATGGACTCCGTCATTTGGCTCTGCTTGTGGCTCTCGGCCCCGAGATTCAGTCCATAGTGGAGTGGATGCTGTACGGCGAAGTTCTCCCAGTCGGAACCGCTGTCCGAGTCCTCGGCAGCACCATGGATGGGGGTCAATCGCCTGCGACAGGACTCGTCCTCACTGGGAGTCAGACTGTGTATGGAAGACCCACCCAGGGACGAGCAGAGTTGGGCCTCCTCCTCCACCGAAGGACTCAGCACGGTTAGTTTCTGCTTGAGGAAGGACTCCAGTCGGTTGTTCGGCT
Source organism: Drosophila sechellia (assembly GCF_004382195.2). Classification (NCBI taxonomy): domain Eukaryota; kingdom Metazoa; phylum Arthropoda; class Insecta; order Diptera; family Drosophilidae; genus Drosophila; species Drosophila sechellia. The sequence continues at coordinate 19,861,740 of NC_045951.1, read as the reverse complement.
CCTTCTCCTGATCCCTGCTCTCGCTGGCAGTGGCGTCGAGCACCTCCGGTCTCTTATTGGAAACGGACCAGAACATGGCCAGGGATTCAATGCCGCATTGCACCAGGTGGTCCAGCGTCTCCTGAATCTCCTCGATGTAAAAGAGCGATGGTCCCACCACCGCATCCGGCGCCATGTCCGGAGCATCGAAGATCTTCAAGATCACGGCCAGACTCAAGTGGTTCTTGGTGCAGATGGTAAGGAAATATCGCCCTGTGGCACTGGGCAACACTATCTCCTCCCACACGTACATCTCGCGAACTTTGATTCCAGGAGCAGCTCCGAGCAACTCGAAGATACCGCGGCAGCGCAGGAATCCCTCTACACTCACCCGCACTTCCGGTGGCAGCAGGCTGGCCACCAGGAAGCCATCGTAGTACAGCGCACTGCCGTAGATGAAGAACTCGCGATGGGTGGTGAGTGGCTCGTCGTTCCAGTTGCGATAGTCCATGGCCTCCATTTCACTCAGAGCATCAAAGATGCGCAGCTGCGCTTCCTTGGGCAGTGGCAGGCTGCGGGATTGGCCCAGGAGCTCCTCGAAACGAATGTGACCATGGCATCGGGCTACGAGCCGGGTCCTCTGGATTTCACAAAAGTGTCTCAGAAACAGCTTCAGTCTCGAACTATTCCCCGGCTCTCCCTCCTGATTGAAGCTCTCCAGGACCAAGCCCGGCAGAGAGAAGCGTATGTATCCGATCAGCTCATCCGATCGCAGGCTGCACTCCGCCGCACTGCAGAGTCCTCCGGCGTAGGCGAAGAGGACTAGGAACCCATTCAGTCGGCGGTAGTTGACGTGGTATTGCACCTGGTCCACCAGCAGCCTTGAGCTCAGCGGCTGGGTGTGCAGTTCACTGAGAACGGCGTGCAGGGTGAGGAAACTCCCACGGGCCTTGAATAGGAAGTTGTCGGGGGTTTCCGGAAAGTAGTAGAGGGAATCCTGTTGCTGCTCATGCTGATAGCACTCCGGTGGGAGTAGCAGCATAGCGAAGGGCATTCTTATGTCTACGGAACTACCGGGACCACCGAAGTTCCCCTCCGTTATCAACATCTGCTCAAACTTCTCCGTGAACATGGGAAAGTTCTCCACCTTGCACACCTGCTCCTCGCGAACATTTTGATTATACCCCGGATCGGTGGGGGAAACTGCACTGGCCGCACCGTACGACTGAAAGCCTAGGCACACCTGAGTGGGCTCCACGAACTGCTGGAGCAACTCATCCACATTGCTGGCGTACAACTCTATGCCATTCAGGGATCTAAACCAATCTCCCCGCTTGATGCCGTGCTGCAGTGCACTCAGATCGTGAACGAATCCATCGACCATCAGGCATTCTGGTTGGTCCGGAAAGGGCAGCACCCGGAAGCCCAGTATGGACTCCACCGCCGTGGATCGTCGTCCGAAACGGAAGCGATCGGCGGCTGTGATCACCAGATCCAGTTTCTTGGGATCGGGGGCAGCCGTCTTGAACTGTGAGAAACGGAACTCTTGCGGCTCCGTCTGGGTATCCAACCTGCTGGGGCCGTGGGACTGGTTTTGGTTCTGACTCTGATTCTGATTATTGCTGTGTGGCTGGCGACGCGACGACTTCTTTCCCAGGCGCAGCGATCGGCGCATGAACTCCACCCGCCGCTCCGCCGAGACGCCAGTCTTCTCACATCTCACATACTCCATGTAGAAGAGACTGCCGTCTGTGGTCACGTACTCCTCCCAGTTGGCCAGGTCGCTGCCATCGCTGTACGAGTTGCTCAGCGAGGAGTTCGAGCTGGAGAAGGCCTCCGAGGGCAGGCTGCCCGGCGATTTGCGCATACTTCAGCGGGTATTGTTAACTGGGTGGATAGTTATTAGTGGCCTACTATTCCAGGTACACACTCAACTATCTTCCGCCGATTGAAACCGCCTCAGCTCAGCTCTGAATGTCGACTGAAAGCCGAGATCTCAGCACTCAAAACCAGTTTCTAATTGAGCTCTGGCTCCGACCAGCCCCCTACCATTCCACTCAAATTCCAGCGGGAAACGAGCAGCTCTCTTGTGATCCGGTTCTCTTTCAACCAGGGGAAACTCAAAACCCACCATGGGTTAGGAAAAGTGTAGTCACCATAATACAAAAACCACTTTCTTTTTTTAAATGTTCGCATGTAAAGATTGTACTGCAAAACAGTTTACTTCTGGATTTCGCTATTGACATTAAGTTATAAATAATAATCATGGAAAATCCTTATAAAAATAGAGCTCCGTCTGCGAAATGCTGACTCTGCACAAAGTCGCATTTGATTGTGTTAATCAGCGGAAGATTAGTAAAATGTTGTTTCCTCAATGGGTATCCGATGATCATTTGTCATGTGAGACTACCGCAGAAGCCCTATCTCCCAATAAATTCTTTTACGGCCAATAACCTGTGTATCTGATATGAAGGGAATTGATATAATTAATTGGGCATTTGTGCAGCCGGATGTTTTAGTGGCCAGCTTTATGTATCGCCGATGGGCTGATAATCTAGGATTTGGTCTAAGAGACTGGACGCCGTAAATCAAAACTTTTCTATCTGCAATCGAAACAATCGAGTAGTATGGAAAATTGTGTCTCACTGAACTTACTATGTGCTGGCCAAAAGCGAGCCGTGGCTATATCGGTTGATCCAGACCACCGAGCCCATTGAAGTACGGGCCTAATAGCCGTACTCCGACGACCAGATAATTATCCGATAAGGAACTTGGCGTGGGCGTGAGGCGGGACGCTCAGTGCCACCGAAAAAGCGATACGCTGATAGTCCCGGGCCATTCAAGGGAAGATATTTCCAAAATTGATAAGCCGTATCATGGCAGAATTAGCCGCACATATGTATCGCAGCTACCAATTATTTCTGCTGACCAACGGAGCAGGCTGGGTCCTCCAGCCAGTCCATTGCGCGAATCCGAGGCGTGCGCTTCGTTCAGCCGCGAATAAAGTGATTTGCAGGAAGAGTCCACCGCGGTTAACTATCACAAAATGTGGCTTGGATTTCGGAATAACCAGTGAAACTGAATGAGTGGCTAAAAAGTGTATAGAACGCGATTATCTGTGCGATTGTGAAATCAAACAGCTGTCAAATCTTATTTATAATCCCCCATTACAAGCACTATAAGTGCGCAATTCAGTGAATATGTCTCCCAAATATATATGGGATGTGATCTTATTAGTGTGCCTGCTCCTCGGAAACGTAAAGGAAGCATCCACCGAGTTTTCGATCCAGGATGGCTTGATAATAGAACCAGATTCAGCCACAACATCCAGCGAGGAGGCCGAAGAGGTCAGCAAGGAGAGAACGGACCTCAAGTCCCTCATGTTGAAGTACGAATCGGATGATGGGAACAGTTGTCTGCTGGATATGATCAAGGACGAGGTGATATGGTGGCTGTTTCCCAACGGAACCCTCAAGGAGAGCACCAAGAAATACGGTAAACCTATCCACAAGTCCAATACAAATCGCTGCCTAAGTTTCAGTTTGATTGGGCATTGTTAACAGCACTCAAAGAAGTGATATACTTGTCGGGAAGTTAACTGTTTCGGGGTCCTCTGTTGCCGCGCTCCGCCCGCGAGTCATACACTTCCTCGGTTGCGACATATTCACGCGTCTGCTTTCTCAGAGTTTTAAAACATAAGTGACCCGTGTACATTTCCACATCGCTCTATCTCGCTTGATACATGCTGGTCCGAACCCACCACAGGACAAGCATTTGTCTCACTCTAACGCATCGTCGAACCGAGGCTATGTAGAACAGAGCAAAATCCGTTAAACTCGCATAACGGAACACAGCGAACAGCGATCAAAAAGAAACGAAGACAAGAACAGCTCGATACGAATTTTATTTATTAGAGATGGAACATAGAAAATAAAAATAAGACTAATAATGATGCGACATAGTTATACTTTCACGCTTCCAGCAACGCGAATCAACTGTCTTTGGTGTTAGCCTAATCCCGCAAGAATAGGTAACATTGTTATGGAACTCCTTATCGGTAAAAGCTCTGCATAACTACACCATCATTCTCATGAAAAGAATCCTTCTTGATTTCGAGTCGAAAACGATATATATATATATATATTTTTAGCCGGAGGCAGTATCGGGTTTAAAACATAGAAAGAGCAGTCATTTGCAATCTGAGAACGGTTCGCTCTCGATATGAGTATGCCAGATCATGATTCGATCTTGTCTAGATTTTGAGATCGAAAATCTCAAATCGATAACGATCTCGAGAACGGTTTTTTCTCTGAGTGTAGTAGCTTGGGGTGGATTTGGCAAAGCTACTCGCTGCTATCTCGATCTTAGCGATAATATATTGTATCTCTTCGAATTTTTTCACCCGGCACTTGTTCAACTTAGCCTGTATTCCCATAGTATTCGATACTTAGTTAATGCTCTAATTCTATAGGATCGGTAGATTTACTTATCATTTATAGGTTATACGTAAATACAACGAGTCTTCCGATCGTATAAATATTGACTTATTTAAAGCGCACAAAATGTATTTGGATCTGTCCCACGGTAATCTTAAGGACGACACTGACCTGTTCCGAGAGGCGAAACTTTCGAGCAAGGTTACCATTTGGAGGACAGAAGTCTTCTCGGCCGCATTCAATACGTTGACTGCAGCTCCGTTCAGGACGCTCTACTCCATGAGGGAATCCTTGAAGCTTTTATCACTGCGAGGGAATAACTTTGCCGAACTGATTCCAGATGCTGAAGGTAAGCTTGGCCGGGATTGATCATTGACCATTTAGTCAGTTGTGGGAGCCGGAAACGCAATGACACACGTGTTCTGATGTCCAGTTACCACTCGCCATTTCAGCCTTTGTCCGATTTGTAAACGAGTCTCGCTTGGAGGCTAGTAACTCGGTACCACACCATTGTGAACTACTACTTCTACACAATACCACCGATCTCTATGATCGGGAATGCTATCTCTACTTTAACAACAACACAAACATGGCACACTCAATCACAACCGGTAGAAACTATACGAACTTTATTAAGGTCTTGAAGGTACGATCAGCACGGAAGTTCAAGTAAGATCTCAACGCAAACACAATTACACAACAAAGACATTTTCCTAAAAGTCCTCATGACACATTAATTCAGAACTTGTCATTAAATGGCTATATTCCTGGTTTCATATCTATTAAAAGGTTCTTACTATGTATCCTTAGGATGTATGAGGATGTTATATGTATCTTAAGTGTTCTAACACGTTATTTCTATATCTCTTTCCCAGCTCAATCTATAGCCTGGGCTACCTTTCCTAAGATGCCCCGACTTGTGGAGCTGGACATCAGCAACTGCAGCATTGAGTACGTGAGCAAGGAGGCGTTCAAGAATGTCAGCAATCTGCGGAGGCTCTTCATGTCGGACAACAAGATCATGACGATAAGCCACGACACTTTCTACTACGTCCAGGGAGTGCAGTATCTCGACCTGTCCTTCACCAACTTCCTGACCTACAGCTACCAACTGCAGTTGCCCACTCTGGAAATGGCCTTAAGTCTGATATACGGCCTGAAGATCCAGCAGAACGTGTTCAAATATCTGCCGGAATTGATTTACCTGGACCTCTCTCACTCGAAGATGACGAGGAATAGTGCGGTGGCATTTGCCCATCTGGGGGACAAGCTGCAGTTCCTTAGTCTGTGCTACACCGCCATTCCCATGGTGAGCAGTACCATCTTTAAGAATACGGTTTTGGAGGGCCTCGACTTGTCCGGGAATCCCTACCTATCCTACAACATCATCGACGACGCCTTCGATGGCATTGCGAACACACTAAAGTATTTGTACTTCGAGCGATCGAATATTAAGGATTTGGAGTGGTCCAAGTCGTTGAAGAAGCTGCAGGTGTTGGGCCTCGCGGGTAACAACATCAACGCTCTCACTCCGGCCATGTTTCAGTCTCTGGAGTCCCTGGAGATCCTCGACTTGAGCTCAAACCATGTGGGCAATTGGTATCGCAGTGCCTTCCACAACAACTCCGCCCTAAGGGTTTTGAACCTGAGGAGCAACACCATCAACATGCTGTCCAACGAGATGCTGAAGGACTTTGAGCGATTGGATTACCTTAGTCTCGGGGACAACGACTTCATTTGCGACTGCCATTTGAGAGCGGTGGTGGAGGTGGCGGCCACCAATAATAAGGATGCAGACTGCTCCTATAAACTGCTGAACTACAGTCAGAAAGCCGTAGGTGAGGAGGTAATATCTCTGGCGGAGTCACTGATTATAGATCGCAAGCTATGGCAGAGTCGCTATATTCCCTGGCTGCAGAAGAGTTACTCCAACATTAGGGAGTTCAATCGCGCGAATCATATAATCAAGCTGCGCTTCTCCTCCGAGGACTACGTGGTAACCAAGTGCTCCACGGCCCAGCCATACCACCTAGAGGACATTGACGGAGATCTTACCCTGAAATTTCAGCTGCTCGACTACGAGGCCAGTCAGTATTACTGCTTCAACAACACCGATCAGCTGCAGGTGGATGAGCTCAACTGCCAGATCAGGTCGATGAGTGACCTCACCGAGGAGCTGCACCGCGTTACGAACACAGTGATCGCAGTCATGGGCAGCATAATTGGCGCTTGCATCCTGGGATTTATTATCTATCTGAAGCGCTGGCACATCCACTACTATTATTCTTCCCTGAAGTCCGCTGCCTTGTTGTCCAGTGCGTCCAAGGAGTCGGTGGATAAATTCACAAACATATCCCAGAGAGATCCGAGTGCCGTCTACGATATCTTCATCAGCTACTGCCAAAATGATCGGCCCTGGGTGCTCAATGAACTACTGCCGAACGTGGAGGAAACTGGGGATGTGTCCATTTGTCTGCATGAAAGAGATTTTCAGGTGAAGCTTACTCATCTAACAACATTAACTGACTAATGATGTGAATCCTTAATCCACATGCAGATTGGAGTGACCATCCTGGATAACATCATCTCCTGCATGGATCGCTCGTATTCCCTAATGCTGATCATATCCTCCAAGTTCCTGTTGAGTCATTGGTGTCAATTTGAAATGTATTTGGCACAGCATCGGTAAGGAATCTTTATCTGTAAAATTCCATGATAAAAATCAATATATGTGTGTGTATTGCAGCATCTTTGAGGTCAGCAAGGAGCACTTAATCCTGGTTTTCCTGGAGGACATTCCACGCAGAAAGCGACCAAAGACTTTGCAATATCTCATGGATGTGAAGACGTATATAAAGTGGCCGACGGCCAAGGAGGAGCGGAAGCTGTTCTGGAAACGTTTGAGGAGATCCCTGGAGGTCATAGGGATCAACTCCAGAGAGATCAGTGTTTAGAAAACACGTAATTTTATCCCAAGAGTTCTAGTCAGTTGTGCACGTACCTGATATAGTATATAAACAACTTAATTACACTTTTACGAAGACGAAAGTTTCCCCACAGTAAACATAGTAATAAGCAAAAATAGCTGCTTAACATAGGCATAGCCTATAAATGTTATATTGATAAATAAAGGTATTTAGGTTTTTAAGAGCTTAAATGGGTGATGTTTTTGAAATGTCTTAACAAAGGCAATATGCGTAATTTAAACATAACCCAACGGCTGGACACTAAGTGAGGAGAGTTAAGGGCTGGGAAATATCTAACAATGCGCCACACAATACATTAGTACCAAATTGACTGATAATAACAATTAAAAACGTTTAATAATGAAATACAAATTGAATAAGCCGCAAGCATCGATAATGGGCGAAAAACTATCGATAACAACTGCCACAGCTGATATTGGCCATCAGTATTTTGCGCGCCAAAACAACAAACGGGCATTCGACAAATTGTAAATTACTTTAGCGCTTCGCACGACGCACAATGGAATTTGGTCTGAAGAAACGCGCGAGACATGAGGTCAAGGTGGAGGTGGCCAGCCTGGAGACCAAGTACCCGCACAACGTCATGATGTACCACTATCCGCCGACGGAGGACGTGCACATAGACGAATTCGAGGAGCTGGCTCTGGAGCGCTTGCGCCTTCTCCGCGTCCTAGATCGCGCAAGCACGCGGAACCTGCGCGTGCTCTCAGATGAATGGAAGGAGATCGTAAGTGCGGACCTGACCCGCGAGGGATTGCGCAGCTATCTAAGGCTCTGCTCCAACGGCGGAAGCGGCAAGCACGAGGCGGATATCCAGACCCGCAGGCGGGACTATCTTTCGCATTTCATACTGCGGCTGGCCTACTGCCGCTCCGAGGACCTTGCGCGCTGGTTCGTGGCCCGCGAAATGGAGCTTTTCCGGTACAAATTCGCCGCACTTAGCAGCGCCGAGGTAAAGCAGTTCCTGGAGTCGAACGGCTTCGAGATTCACCCCCTTACCGAGGACCAGAAGGACGAAGTCAAGGACGGCCTGTACGAGAGCACTGCCGGACAGAGCGTGGCCAAGATCGAGCTACTGGACTTCTACAAGGTGCCCTTCACTCAGGTGCTGGATCTGGTGCGCGGACGTCGCTGCTTCTTAAAGGCTGGCTACGCCTATGTTAACACCCACGACCTGGTGTCCCTAGTGGGCACCAAGCAGCAGGACGAGATCGAGCAGGGCTTGCAGGCTGCTAAGACTATGGTGGACGATGTAGAAGCCGACGATCGCATCTCCCGAACGCTTAAAGCTCTGCATAACTCGTACACCGGTAGGGATTACACCATTTGTCGGGATGCAGCTGTGCCCATCGAGTCGCTCGATCAGCTCTCAAAGACCTCCATGCCGTTGTGTATGCGCATATGCCACGAGCACATTCGCGCCAACCATCACATAAAGCATACCGGCCGTATGCAATACGGACTGTTTCTTAAAGGAATTGGCGTGACGCTGGAGGATTCGCTGCGCTTCTGGCGCGAAGAGTTTACCAAGAAAATGGACGCGGACAAGTTCACACGCAGCTACGAGTACAACATTTACCATAACTACGGAAAGAAGGGTTCCATGGTCAACTACACACCCTACTCGTGTGCCAAGATCATAAAGGATGTGGCGGGCCCGGGCGATTGCCACGGCTGTCCGTATAAGAACATGGACCAGGGCTCGTTGAAATCCAAGCTGTCCTCTTATGGCCTGTCAGCCAGCGCCATCGAAGAGGTGATGTTCTTTGTGTCCCGCGGTCACTACCAAATTGGATGCGGAAAGTACTTCCAACTTACTCACAATTCACCCGTCGAGCCGAGTATCAATCACCCCAACAACTACTTCGAGGAGAGCCAGATGGCGATGGGCAACCGGCAGAAGCGCGCCAATGGTTCTGCTCCGCCCAAGGCCAGAATCCGTCCGGATATCAAGGGCCATGGGGATCGGTCCATGCTGATGGGCGACGATGACGATGAGTTGTGGCGAATCGCGGAAACCCAGGAGCGCATCATGCAGAGCCAAAAGGACATATCCGAGGCCTTCAATGATGATCTAGATCTTACGCAAATCGATTACTAAACGTTGTACGACATTAATTAACTAAGGTATATATATATTTAAGCATCGTAAATAAGAAAAGTTATATATGTATATTCTATGGTTCGATCTTCACCTCTGGCACAGATAGCACGTTTTTAGCCTAGGATCAATAGTGTTCTCCGAGTTTCGGCCGTAAGGGGGCCAGCCATTGACATCTACGTAGTACATGCCCCTGGCTTGGGGATTCATTCGATAGCCCATCGGGGAAACTATGCTAGGTGAACAATCCCGTTTTCTTCATCGAACTTCACCTCTGGCACAGATAGCACGTTTTTAGCCTAGGATCAATAGTGTTCTCCGAGTTTCGGCCATAAGGGGGCCAGCCATTGACATCTACGTAGTACATGCCCCTGGCTTGGGGATTCATTCGATAGCCCATCGGGGAAACTATGCTAGGTGAACAATCCCGTTTTCTTAGCTCATCCCAAGAAACGCACTTCTTGCCCATGAAGTTCTTCTCCTGGTGTGGATATGCACTCTCGGCGAAATACTCAACGGCTCGGGTATGAGAGCATCCGATGGTTAGGCAGCCCGGCTGGATGGGATGTGCTCCGCCGGGATAGAAGTCCACATCCCCGAGGGGTCCACGCTTGGCCAAAATACCAATGTTGGTGTGGATTATGTCCACTAGCTTGGCATCGCCACGCGTCAGTCCTGGCAAAATCTTTTCCCGCCTGAAACATGGCTTGGCCGGATCCAAGCCAGTTATCCTGGGTATAAGTTTTCCGGTAAGCTTCTTAAAGGTCCGACCAGCAGTGCCCATAATGTGAGCTCCTAGTGAATGTCCTACAAAGAAATCAGAACCTGAAATTATAGAGACCAAGGATTCCTCTATGAACCCACCAATCAAGTGGATATTTCGAAGTGGGGTCAGCTCTATAAGGTGGGTCAGACCAACTCCAATATGCTCGCCAATTAAATCCGTGTTCAGCGCCGACCACGCGTAGAAGGTGTCCACATAGTCAGCCGCATCTACAATCTGAGATGGAAGCCTTAGATATATACTTTCAAAATTGATCCACGAGACGAACCACAAAATTCACATCGCCACGACACATGAATGCCTTGGAGATCATCGAAATGGCCGAGGATTCGTTTACAGTGTTTGTCCATCCGGTGGCCAGAATTACCACCTTACGTCCCTTGCTGAACCGAGAGTGCTTCCACAGCTTCGAGGCCTCCAGCAGGGGCACACTGTAGTTCTGGCACGGCGTCATGTACTGAAAATGCATCTTCTTTATGTCCGGAGTGATTTGCGCAGGTATTCTGTCCATAAAGAGGGTGGAGGAACCTGGTATTCAGATCACAATAACATCAATGTTTTTTATGTTGATAAACACAGGACGTTATCCTTACACACAGCATCAATTATGTTGGAGGCCCATTCGAGTGGAGCAGCTGTGAGTATGTTCGCCTTAATGGTAGCGATGTCAGTCAAAAGTCGAGGCACTACATCCCACCAGCTTCTCGTCGACCTGCCCTCCTCGTCAGCAGCTATATCTCCCAATGCTCCGAGGCGTAAGAGGATAACAATGACACACAGAATCCGCATATCCCGATTATATCCCGACCCTACCACAGCGATGCTGGAACTAGTTTAAGTTTTGCAAGTATAGGAATTATCGCTAGTAAAGCGGCCATTGTTCGCTGGTTTTATTGTTCCCAACCTGAACTGAAAAATATTGTTTACATACCCACTGAAATATTCATACACTGAGTAAATGAGAGTGTTCTAGTTATTTTCATTAAAAAGTCATGTTTTATTAACCCAAATGCTGAGCAGGCCAAGTTTAAGTAACGAACTTATTATGTGCAGATTTTTGCCTAGTTCGCTTTCAGCCTTTCTCCGAAATGGTCAAAAAAAGTTTCCACTTACATATATTTCAAATTAGCTTAAAAAGGTACAACTATAGAACTTAACTTAGAAAAGCGCAGCTAGGCGCCATGCAGTTTAGATATATCTTCGTATTGCACGTTGTCTACAATTCTGCCTTTGAGAGGACCGTGCAATATTTCCACGCTGACTGAATATCTGCGCTCGTCCAGTTTTCTTAGCAGAGCCTCGGATCCGCGATAAGCGCCATTAACCACCATGACAGGTTTGTCCAAAGCGGGGATTACCGTCTCCAAATGAGCCTGGAAAACAAAGGAACACCTGGGTAAATATCCCTTATAGGCCAAAATTGGGTTTCCATCTTACTTGATCCACTTTTAGCTTTTCCCCGGTGTCCAAGAACTTGATTTTGCCCTGATATCTGTCAATTACGTCTTGGACAACCGCTTTTTGTTTGAAGAACTTGTCGCCCATTGATTTGGAAATAAATTTGACCACGATACCCTTGTGCAGCCAGTAGTCCTTGCGGTTGGCACGCTCCTTTTTGCCTTCCTCCTGCTTGATGATCTCGTCCAGCACCGACCGCGTTTGGCTGTCTCCAGCCACGGATTTGGGTTTCTTAAACACTTTTTCTTCAGCTTCAGAGGCAGGTCGCTTGGCTAGAGCGGATTTCCCTAGCACAGTGTCGGGCTGGAACTTTTTCTCAAGGCGAATATCAAGCTTGAGTGGTTCGTTCTCCTCGCGCTTTAGCTCGGTGAACTTCTCCTGGCCTTCGTCCTCCTCGCCGTCCTTGGCCTTGGCCTTTTTAATCTGCTGCTCAATAAAGTCGGCCATACGCTCCTCGTCGTCCTTCTCCATCTTCTCCTTGCGATCAGCCTTCGCCTGGCGTTCCATGGCCTCTGGACTGCGATCGATGTAGCTGACAAACCAGCCCTTCTCCGTCTCATCCGCTATCACTTGCCCAGTCCGGCCCAGCCACTTCACGTAGTCGGAGAGGGTGAGCCACCGCGTGGCGTTCATGTGGATGTGCTCCTTGTGGGCAATATACTCCTGGTAGATCTTGTTGGCGCTGGTTCGCTTCGTGCCGAATCGGCGGCGCAGCAGCTCCATGTAGCCGTCGGAGAACTCCTTGCTGAAGCTGTGTAGGAATTTGCCAGGATTGTCCGCAAAGAGGAGCAACTGGCGCTGGTGGGACTCGCTCATCGTGTGGCACTTGAAGCCGTTTTCATCGCGGCACTGCTTCTCGCACATCTGGCAGTACCAGCGCAGCTTCTGCAGGCCCTTCGACTTCATCTTGTTGGCCAGGTACTTGGGCGTACCCACTTCGGCGCGACCCATCGTAGCTTCTTTTTATGTGCCTGGTTTTACAAATAATTTCACAACAAAAACTGATTGTTTTGATCTCACGTCAAGGTATGACCGTGCTGGGGTAACAACAATACCCGTGACAACTTTTATCGATAGTTACTGCTGGGGGGCTGTGGGTGTGACCAGGCTTATATTATTTGTTGATAGCGGTAGAAAATGAATTTTAAAAACTTATTCATTTGTTGAAAGATTTTTATTTAAAGATTCAAAATAGATTAACCCGAGTTTAGATAATAAAGGCGTGTTTTTTTTTATCACAAAGTAAAAAACACCAATGAAATGTACAATTGCAATACAACGATTTTCGTTAATTAGCTGACTTCACATAGAAAAAATTTAAAGGACAATTATCTCGCCCAATCTCTCAATTTCGTCCAAAATGAAGTCCAACTCTTCGCTTTTCAGGATGGGAAAACAAGTGAAGACCATGCGAAAGAAGTTGCCCAGATTTTTAGCTTTAAGAGGCGAGTAACCAATCATCAAAGTGCCGCTGTGGGCCATTTGCTCCTTAATTTTCGGGGCCACCTTAAAAGGAGCAAATAAAAAATGTGAGCTTAAATAGTCCATCAAAGCGATTGTTATTCACTTACAGTGTAAAGTCGATTCCACCATTCAGGCTTCTCCTCCTCGCTAGACACCCTCATTGCTTTCGGAATGAACCAAAAGCAGACATTGGAGTACTCGTGCTCCGGGAGCACCAGTCTAAAGCGATCTCCGCGCTGGCGCAGCTTGTCTTCCAGCAACCTGGCGATGTGGATGGCGTGGTCCACCATGAGTCCATACTTTCCGTATCCGCGAGCCTTAAGCATTAGCCAGAACTTGAAGGCGTCGATCTTGCGTCCGCACTGGACACTCTTGTTTCCCGTGTCGTAGGATACATCATAGAACTTGTCCTGCTGGAACAAATAGTGCGCCTCGGTGCTGTTGCATCTTTCCAGCAGACGGCCAGATTCCCTGGTCAAAAAGAGCGAACACTGCAATGGAGCACCGATGGTTTTGTGCGGATTCCAGGAAAACGAGTTCGCCCGCTCGAGGCCGGCAATCAGCGATCGGTTCTTGGCGGAGAGCAGTGCAGCACCTCCCAGACAGGCGTCCACATGGAGCCACATACCATGTTGTTCCGTCAAATCCGCAACCCCATTGATATCATCAAAGGCACCCAGTACAGTGGTGCCTGCAGTACAGTTGACAAAGAACGGTTGCCCGCCGCGGGCCTTTGCCTCTGCGATCTTCGCCTCCAGGTCGTCCAGCAGCATCTGACCCCGCTCGTTGGTCCTCACCGACACACAGTTGTCGCTGCCCAATCCCAGCCAGTTGGCCGCCTTCACGAAGCTGTAGTGCGACTCGTCGGAGGTAAAGAGCACCAGCGGTCGCATTCCAAACATTCCAGATGTCTTCACCTCAGGCGCGCTCTTATAGCGGGCCAGAACCATGCCGTACATGTTGGAGGTGGAGCCACCGGGCGCAAAGATGCCATCGCCTTCCTTGTATCCTGCCAACTTGCAGATGGTCGCGATCACCTCAGTTTCGATCAGGCTAAACACGGGCGCAACTTCGTAGGTGTATCTGAAACATAAGTTTATTGTGTCTTGTTGGTTACATCTGTTAAAAGTCTGATTTTGGTAGTCCATGGTAATCTCATCTAAATGATTAATAATTTGCCATGCTTGTGTATGAACTGTGCTTAATCACATTTAAATTAATCGAAAAGGGGGGTTATGAACCATAGTTTGCTATCTCCATTACATAGTACAATTATCTGTACGTTGAACCCCGCCACCAGATGCAATCAGCAGTCGCTCATATAGACAAGACACATGTGCGGATTAATGCTGCGAACTTACGTGCTGCCGTTCATGGCCTCGGTGACCAGGGCTCCTGCCAGTCCAAAAGGGTCCAGCTGCCCGAAGAGCTGATTGTGGAAGCGGCCGTGCGAGGTTTTCACGGAGTAGTGGATCACCTGCTGGCACAGCTCCTCGATCTCCGCGAGCGAGCAGTTTTCCGTCTCCCGAACCTTTAGGTTAATCAGTTCCTGGAAGTGATGGTGCGAATTCATGTAAGCACTCTGCGCTCAAGATTGTTATAGAAAAGCGACCCTTGCTATAAGGAAGTATACTAAAGATTCAACATATTTCGAAAACGTTTTCTGTTGAATATCAGCAGGGTTAAATATAAAGGGTTTAATCGAACTAATAATATCTTTACCCAGAGAAAACCGACCATAATCTATGAAATAACAAACAAACCTAGGCATGAGTGTGCTCAATCAGGAAGTGCTGCTATCAATTGACTCTTCGCACATATTTCGTCGGGCCAGCCATAAACCAATTGCTACAATTTGAGGTCAAGTTTCGAATGAACTCTTCCATTAATCAGTCCACTGTTATCTCTGGTTATCTCCACATCGGCAGACGCCGCATCGTCTATCACTTGCTCCACTCACCTTCAGTTTGTCTGGCTGCAAAAAGGGGACTATCTTCTGCTTGCCCCATTTCTGGGGATCCACGCAGAAGGTATCCTCCTTCTGGAGCAGGTGGAATACGTTCTCCAGGATTTTCCAGTCGTCCATGAGGCCATCGCGAATCTGGTCAACAGTCTCTGCTCCCTCCACTGATTCAGCCATATCACACACTCGGTCGTTAGAAGTTTCCGTATCTCAATTGGCCAGTAAAAAGCCGATTATTTTTCCCTTTCGAGATCCGAACCTCTTTCGTCGGCGATTCAATCAGAAGTGCCCCGTCCGACTGCAGCAGATTGTATTTTAATGTTCTCTTGATCAAATTCTCATCTAGTTGTAAACCCTCGTCTTTGCTCGCGCACTCAAATTGAAATACAAATGATCGGTACTGTAAGATCACACATACAGCTCCACACTTGTGCTCTTTAGAGTGAACCTCGTTTTAATACGAAAGCGAAATTAAAGTGATATTAAAGTCGTTAGGGAATTTACTAAGCATTATATCATGTTTAAAATATATATATGAATTAAGCACATGCCTTATTAGCTAAGGGCTGGCTAATTCGGCATTTCTCGTAACCAAAATCCTGCATAGTTCGTTTTCATCTCATCTTGACGCATTATCGTCAAACTCAATCGAAATTTGCATATTTACCCTATCGATTAAACAAGTTTTATGTGCATGCCACCAGAAAAACTTGGTCAAGTCAACTAATTGGATGCCCAACACCGCAGAACTTAGCTGAGTTCACTTTTTGGAGGTCTCGCTGCAATGATTACTTACAAATATTCAAACGAGTGCGGATACCTGCACGGCGCTGCGGCTCAGAAACAAGTTTCAGCTCACCAGATGTATCTGAGCGATTCGTAGATGCAAATCAAGACAAGTACTACTAGTGCTTGTTGTTGTCGTCCACGTGCATCGCAAACTAATGAAGTGGGAATCTCGCAGTAAACTGTTTCCAGTGTGCCTGCAAATAGAAAGTAGAAAATGAAATGCCCATTTCACTTTACTTTCATTGCTGTACTGGCAGACCTCCAAGTGGCTAACAGCATTTTACTTATCCAGCAGATAGCGGAGTCGGAATTTTATCAGCTTTCGGTACGAATTTCGTTCTCAAACTATTATAGAACGATTAAAACTCACAGATACAATACTGCTTATAGCCAAAAACTATAGGAAACGCGGCGTATTGATAGAGGAACAATTGTAAAACAAGCGCTCTAGTCGCTCGAAAATATTCAAATCGCAAATTTGTTCACGTAAAACGGTAGCTTTTTAATATGTTTTCCTCGATTTAACATTATATCGTTTGTATCTATATGCATTATTAAAAATTTTACTTTTTTCGCCAACAACGTAAAAATGGAAGAAGGTTTGTGTTTTCTCATATTATTTAAATATTCTATTTGATTTCCTGGATTTATATAGTTGTAGTTGCAGTTCAGTTTGCGGTCGACCGTAGTGGCAAATTCATTTCTATAGATACATTTCCTAGTAATCATCTAGATCGAAGCCATCATTGTCCAAATCATCGAGCTGCATACTCTGGAAGTCCACCTTGTAGCGTAAGATACCTGCAGAGGCACACACCAATTGAATTAAATTAAAATAAGAAACAAAAAATATACAGGGCAACAGAAGCAGATTGAAAAATAAATGAAAAGGAAAAAACCAAAGGATCAACACAGATAGTTCAACTGAACATCAGATTCTCACCTCCTTTGTATCCACATTTAACTTTTCATACACTAAATAAAATGTTTTGTGTACTTCGCGACTGAATATAAACGGATACATCCCCATGCTCATTATGTGTGGTGTTTTTATTCTGGTTTAATTTTTATTACAATTTTATGGATTAGATTTGTATACTTTCTTATAACACTCGGCTGAATTTGAATAGGGGAAATGCAGATACGTTCGAAAGTGGCATGTGGCATGTTCACCGAAGATCTTTTGCTCCTAAAACCGCAGTCGAATACGAACCGGATGAACGGAGAATGGGCTAATATCTATCGCATCGCTTTTACATGACAATTGAATTACAAATTACGAGTACGAAATACGAATTTAATTTGCTGCTTAAAAGTAACCTCGCACGCGCTTCCGCCTGGTGCATAACTAATTAAAAAATTTGGTAAAACGTATAGGTACATATCTAGATGCACGCTGATCTGAACGACAAGGAAATGCACCATCCGACTGATGAGGGGGACCCTATTGGTGATAAATATTGAACGGCTACGCTGAACTAGGTAAAACTATGTGGCAAGTAAATTGGTTCCTAATCAATTTGAACGTTTTGCTTTACGAGGTTTCCCAAAAAGTACTGGTTTATTATGTATGTAACGCATAATCGAGACCCGTTCGCAGCCCACCCTTAAAAGGCTTAATAGTCATCGAGATCGACGTCATCCAGCGGCTCGTCGGCCTGTAGGGATTGGAAATCTACTTTATAGCGCAAAATGCCTACATATCGAATTGAGGTACCAGTTCGAAAATTAACATTTACATTATAGCATTGACGACCGTGTGAAAGCAGCATGAGGGAAGAGGAATGGATATAGTTGCAGCATTTGTTTAGTACAATTCCAATCTACAACTAGCCAGCCATGCTGTCTGGCCGCTCAAACTTACCGCCGATTCCGCCGAAACCTCGCACGAACTGACTTCCTTCCTGGGACTTATCCGTGATAATCTCCAGTGTGGCGCCGAACATTTTGTAGTTGTTTGCCAGCCATTCCAGCAGCGGCTGAGACTCAATCAGCTCCATTTCTACCCCGCTCTATACGATTGAAATCCCAGTTAGCGTGCGGATTAAGATCATTATTCAGTTTAGCTCTCACCTCCTTGTCAGTGAAGTGCGACTTGTCCTTTTCCTGCTCGGGCGTCAAATGTAATACTGTCGTTGACGTCGAGTTGGCATGATTCTTGAGAACGTAACGTTGAATATCCAGGTTCTCCCAGCAAATGAGGGTCTCCACAGAGCCTAGTTCCAGTGCCCGCAAAGTGTCCTCCACTCCAAAACAGTATTTGCCAGTATCCTGTTAAATATGGAAAGCATGCGGATGTGGTTTTTACTTTCAAAATGTCTCAGAACTCGTTTCCGACAACTCACCTGAGAAATTTCATCAAAGTAGCGACCAATGAGTTTCTTCTCCTGTATGAATTTCACGTTCTGCAATGATTCGGCCGCCAGTTCAATGGCCTGGTTAAAACCGTTTTCCCCACCATACGACACATCCACCAGCTTGATGACTTTTGATTGCAAACGCTGAAAAAAGATTCTAGTGTAAGGCTTACGGGCATCAAGGGAAATAGGTTAACTTCCACTTACAGGATCGAACATATCAGACTGACTGAGCTCAGTCTTGAAGTCCGCACTACCAGCCAGGATGAGTCCGGCAATGTTGGGCTTGTCGTTCGTGATGAAGAGCTGGGTGGCCACCTCGGCGACCTTCCGCACGTAGTTGTGGCGCTTCTCCATACGCAGACGGGCGAAACGAAGGGCGGACTGACCACCACGACCGTGCTTCTTCGGCAGATCGACGGTGAACTTGTGGAGCACCTCGCGGGTGTTGCCCTGAAGGGTACCGAACAGCGCTCCATTACCGTCCATCACGATGAATCCAAATTTGTTGTCGTCGGCGAGCAGGGCAGTGAGGGCCTCCGTGTGGAACTTGTTGTCGCAGAGGTAGAGCGACGTGTTTATGGGCTTGAATGGCTCAAAGTCTATGTTCACCTTCTTCTCCTTGCCCTCCTCTGTGACTATTGTGCCGCAATAGATGACCAAACCGTTGGGAGGCACTGAATTGAAGCGGTTGGTGATTCGGTTTAGAGTTCGTGTGGATTGTTTATGTGCAATTTCTTAGCTCAGCTTACCTTTGGTGTATAATTTGAGTCTGTGCTGTACCGACGTAATGGCACCGAGGACGGACAAGCGATTTACACGCGACTTGATGTTCGACGCCGTTCCAAACTCATCGGCCAACATTTTGCTGACGCGCGAGATTTGATCCTTTGGCGGAATAATCAAAGAAATCATGCTGGTTCCATTGCTGCAAGAAACCCAAACAAGGGAGAACATGAGTCGCGGAAATGGCAGATATACATAATGGGCTTTCTGCCACTGCAACAGTGCTACTCAATCGTATATTTGCACGTCAGATGCACATAATATCAACCTACTTAAAGTTATTTAATTGGCCGTGAAATTTCGTGGCATTTGTCTTAGAAACTTGACATTCGGTTATTAGACTAAATTTTAAATTTTTTGACTTTTTTAACTTATTGTATGGAAACAAATACTTTTCTGTAACTTTCAAACGTTTGTTTCGCTGATGCAAACCATTTTCCCGTTCGCTATAATACAGAGGTGTGCCAATCGCAATTTGTACAAAATGTTGGAATGCAAAATACAACAAAAAATAGCACAGAACTTAAAAAAAAAAACAAATACATATGTATGTATGTATATATTTCGCAGTTGGCGGAAAACCAATAGGAAGATATCTGTCAAAGCGACTGTCCCAATTGGCAACAGTCGCCAACTCCAATTAAAGGAGGTGTTATGTTAGCTTCAATTGTGGCGCATATTGACATCAATATAAATATATATGTATATAAATAGTAGATATGCTCCTGTGGGGGTCACTCGATTTGCTGACCTTGTTACCCACTCTAAAGCAGTGTGAAGCGGTAAGGACCGGGTCAAGGGAGTGAGCGAGGCAGGGCGAGTGAGAGCGAGGGGGTCCACAAAGCTTGGCCCATTTTGGGGCAAAAACACACACACACATGCACGCATACGCACAACGGCCACGAGGCGATTACTCACTCACTCACTCCTCTCTCTCTCTGGCTCTCCCTCTCTCTCTCAATCAGTCTAGTTTAAACTGATAAAAACTCGACAAAAACGTGTTGCTCGTATGCAAAAAAGAGAGATGGAGAGAGGCGGGGGATCTTGCCAAGATTGGAAACAATGCAAAGGAGATTCACACGGCGACAACAAGGAAAGGTGGTTGTACTCGCCGCTCCCTCAAGCCCCCACCCACAACCACGTCCAGTACGCCCACATCCACCCCCGTGTTGTTGTTTTCGTGCCATGTATTGGTATACCCCACACACGTACACAAATTAGTGGGGGGGGTTAAAGGACATGTATATCATTGATAAGACTCACCCGCGGGCCATTTCCAGGCTCTTGATGAGCTTCTTGATTTTCCAGATCTCGACATTGCGATCGGCAGACGTTTCCTCGCCAGACATTTTGCTCGTTGCTTCTTTTATTTACCCTTCCTCTCACAGAGAGCGTGCCTACGTGCGAGTATATATGTGTGTGTGTGGGATGGGGATTGAGAATTTGGGCTCCTGAATCCTTCGCTAAGATCCTCTGCTGGCCGTATTCACATACACGTTCTTCCTTTTAACGTGGCTGGCGATGAATACACTGCAACGATTAAAAACGTTTTTAAGTATTCATTTACACATGCACACAGAGTAAATAGAGTGGGAGGGGGGAAGTTAAGAAGGGGAGTGGAGTGGAAAGCACAAGCAGAGCGCGAACACCGTAATTCGCCCTCGCTCTCTCTCGCTGTAAAACTGGAAAGCCTCGATTCGAATTTGAAAAACAATTCGAAACCAAGTGTTGTTTTGGCATTAAAGGCCCGCACTTTTGTTGTGAACGAAATTCGAAACTGGGTTATTTCATTATTTCACTCTAACCGTTAAGCTTTCGAAGGGAGTGAGCGAGAGAGCGCAAGCAAAAAATTGGCAATGAAAGGGGGAGCGAGCGAGAAAGGGCGAGTGCTCCAAAGGTGACGTTGACACAATCGCGTGCCACGGACGAAACGTCTCCGAAATGGCTTAATTCGAAACGTCTGCCTTCTCCGATTAGAACGCTTATTATGATGCTCGGTGTCTGCGTGCAATTTCACAATCCGGACTTGGTTACAATTGGCGAATACATCTGCATAAATTTTTCTCATACAACGTGCACAGAGCTCAAAAAATAGGGGTGGTAAAACTCCGATTACATTATCGATATCATAAAGTATCGAACAAACGTCGAGACAATCGCTTTCTCCAGAGATAAGACTATCGCAACTAACACTCATAAATTAGTGCGAAATTGAATTAAGATATATCTAATGCAGTTTAAAATGTACTTTCTGCACTAAATTGAGCCATTTTATATGTTTACCTATTTCAATATATATATTTCACCTCTAAAATGACCTAATGTTATTCTATTAAAACAACCATATTTTTTAAGCCAATGTAGATGAGAATTTCTTTTAAAATTCGAAATATAATATAATAATTGATGTTTAATAGTTGTACAGAATATAACCACAACTATCGAAAAACTCGTCTTCAGTTAGCTTATCATTTATAACATAAAATGTTATTGTAGTTCGGTGTGAATGTCAGCTGCCATTTTAGAAGAAGAAGATAGTAAACAAAAATGAATTTGGAGCTACTAGGTGAGATTGCCGCTCATTTTCTATCCTTATTTAGTAAATAACTCCCGCTTTATTAAGAATCATTCGGACAGAACTACCCAGAGGAGTTCGACGGCTCGCTGGATTGCATTTCGTTGGCCGTGACATGTGCCTTTAACAAATACGGAACCCTTTTGGCCGTGGGATGCAATGATGGCCGCATTGTAATCTGGGATTTTCTGACGAGGGGCATTGCCAAGATTATTTCGGCCCATGTGCATCCCGTTTGCAGTCTCAGTTGGACCAGGAATGGTCACAAGGTAGGCCCTCGCTCGCCGTACTCCACATCATCTACAATTTCCAATCCACTCCAGTTACTTTCAGCTTCCACGGACAACAATGTCTGCATTTGGGATGTGCTAACCGGCGAGCTGGAACACAAGTACAGGTTTCCATCGCCTGTGCTGAAAGTACAGTTCGATCCCCGAAATGACAACCGACTTTTGGTGTGCCCCATGCGATATGCCGCCGTTCTTGTAGAGGTCGGCGGAACTCACCGCTGCCTGCCCTTGGATTCCGATGTGAGTTTGCACATTGATTATTCGTAGCTTGATTTTTCATTGAACTCCTTGTTCGTCACCAGGGCGACTTGAACATCGTGGCTTCTTTCGATCGCAGAGGCAAACACATCTACACAGGCAACGCCAAGGGAAAAATACTCGTACTGGATGTTGAAACCTTTGAGGTGGTCGCCAGTTTTCGCATTATTGTAGGCACCTCAAGTGCAACGGCTGTCAAAAGCATCGAGTTTGCGAGGCGTGGAGAGTGGGTACTAATAAGTAATCGGAATTTCATAACGTAACCAATTTATCTTTCAGCGCATTTCTTATCAACACCTCAGATCGAGTTATTCGTGTTTACGACTCAAAAGAAATAATCACTCTAGGCAAAGACGGCGAACCGGAACCCATACAAAAGCTACAGGACTTGGTCAATAAGTATAATGTGCAACGAACCCTTTATAACCAATTGATTGACCAATATCAATTCCATCCAGAACCACCTGGAAAAAGTGCTGCTTCTCTGGTGATGGGGAGTACATTTGCGCTGGCAGTGCTCGCCAGCATGCTCTTTACATATGGGAAAAGTCTATTGGAAACCTGGTGAAGATCCTGCATGGCACCAAGGGTGAGCTGCTCTTGGACGTGGTGTGGCATCCTGTGCGGCCTATCATTGCCAGCATCAGCTCCGGACTGGTATCCATTTGGGCCCAAAATCAAGTGGAAAACTGGTCTGCCTTTGCACCAGATTTCAAGGAATTAGATGAAAACGTAGAATACGAGGAGCGGGAGTCAGAGTTCGACATTGCGGACGAAGACAAGTCTGTGGATCTGAACGCAGACGCGCAACAGGACGAGGAAATTGAGGTGGACGTGCAGAAAGTGGAGCCGGTGGCTGCCTTTTGCTCCTCCGACGAAGAAGGCGAGGACGAGAATGCGCTGCAGTTTTTACCCATGGCACCAGAAGTGGAAGATCCCGAGGATGGCTGGGCCGGTCAGGACGGACTGGAGCCCAGTGCAGTTATGCTTAGCCACATGGAACCACATGACTATGAGGACGACATAATGGCTTCCAAGCGACGACGAATGCAGCTCTATGATGTCAGCTTACCTGATGCACCCACTGATGGTATGGTATAAAGTTGCCTCCATAAAAGTTTCAACTGGCAATTTAACTATCTTTAACTGCTTATTTCAGAAACACATCCCCTCATTTCTAGCAAGGCCGGCAAAGATAAACAACAGCCCGTGGGTGGCAAAAAAGCCGCCGGGCGTACCAAGAAATAAACATCATTTGACATTGCCTAATCGTTGTCTTTGTATGTAAATAAAGGCTTCCATCTCCGCAATCCAGTACAGAAAGGGAAAACTCGCCATTCTGCTGCTCATCAAAGCCATTGTCACAGCTGCGGCAGTGGTTCCCTCTTCATCGGCAATTACTTGGTAGTTTTTTTGCAGAGTGCCATTCTGTCCAGATTGCCTTTTTTTGCTCAATATTCCAAGCCATGCTCTCCGAACTGCAAACAGCAAGATCAACTTTCAGCTCCACATTTTGAAGTTGCTTTTCGTGCACATGACTTTAATATTTCAATTTTAGTATCGTGGTTTGCATTATTGACTATATTACTCGAATTGTATTATCTTCCTGTGCATGCGTTCGATCCTACGAGATCTCGGTTGAATATTATTGAGAACTGTGACAGATTTCAATATTTCTTGGAATTTCGGTATAAATAAAACTTGCGCTGCGCCTATGCCTCTGGAATCTACATCTTCTCCTGAGATCTCGACGTTCATACGGACGGACAGACGGACATGGCCAAATCGACTCGGCTTTTGATCCTGATCAGGAATATAACACTTTTCCAGGTCGAAAACGCTTTCTTCTACCCATTTCATACTTTTCAACGAATCTAATAACGTGTAAATTTACACTTGTACTAACGAATAACGAAAACTATTTCTTAAGATTAAGACTGTGCACATCGTTGTACGTTGCACACCCACTCTAACGCCCACAAATCACACAAAATTGACACGCCCACTCTTTTAAATAGTTTTCGGCTTTATGTTGTTATATTTTTTAACTATTGTCTATTATATACGAACAACATAAAAGCAATGTATTTCCTGTTTATCTTCATTACTGGACCTCACCTTCCCGGAAGACTCCGGAGTGAATGAGCAATTTGTGTGTTCTTTGTAGGACAAGGTATGCAAACGGCCTGTTCATATGGAACTTGATGTTATTTGTTCCAGAAGATTTCTGCGGAACAGCATCAGGCAAACCCTCTTCATCTACGACGATCCGGGCGAATTGGTGGTAGAAGGAGAGGTACACACCTCTGTCCCCGGTAGGTTTCAGCATGCGACCTAGATCTGCGTGCATGTCCCCCAAATCCGAAAGTCCAGCCTTTTGAAGGTGTTCAATATGACGCAAACTTAGCATTTTTAAGAGACTTTTTACGTACCTCAGTTACGGAATCTTCCAGTGAAAGTACGGAACGCGTATCGATCTTGGGAAGCTTGACTTCTACATCAGATTCATTTTTGGAGGCATCGAGCTTCTCAAGGAGCGGCTGCAGTCCCAGGTTCTTCAATTGGTTGAGCACCTGGCTAACTCTGTAGGATGGCTTCGGCAGTATGAAGATCATTACTAGCTCATGTTCCCCAAAAGGTAGCTCCAGGACATCCGCTTGCAGACCCTTTACATTTTCGGCGTAGGCAAACTTCCCCGTTTGCAGTCGGAAAACTGTTCCTCTTTCGTCTGGGACTTATCGAATGGATACTGGAGATACATCAGATAAGATATATTAAATACAATGCAAGCGAGGATGAACCTGGCTCTGGATCTCACCTTCCATTTGGCCTTAAAGTAGCTAACAGTAATCCCCAGCATCGTTACTGTATTATTGAACGAACGACGGCTATAAGAACTGTAGATTTCCCCATGGGAGGCTTTGTCGATATCGTCGTTGATTATTATACTCGCCCCCTGGTCGAAGTCCACACCCCTTGGCCGGCCCTCTTGAAGAACCACATTCTCTTCTCCTACTCCTCTTAGGACTACACTGTTGTACCCTTTCACGAATTCTATATCTCCTACATCGTCGTAGTAAGCGTAACGCAGCGAAAACAATTTTGTGTTTTCCGAATTCAAACTAGAATTTAAAGAAAAAGCTTTATAAAATATGTGAATTATATATCCTATATATATTATATATATAATATTATATGTCCTATATTCTAATATATGTACTTTCTGAGTAATATGGCACTTACTAGTGATAAGCACGGGCAGCCTCGTACCACTTGCGCAGTGTTGGATAATCGACATAAATCGCCAGGACATCGCGAATCTGCTTCAAGGTAGACCCATCTGCTCCCTCGTAGAGCATGACCATGAGTGACCACGTGGAAAATGGCGACATCGCAAAGTTTTTCAGGTTTAAATGCGTGGATTCCATTTGCAGCAGGTTGAGGGCAAATTGCAGCCTTGCGTCCGTCATGTTTTGTAATAGACTCTTCGTATCCACAGTATTTGCACATTGATAGGCCCGCAAACTGAGCACCATGCCAAAAAGCCCCAGAAATCCGAGCTTCATATTGTCAAACAAATTTACTTGGCTAGACAAGGCTAGACCAATAAGAAATATTTAAGCTCAAGGAAAAAAAATCTCATTAGCTTTTCTTACCTCTTTGTGCACTCGAACGCTACTCAAAACTGGTTTCTTATTAACGAAAAACTGTATTTATATGATTTATTTTCCTTAATTTGTGCAGTTCAATATTCTAAGCCATGTAGTCTCTATTTTTATTTTAGTTACTCGTCGATTTTTTCAAGAGTATGTAAAATAAAGTATATACTTTGTTGGTAATAGGTTAGACACACGTTCAACTTTGCTTCATATATATTTATAAAGTGACGATAGAAAAGAAGTTGATATGCAAAAAAATGTCTTATTTAATGATATTTAAATATAATATTCAAATGATTATACATATTTAACAAACTTGTGTTTTCGAACATATTTTTAGAACTACTCAATACAGGTCTAATTTTTCTTGGTCATTAGAATGGACGCACTTTGGCTTTTTAATTGTTATAAAAAATTATTTGAATTTTAACTTACAATATTATTCGGCATTACTATTTCTTTTTTTTTTTTAAATAGAAAAAAAATTGTTCAGCAAAGAGTTTTGTTAGTAACAGTTAAAAAATGCGGTCCTTCTTAGACTGGTACAAGGATTCTATGTAGCTCAAGGAAATCTCGCTCCAAGCACTTCGTACGCCTTCCGTATTAGCCAGCCCCTAACTTTTTCAATAGCGTTGCGATCTGGAGAATATGGTGGACAGGTCATGATATTAACGTCTTAGCTCGAAATGAAAGACTTTGCTACTCGACAATTTTGAATAGAAGCATTGTCTTGTTGAAAAATCCAGGGATTGGTCAAAACGATATATTATATTATATATAATATATATTATATTATATTATTATATTCCAGTAATGTTTGTATGTATGTCACGCCCACTGTAGCGACCACAAGCCGGTAAAATGTGGCCATATTTCTGAAGAAGAACGATTTTTTTTTATTTTATTAGTTGCCTTATCCACAATCAAAATATCCACACCAAACTTTCCCAAAGTTGTTTAGACCATTCAACTAATTAGCAGCTGCTAATTTAACAGTGCCCTGTCGTGTTGATTACAGCAGTTTTCCAGCTGTACTACGCGTATTTTCAATGATTTTCAAATCCGCAAGAGGGCGCTGATGTAGGAAGCTTGGCATCAGTAATACCGAGATCGTCGCGTAGATTAACATCTTTTATATTCTTTAATTAGTAGACGTTAACAACTTTTACATGTGACGAAAGTAAAGCGGTACAGTGAGACTTCCCCATTGTGCTGCTTACTTGATTTTAGTTCCTGGCCGTGACGCGAGAGGAATCTTTTGGGCTGGCACAGTAGTACAGAAGAAACAGTGCAGCCTGTTGATGCCCAAGATCCCATCGCATCCCATAACGTTCCACAGGATCGGTCCAAGTACCGATTCTTGGGGAGCACCTGCAGAAACTCGCTATCTTTTTGGGTCAGCTTCCATAACGTACCGAAGGACACGGTCCCTAAAGTAGCTGCCAAAGACTATCCTCAGGTACTCCGGGATACCCATACAGTTCATGGCTCCGAGGATTACGGGACATCTGGCAGTTATAAAGATGTTCCATACGTCAGGAGTCACTATCCTTCCTACCTTCTATTCATCTATCACCAGCAAGAGCGGTCTTGTCGATGTTACTCCTGGCCGAGAGAGCGTTCAGAGGATCTCTTTCCTTTCCGGAAGCCATATTACTGACTTCCTAGGCCGTTGATGCTCTCGGTGATTGCCCCTATACGAGTATACAGGATACGTTTCGGCAACAGGACTAGTTTCTGGCTTTTCCACCTTGTTGGGAAGATTCTGTCCAATAGACATTGCTGGAAGGTGGCCCTGCTTTAACAACAGCTCCAGGAATACCATCTATATATATATAATAACGAACTCACGGTAATTAATTGAGAAAAAAATATAATCTTTATTCAAATAAAATTACAAGTGTGGTAGCGGAGACAATTTAGTAATATTGTTATTGACATAAACGGTTTGTGTGTAATCTAACATTATATTTGATATTGAGATGTCATCAATTTGTATGGATCAATTAAAAGCTTTTAATTAATTTTAAAATTAATTAAATTAATTTCTCCCTCTATTATTATATCTCTATTTATGCAATTTTGGTTGAGTATGCTTATTGGTAAGTTCCAGGTTAATATTATATTAGGTTCGACATAACTGATTTTAAATTTCTTACTAGTTCTGTATTGAATTGATTATGTATGCCATTTATTTATTATCAAAGTTTTTGAAGATGCTAAGTAAGTTTGATTATTTTGAACACCAAATTTATTTTTGGCATTTTCTATTAAAATGTTTTGAACACTATCTGGATATGGAATTATTGAAATGAATATTATTCTTTTGGAATATGGGAAATTATAAGAATTTCATTTGTATCTGTTTTTAACCAAGTGATAGTTTTAATATGTAAAAATTCAAATTAAAAATTCATCAAATTCAAATGAATATTCAAAAAATTCAAATAGGAACAAATAGTAAAGGATCATCAAGAATGTGTGGTTATGTTGGATTGCCTTGATCGCTTGGGGTCGTGCTGGAATTATTATCATATTTAGTTTCATTAATTTTCTTTTTCTTTCTATATATTTCGATTATAGTGAGTAATTTTTCATCCTCTGTTCTTTTCTTCATCTATTTGTGTAATTTCAACGGTTTTCCTAAATGGGTTTGTTGCCTTAGTTTTTATCTTGTATCTATTTCGAATTCGTTTCGTGATTCATTTAACATAAGTGTGTTTATGCTAATTTGGTGTTTCTATGTACTGTTTTTGCAATGTTACATACTTCACATTCGTTTATAATATTTTGAATTAATTTTTGATGATCAGGGTAGAACAATTTTTCTTTGAAAATGCTTATGGTTTTTTCTTTACCTGGGTGCAAGGGCTTTTTATGACTTTAAGAATGACTTCTTTGAATTGTGCATATGTAATGATGTTTATTAATTTTTATGTAGATTTCATAACTTTTGTTAAATTATTCGGACTGTCTATTTCTATGTAAGCATTTTGAAATATTGTTCATTATTATCTTTTGTGCATAAGTATTTTAAGTTTTCGAAGGCTGATATATAATCGGTATCTTTAGAATTTTTATCGGAACCTTTTTTTAATTTTTGTGTTGTGGGTTTAGCAATTTTTGCAAAGTTAGGCATAAATTTAGGGTAGAAACCGCCAAAATTCACCAAAATTTATTTGGGCCTTGGCATCTTGTAGGAAATCTGTACCTAATATCATATCATATTTTTCTGAAAAAACTTGTTTATTCGGGCAAAGCTAACTGGGTTTGAAAATTTCTTAATAATTTATTGTAAAATGATTGCACCGTTAATGGTGTGAACTTGTAAATTAGTAGTTTTAACTGGAGAATTCAAAATGTATATTGTTTAGAACAAAACTTGTGAGTTTAGAGGATTTTGTGCTTGGTCGAGTTTTTGTTTAAATTCTTGAAATAGGAGTTCGAAAGATTGGTCGTGGCTATTAATTTTTTTGTTGTTATATTGATTTTTATTTTGCCCAGTTGATACTTGGTTGTAGTATTGATTTATATTATGATTATTTGAAGCCTTGTTGTAGTTTGGACAGTGCTGTTTTTTATTTAGGATATTTTTTTAGTGTTTTGGGATAGGGTCATAATAACCCTCTTGCTGGACAATTTGCTTTAATTTACTAACTGTTGTTATGTCAAATCTAGCTAATCGCATGTAGAGTCTGCCTGGGAGTTTGTTAACAATTACATATTTTACTGTATCGTTCATTGCGTGTGTATAAATATGATTATTTTGTTCATTATTTTCTAAGGCTAGCTTATTTGTTATTATAAGACATTTTTCTTCAAGTTCTTCTATGAACTTACGAACTGATCCATTGAATTGTGTGTTATATAGTCGTCTTAAAAGTTCTTCAAAAGGTGTGTGGGTCTTGAACTCCGCGATTAGTGCTTCCTTCAATTCCGGCCATGAGTTAGCTGCACTGAGCTGGGATACTCGTTGGGCGTCACCTCCAATTTGCATTTGAATCGCACTGAAGAGGACGTGTATCTGACGGATGTCAGTTGTTGGGTAAAGTTGTAGTATGAGCTCGACCCTTCTAAGGAACGAGCTCAGTTCTAGTGTCGTGCCGGTAAATGTTGCTACCTGTCGAATCTGACCAACAGCCTGGTTCAGATGATTCTCGGAGAGTAGTGGCACTTGATGTTGTTGTGGTTGTTCCATTGTTGTTTTTCTTTGTTGTTGTTTGCACTGGGGTTTTCTTTTATTTTATGGTGGGCTACCAAGTTTAATCGTTTTTAATTATGAAGCGGATTAGTCACTTCTTGCCACAAAGTTGAAGTTAAGTCACACACGAAGGTACTTTTGCTGATCACTATAAATTTAGGACCATCGACTGCGCCAATAACGAATCCACGGTAATTTATTAAAAAATTTATTAAATTTATTAAATTTTATTGAAAAAAATATAATCTATTCATATAAAATTACAAGTGCGGAGACAATTCACGTCTTTTTCGTAGAGCGACAGAACTAAATCTAATTGTACAATAAGTTGCGAAGCATACGCTTAGCAAGCCCTTGGCTGCGACTTATTTACTTCTTTATATATTGAGCGTAAATAGGCTCTCTTTTGAGTTTATATGAATTGGGCGCCCTCTTGAGTGGATACTGATCAGCCGAGAATCAGAGCTGCGTAAGCGGTTTTGACCCTTTGGTGGGAATAACGGATTCGGCAGCGGATGATAATGTTTACATAAGGGCAAGCTGTTATTGTCACCAAAAGTGGGGTTCTTATGGAGTACTTGAATTTATGACTTATATCCTAAGGCATTCTATAATTTGGTGTATATATGTTGCTAGTACATATATGTATACAAGTATGTGTGTGTTATATAAGTTATATAAGTGCTATACTATGGTACATACATATTTATGCTACTAAATATATATAAAGTATGTACACGAATTTTTCTTGGTCATTAGATGGCTTTTTATTTGTTATAAGAAAATGATTTGAAAAGAATAATATAAAAATTGCGTCCAGGGTACTATTTCCTTTTCGGAAGCCATATTGCTGACTTCCTAGGACGTTGATGCTCTCGGCGATTGCCTATATTCGAGTATACAAGATACGTTTGAACAGTTTTCCAACTATATCCAGTAGGTCGTGCTCGCAAAGCTACTCGTCGGGTGGTTTCTGCGTCCCATCCCGCATCCTGCGAAGGCCCGTGACATCCTCTGGATTTAGCTGTAGGCAGGATAGTGTTCCTATACTTGGGCACGCTTTCCGAGGCTTTTCCGTCTACTTCGAGCAACAGCTCACCTTGCCGAGATCTCCGAATTTTGCGTACGTGTCTTCCCAGTTTGCTTAGGCTCGGGTCCGATCTTAGTTTCCGGAGAATCTCTGCGCACGAAGCCTCACCCGTCTTCTTCACTCGTTTGTTCTGGATGTTGCCTTTCCTTCTTCGTTGCTACCAGTCGTGTGGGCGCCTGAACTTTGTGCACTTGCCCCAATCTGGTAGGCTTTCGCACCTCAGTCTGGGTAGCACTGCTCGTCAAGCGGAGCTCGCTAGTGGCTCCTTCGTACAACTCTATCGCCCTGTTGTTAAGGGCTGAGAGTTCAGAAGCTACGCCCTCGTTCTGGAGAGCCGTGGTCAGGTCCCGATCTATGATCCCGACTCCTGCCTTTTGCGATGACAGGACAATGTGGTCCATCGTCTTCTGGCTTAAAAAGCATCGAGTTTGCGAGGCGTGGAGAGTGGGTACTCATAAGTAATTGGGATTTCATAACGTAACAAATTTATGTTTCAGCGCATTTCTTATCAACACCTCAGATCGAGTTATTCGTGTTTACGACTCAAAAGAAATAATCACTCTAGGCAAAGACGGCGAACCGGAACCCATACAAAAGCTACAAGACTTGGTCAATAAGTATGATGTGCAACGAACCCTTTATAACCATTTGATTGACCAATATCAATTCCATCCAGAACCACCTGGAAAAAGTGCTGCTTCTCCGGTGATGGGGAGTACATTTGCGCTGGCAGTGCTCGCCAGCATGCTCTTTACACAAGGGAAAAGTCTATTGGAAACCTGGTGAAGATCCTGCGTGGCACCAAGGGTGAGCTGCAGAAAACGCATCCCATCATTTCTAGCAAGGCCAGCAAAGATAAACAACAGATGTAAATTAAGGCTTGCTCTTATCGCTAACCCGCCTTTGAATTTCGAACTTGTATATTATATACGAACAACATAAAAGTGTTTAAAGTGATTTGTCATAGAAAAAAGGAATGTATTTTCTGCTTATCTTCATTACTGGACCTCACCTTTCTGGAAGACTCCGGAGTGAAGGAGCAATTTGAATGATTTTTGTAAGACAAAGTATGCAAACGGCCTGTTCATATGGAACTTGAACTTGTTATCTGCTCCAGAAGATTTCTGCGGAACAGCATCAGGCAAACCCTCTTCATCTACGACGATCCGAGCGAATTGGTCGTAGTGGGAGAGGTACGTTCCTCTGAAACCGTCGGCAATCACCATTCGCTCTAGATCTGCGAACTCGTTGTTCAGCTCCGTTAGTCCAGCCTTTTGAAGGTGTTCAATATGACGAAAGCTTGGCATTTATTAGAGACTTCTACGTACCTCGAATAATGGACCCACGAGTGGAAGTACGGATAGCGTATCGAACTTGGGAAGCTTGACTTCTACATCAGTTTCATTCTTGGAGGCCCCGAGCTTGTCAAGGATGGACTGCAGTCCGTAGCTTTTGAATTGGTTGAGCACCTGGCTAACGCTGTGGGATGGCTTCGGCAGTATGACGATCATTACTAGCTCATGTTCCCCAAAAGGTAGCATCAGGAAATCCGCATCCAGACGCCTTATACTTCTGATGTAGGCAAACTTCCCCGTTTGCACCATCATATCCACCTTACCTGCCGGCTTGCCGCTGGAGTCGTAAAACTGCTCCACTTTCGTCTGGGACTTATCGAATGGATACTGAAGTCAAGATATCAGATATATTAAATACATTGCAAGCGAGGATGGACCCTGCTCTGGATCTTACCTCCCACTTGGCCTTAAAGTAGCTAACAGTAAGCCCCAGAATCGTGTCTGTTCTATTGAACGTGCTACGGCTATAGGAACCTAAGATTTTCCCATGAGAGGCTTTGGCGATGTCGGCGTTGATTATTTCACTCGCCCCCTCGGTGAACTTTACAGCCCTTGGCTGGCCCTCCTTAAGGACCACATTTCCTTCTCCACTAAGAACTGTACTATTGAATCCTTCCACGAATGTTATATCTTTATCATCGTCGTAGTAAGCGTAACGCAGCGAAAACAATTTTGTGTTTTCCGAATCGAAACTAGAATTTAAAGAAAACGCCAAAGAAAATATGTGAACTATATCATGTCCTATATTCTTATAGATGTAGTTTCTGAGTAATATGGTACTTACTGATGATTAACACGGGCAGCCTCGTACCACCTGCGCAGTTTTGGATATTCCCAAGAGAGATCCAGGACATCACGCAGCTCGTTGTAGGCATACTTTCCCACATTCGCTGCCTCGAAAAACAGGAGCATGAGTGACCACGTGGAAAATGGCGACATTGCAAAGTTTTCCTGCTTTATATGCGTGGATTCGATTTGCAGCATTTTGATGGCAAATTGCGTTCTTCCTTCCGTCGTTTTTAGAAATGGACTTTTCGTTTGTTCACGAACTATACATTGATAGCCCCGCAAACTGAGCACCATGCCAAAAAGCCCCAGAAATCCGAGCTTCATATTGTCAAACAAATTTAATTGGCTAGACCAATAAGAAATATTTAAGCTCAAGGAAAAAAATCTCATTAGCTTTTCTTACCTCTTTGTGCACTCGAACGCTACTCAAAACTGGTTTCTTATTAACGAAAAACTGTATTTATATGATTTATTTTCCTTAATTTGTGCAGTTCAATATTCTAAGCCATGTAGTCTCTATTTTTATTTTAGTTACTCGTCGATTTTTTCAAGAGTATGTAAAATAAAGTATATACTTTGTTGGTAATAGGTTAGACACACGTTCAACTTTGCTTCATATATATTTATAAAGTGACGATAGAAAAGAAGTTGATATGCAAAAAAATGTCTTATTTAATGATATTTAAATATAATATTCAAATGATTATACATATTTAACAAACTTGTGTTTTCGAACATATTTTTAGAACTACTCAATACAGGTCTAATTTTTCTTGGTCATTAGAATGGACGCACTTTGGCTTTTTAATTGTTATAAGAAAATTATTTGAATTTTAACTTACAATATTATTCGGCATTACTATTTCTTTTTTTTTTTAAATAGAAAAAAAATTGTTCAGCAAAGAGTTTTGTTAGTAACAGTTAAAAAATGCGGTCCTTCTTAGACTGGTACAAGGATTCTATGTAGCTCAAGGAAATCTCGCTCCAAGCACTTCGTACGCCTTCCGTATTAGCCAGCCCCTAACTTTTTCAATAGCGTTGCGATCTGGAGAATATGGTGGACAGGTCATGATATTAACGTCTTAGCTCGAAATGAAAGACTTTGCTACTCGACAATTTTGAATAGAAGCATTGTCTTGTTGAAAAATCCAGGGATTGGTCAAAACGATATATTATATTATATATAATATATATTATATTATATTATTATATTCCAGTAATGTTTGTATGTATGTCACGCCCACTGTAGCGACCACAAGCCGGTAAAATGTGGCCATATTTCTGAAGAAGAACGATTTTTTTTTATTTTATTAGTTGCCTTATCCACAATCAAAATATCCACACCAAACTTTCCCAAAGTTGTTTAGACCATTCAACTAATTAGCAGCTGCTAATTTAACAGTGCCCTGTCGTGTTGATTACAGCAGTTTTCCAGCTGTACTACGCGTATTTTCAATGATTTTCAAATCCGCAAGAGGGCGCTGATGTAGGAAGCTTGGCATCAGTAATACCGAGATCGTCGCGTAGATTAACATCTTTTATATTCTTTAATTAGTAGACGTTAACAACTTTTACATGTGACGAAAGTAAAGCGGTACAGTGAGACTTCCCCATTGTGCTGCTTACTTGATTTTAGTTCCTGGCCGTGACGCGAGAGGAATCTTTTGGGCTGGCACAGTAGTACAGAAGTCCCATAAGGACGTCGTTACGCCTGATTTATGCAAGGATCCGTAATAAAATTCACTCTTTTGTCTTAACGTAACGTATTTATTGTGGTATGTGAGTAAACTGTGAGTCGGTGGATTCTTAGGCCGCCTTGGGATTCCGCACTTGTCCGGCGAAGAGGAGTAGTCCGGTTGCCTTCTCTACGATCATATACTGGAAGGGCCGGTTGAGCAGGAACTTGGGCGGTGTGGCCTTGTTGGCCAGCGCTGCCTCCGTGACGGCTCCCGCCGTGGTTCCCTGCTCGTCCACAATGATCTTGGTTGAGTGGACGACCAGCTTGGCAAACAAGCCGGACGACATTCGGTTCAGGTTGGCGGTATTCTCGTCGAACAGATCGCGAATGCCCATCTAGAATTAGAAGTTATTTACAAATGTATTTCCAGATTGGATTTAGAAGTTCTCGCACCTGGATGAGGACTCCCTTAAGAGTGAAATCTGTGGCAGTCACAAACTTGGGCATCATGACCTCCACTTCGTTGTCCTCGGAGGCCCTGCTCCTGAATGCCGCCAGTCGCTGCAGGATGGGCCTCAATCCCAAGGCCTTCAGATTATTGGCTACGTCATTTAGCTTGAATCCGCGCTTGGGCAGCACCACGATCATCGCCAGACGGTCCTGGGTGCCGTAGGGCAGCTCCAGCACATAGCCATCCAAGCCCTCTACGTTTGAGACGTAGGCGAAGTTCGCTTCCTGCACCATCATGGGAATCTTTCCGATGACCTCGCCGCTCTCGCTGAAGAAGGGTTCCTCTCTTGTCAGCGTTTTGTTGAAGGGAAACTGCAAGCGAAAAGGATATATCGAAGGATTTGCTGGTGGATATATTTCATTTCCCACCTTCCATTGGCCCTTGAAGTACAGAGACGAGAGCAGAAACATCTTCGCTCCATATACATCCTGTGGCAGAATGGTATAAGGAATAAGACCGCGGGTCGTGCGATTTGTGTCCTCGTTGATCTGGATCACCGAATCCGGGCTATAGAAGTCCACTTCCATCGGCTGCACATTGTAGTTCTGAATAGCATCGCGGTAGTTGTTCTTGATGGGATACCCCTTGCCGGTGTATATGGCCTGCAGGGTGGCTACTTCGATGGTGGAAGTGGTGATGCTTAGAAGAGGGAAGGTGGTCACCGCGATCCATAAATATGCAATTCATTTACATGCTATAAACTCACTTCAGAAATGAGCTCCACACCTTGTAGGCGCCCCGAAGCTTTTCGTCCTCGACATTGATCCGCAGGCTTTTTTTCAACTGGTTGTGCGTCTCTCCCTCGGATCCCTCGTAGAGGAGCACCAGGAGTGACCAGACGGAGAAGGGCGATATCATGAAATCCTTGTTGGTCTTCTCCACTTCGACGGATATGCGCTGCAGAAGATCGAGGGCGAAGTCCTGGACCCCCTGCGAAATGCTGACCAGGACATCCGTGTCGAAGTTGCTTCTCATGGACTGGATATGGCTGACGCCACTTTGAAAAGCCGTGGGAGCTGTGAATGCGGTAAGGGGATTGCCCACTGAAAGCTGCAGGGGCGCTTGGTTGTTTTGAGGAACCGCCGAGCACAGGAAGATGGCTCCCAAGAGTAGTGGAATCCATAGCATCAAGCAATCTGGATTAAGATGT
Organism: Drosophila sechellia; assembly: GCF_004382195.2. Lineage (NCBI taxonomy): Eukaryota > Metazoa > Arthropoda > Insecta > Diptera > Drosophilidae > Drosophila > Drosophila sechellia. Next base: position 19,825,080 of record NC_045951.1, on the reverse strand, counting down.
ACATTAGAACATAGATCGTGATGTAAAAAGCCGCACTAAAATGACTGTATTATTTTATAGCAACATCAATTTAAAGTGCTTTGAAGATGGATAATTTTATAATTTTTGCGTTAACTAATCATTTTAACGGTATACCTCCAGATGAACTGTTTTCCGTATTAAAAAATCCCACCTCCTTGTTACATCCTTACATCCTTTTGGGGTGTAAGTTTAAGCCATATAGTTAGCCAATTGTCTTCGATTCAAATCGATTTTGAAAAACTGCCTGAAAATCCGGTATAACTATTTTCGGTCTAATCAAATCTAATGAGATTCAAAGGCACTCGCGTGAGTACTATGTATAATATTCCGAGATGCGTAAAAATAGCATTTTCCAATTGATAGCGATGATCCATTGACGACCTCATGTGTTTGTACGTAATACGAAATGTATATATGTACATAATATGTGTTTGCTGTGCACACACGAGTACTTGTCAATTTTAAATCAGTTTACTGATTGCCTCGAAAACAACATCCCAGTCACTGGGAAATATTCCATAATTAATTGGCCACGGAGCTTACCTGCGATTTTACCCATTTTGAAGAATTGGCTCAAGCTTCGCTTATCAGGCAGGGCTTTTAAAATTAAATTAAATTAAATTATTAATAATTGTGCACACAAATGAATCACACTTTTGCGTAACCATGTGGGTGTGCATCAATTATTGAGAGGCTTTTAAACCTTTTATTGATGTATTTTGGGGTTTTTCGATGTCGACAAAGCGACGTTCATCTATATGTCTCTATACATTGTTGTCGTTCGGTGTTTTTCGAAAACCGGAATGCACTGGGGGGAATTCCACAGATATTATTTACACAAACACACGCTCGCCAGGAGACTATACGTATAGGTGGGTGGGGTGTTCGCGTATGGGTTTGCCGCTTATATAATTCTATATATTGATTTCAATTTGTGGACCCAGCTACTGGTGGTTTTCGGTTTTGCCAAGAACTCGATGCCAGATGGAACCCACACGTCCACACAACTCCCCACAAGCAATGTCAACCTAACGCACGAGCATCAGCTGAGTGACTGAGAGACTGCTCCATCGACCATTCAGCACCGTACAGATATGGCCATCGTCCCACACCCGACTCCAAATCAGTTCAGACTCGGATTCAGATGCGAGAGCCGCAGCGAGAGAACGCGGTGTTGATATTGGCAGACCTTTGTCTGCCGCTCTTGACGATGGAGCCTCATTCGCGAAATGGAAATCAGGTGGAATCACTACTATGAGTTGCAGCTAATCCGTTGGTTAGGCTGCTTGAAATGCCGGGGTAACTCCAGTAACTCACCTTTAGATGTGAAACTGTGAATCCAAGATGTTTTAAGGGTAACTAGATGTATTCAAATGTATATGCGATATTGTAAGTTCGTGGATGGGATGGTTAAGATGATATCATATATGAGCTTTATAATCATAAAAATGGATGTTTTCAATACCAGTAAGTTTACGTGAGTGCAAGTTTGAGGCTGTAGTTATCATAAGCCAGTGCAATAAACAACAATTGTACTCAAACAACTCAAACTCCAAGGTAAAATATATTTTTTTCCAAGTGACAGGTGCAAACTATTGATATAGTAGAAAGACAATGAATGTGGCTAGACTGGAATATATGCTAGGCACCAGTTTGGGAAACATCGATGGACACGAAGACAGGATGAGAGGATTAATCCAAGCGTTAACTTTATTAAAGTATTTGAATTGGAAATATCCGTGGTAATGCTTGCATAGAGGCATCACCAGGACCTTTGCAGTATTATTAATTAAACGTGTTGGGGCGGGTTTCAGTGGTGTTGTGTGTGTTTCCTGGAGATATTCATTCAATAAATTGATTTATTTATTCTTGCTTCGGCCTCAGCGACCGCGTAATCTTCGTAGCTCCGTCGTAATATTATTTATTGGATTATAATTCGCTCGTACATGTTTATAGGTAGTTGATCTACTAAACATCGTTAAAATTTTGCGAGATGGAATTTTCTATAAACGTGACCCTCAAGTATTTATTAGAATTCCGTGTACTCTTTTTTGGATATTTATCGGGGTAATCGTAAATGTTTATGTGGACATATATTTTATTCGTAGGTTGTGTATATGCGTACAATCTAAACTGTAGGTTTCATTTTATTTCAGTGCACTAAATGGAATTATAATTGGTTTGAAGTTCATTTTCGCTACCAGGGACTCTTTAGTTAATCTCAAATTATCTAACACATTACACACATAGAATGAAGTTATCAATTTATTATAGTAGTGGATACGGATTTCTATAGGGTATTTTACGCATCCAAATGAAAAATCAGCTAACTCACTGATTGATTGGCTACTTACACAAATAACAAGAGTAACGCAAAAACAGGCAAACATAACTAACACCTCTAATCACGCCACATTGGAAATAATAAAGTTTTCTTTTTGAATAGCACGTGGTAGCGCAATGTGAGCATCGGCATCTGCTGCCTTCTTCATTCGTTGCACAAACGTTAAATTAAACTATAGAATACGGGTATATGGACTATTCAATAGGTTTAATTCACGCGTTCCAGCTGACCGTCGTTTGGGTGCTTTCAGGTTAAGCAATGCAACACGTTTAATAATTTTCTTTTAGTTATATATGTATAGGTAGATTAATATCCGAACCGAATAAAGCATTTAATAAATGTGTACGCGATTTTATCAGAAAATTTAATTGATTTCGTTTATCGCAGGTCGGGATCCTCGTCCGCAGCCTTCTTGATCCGCAGCAAGATGGTGGTGTACCACTGATCCAACCGCGAGATGCTGTCGTAATCCTTGACGGCCTCTGTGAATCCCTCGATGTTCTGTTCCTCTAGATGCTCGCACAACACCTGTAATTCGAAAGTGTGTTAAAGTAAAGGCTTTCTAATATCTATAATAATATGTAAGAGCTACGAAAACCAAAGAGGAAACTTAAGCTAACCGATACCCACCTTGATGAGCTTGAACTCCCTGGAGTCCTGGAATGCTGGGTACTGCTGCGCATACTTTTCGATGGCATGCTGGGCGTTCAGGAGATCCACGCTGAGGTGGCATAGAGCGGCCCTGAAGAAGTACTCCTTGGCACTGTACTTGAGCAGAGAGCTCTCCAGCGAGGAGGCGGCCACCTGCTCGTATATGGATATTGCTTTCTCGTAATCCTCCAGTTGGGCGGCGTACTGGGCCACTTTCAGCATGCACTTGTTGGCCGAACTGACCGACTCTTCACCCTTGAAGTAATCAGCCGCCTGCTCGTAGTGCTGAATAGACTTGGCCTGAAAGGGAAATCGCCCATTAATATGTAATTAGCATAGAGGTGCACACGGGAACCTACCAGACTAGTGGGATCACTCTCGTACATCTCGGCTATGCTTTGGTGATGTTTGGCAGCCATCGTGAAGCGGCCCATATCCGTGTAGATGTCGATGGACTTCATCAGGCAGTTGACGGCGCTCTCCACGTCCACCTTCTTGTAGCAGTTGGAGGCGTCTACGTAGCAGGTTCCGGCATCGTGCCGACTTCCAGCCCGCGCGTGGAGAGTTGCCGCCTCGCAGAAGCACTCGCCAGCCTTTGTCCAGTTCTTGGACATCTTGAACATGTTGCCCGCCCGCTGGTAGCACTCGATGGCGTCCTCCACCTTGTTGGACCCTCTGTAATAGTAGATATCGATAAGTGATAAGCCTTAATGTATATCCAAGGGATTAAAAAAGAGCATTAACTAATGAAAATTTTATATTATCATATATATATGCATATACGTAGGTGATTTTTTAAAACCTTCAGGACATCAAATTGCTTAAACTTTGATTTGTTTCTAGATGCTGTGCAATTATAAAAAATACTTTAAAAATTTAGATTTTTCAAAACAACTAAGTTTTTCAGCGAACTGAGGAAGTTTCCAAGTGCGAATTACAGTTCCAACGGGTAAAAAAAAAGATTTATTTCTGCTTGCATATATAATTTCTTTGTTTTTTATTTTACACGATTGCTAAACTTTTGTGCACTATGATTCATCGAAACCTGTATTGTGCATACATATATTTTGTATTATGGATGGCTTATCAATATTTTGCACACTTTTTGTAGTTCATATCTGAAACCTATTATCTGTGTAAGTCGCACTTTTGCGCTATTTGGTTTCTGGGTGGAGGCACAGAGTCCACAACTGCGTATACGTATTATGGTGTGTGGGTATATACATAAACACAAAGTAATAGCATAGTGGAATGGTATTACAGATTCCAGTGCTACATGGCATATGGCTCAGTACCTGGAGCCTGTGGGGTTATGGAGATGCTAGGCTAGAGCAGACACAGCTCCATATCCCCACTCCCATAGAAATCGCGATAGTTCTTTGATTTGATACGCACCCGAACAGCGATCCCAGAAAGCCCTTCTGCTGGGTCAACTTCTTCTCCGCCTCGGCCATCAGCTGGAGCGCCTTCTGTTCGTTGTCACCCATGTCGAGGATTTATGTCCGCCTCGGCACTAATTGCATCTAAGTTTAAGAGTTGTTCGGCTTTTCAGCGAGTGTGTGTACGTATTGGGATCTTTTTTCGAGAAAATAAAATCAATATGCTGACTTGGTGTGGCCGCAGATGTGGTGTCAGTGTTACCATCTTACAGCATTCTCAAATAGCTCTTGCCAGTGTTGATAAATGCAAGGGCTGTAACGGTTCGTTCGTTCAAAATCCTTATCAGCTTTCTGAATGCGTCATATTTTTCCGAAAAATACAGTCTGGCTGGCAGGTGCCCTAAATGTTGCATAAAATCATTTTTAGATATTTTATTAAATTATATATATATTCGCTTCTTGTTCAAAGCATTTATAAATTGTATCCTATAGCTACATGTATTTCTGGCCAAAGTTGAATATACTTGTACCGCAAAGCATTTAAACGCTTTGCAGCAGTTTGTAACTTAATCATTATTTAAAATGTCGCTATAGAGCACTGCAAACGCATATTACACTATTGGGTTTATAATGTATCCAGCATTAAAATTGTGTTATCAGTCATCTCGGTGAGTACAGGCGTTTCGAAACACGTTTGCTTAGTTTAAACATTTAATTTGATCTCTTTAAAATGCATTAAGTGATCGGATCGTGTACGAAAACCATTAAACAGATATATAAAAATTCTTTTGAGGGGAGGCCCAACACTGACGATGAATATGACTTAAGCAGTATTTTCGATATGAAGGTGAAGGGGCAAAAACAAATAAATTCTATAAACATCGAACAAATCAATTTAAACAGGAACTACAATTTTAGATGATCATGGGAGAGGATACTTTCGGGGCTATAAATGAAGTTGGCCAGGGCATTTGTGAATTACGTTAAACTAGCATTCGGCCTTATAATAATAGTTGGGTGGCTACGCTTAAGTGAACATCTTCTCCAGCATTTTCCTAAGTTTCTCCTGGGCATATCGGATCTTCTGGTACAAGTCTTTAGACACGCCGTTCTCCACAATGGTCGAGAATCGGTAGGTGCGGAAGTTCTTCTCCTGGTCCATATAGGTTATAGCACTCATGCGCGGGCAGAGGATGAGCTTCATGTGATCTGAGAAGTTCAGCTAGGAAGGATATATAGTTCATTAGTACCTTATATAAATGCTGATGCTGCACAATAATACAAACCTGCACAGAGCCGTTGGTCAAATGCATAACTACGGCACATGTTGTACGGAACCAGGAGTGTAAATGGGGCATACGCGAGATCTGATCGCTCTCAATGTTTACATTGTTGGCACCTGCCTTCACCAGGTGCTCGATCATGTAGCGTTTGAAGTACGACAGCAGCTTCATCTTCTTGTCAAGCGACTTGCAGTAATCCGTGGTGGTCATGTACGTCTCCTTGCCATCCTTGTCGATGAAGTGCACGTTGATCTGATTCGGCAGCAGGATCAGCTTTGTGGTGTCGTTGAACATCACGCCGATACCCTCGTCGCACAGCTGGTAACCAAATCCGTACTTGTCGCTGTAGTCAACCCACTTGGATATCCAGAAGAGCGGCTGCGCTGCAGGATCTGTGTTCTCGTCGCCCAGATTGCCTTGCAGTATGCGCGGCTAAAGAAGTGAAGAGGTATAAGAGTCTTATATTATTTAATATAGAGCAAAAGGTAATTACCTTTCCGTTGATAAGATTGGTGAGCTGCTGGTACAGGCTCTCGATATCGCTGCGATAGTCCTCGCTGTGGCGGCACACCTGCGCTGACGCGGTAATGGCGTCGTGCAGATTGGCCTTGAGGAAGGTCGACTCCAGACGGGTGTCGTCGGGCCTGATGCCGTTCATCTCCATCAGCGGCTTGCGGTGCATCGAATCCTCGATGGTGTCGTTGCTGCCGATACGCGGCGCCATTGTCAAACAAGAGCTGGGCAAGAACATGGGCACCTTTGAGCCCTTGAGGAACTCAAAGTTCAGCAGCTGACCGATTGCCGGGCGGCTCTCCGGATTTGGCTGCAGCATGGCGATGACCATATCCGCCGCCGGTTTCCTTAAGTAGCTGGGCACGCGGTACTCGCACTTCTTGATCTTCGAGTAGGTATCCTTCAGAGTCTTGGTTTCGAACGGCGGCTGGCCCACAAGCAGTGTGTACATGACGCAGCCAATCGACCAGATGTCCACCTCGAAGGAGTGGCCCTTCTTGGTGAGGATCTCCGGGGCTATATAGTTGGGGGTGCCGCACAAGGTCTTCTTTCGCTCGCCCTCGTACTCAATGCGCGTGGCCAACCCAAAGTCGCCGATCTTCACGTGCAACAAATCGTTGAGGAAGAGATTGCCCAGCTTCAGATCTCGATGGATAATGCGGTTATCGTGCAAGTACTTAACGCCCTGGATTATCTGGTAAATGTAGTAGCGGCACTCAAACTCCGTAATGCTTTTCCTACGTTTGTGCAGCTCCATCATGGACTGTAAGTCGGAGAGATAAGTGTCATGGTGGCACATTGCAGAGATGTTCTATTAAACTCACTCTTTTCTTGCACAGCTCCAGCACAATGTAGATATTCTGCGAGTCTTCAAAGTAGTTGTGAAACTTGACAATGTTCGGATGGTTAAGGCTGCGGTGAATTGTTATCTCCTGGGCGGTCTTCTCCTTCTGATTGTGTTTGATCATCAGCTTCTTGGACACTATCTTGCCGGCGAAGACGTCGTCGGTTTCCACATCGATGATCTCGTAACATTTTGCAAACCCGCCCTGCATAAAGCATACATATATGTATTTTAATTGTGTATTTAAAAACATTATACAAAAACATAACCTTATACTGTATTAAAAACAGATTGTGGCTTTAAACAGTTTCTTACGATAAATCTGTGCATATAATTATTTTCAAGCAAATGGCGTTTAATAAACGTATTGATGTATTGATTACAAGCATATTCATATTATCCATATTGGTTTGCAAGATGAAATTAGTATTTTATATTTAAGAATCACATGTTTAGTACCTTTGCTCCAACCTGTGGAACCCCTACTAGGAAAATATTTATATGTCAATAGAACAACGAAGGAATTGTTGGTTTAACTAAGTTGCAACAGTTCCTGTTCTTGTCTATATAAATTCGAAGAAGCCGCGCCAAAAAAAAAAAAAACTGAACAGGCTGCTAAATGCATGAACACACACATACACAGGCTCGCACAAGCATTCCCACACACAGGCTCTCTTTTTCTCTCCTGCTCTTCAAGGAGAGAGCTACAAAAACAGCAAGGGAATGCTCATCAGCAAGGAAAACGGAACGAAAACCGGGATTGTGGAAATTGATGTGTGTGTATGCGGGTGCGTGCATGTGTGCGTGTAGGTAAAGGTGTGATCCCTTCGACTCATCTGATCCCGGGCATCTGCAGATCCGCATCCGGACTCACCTTGCCGAAGAACCGCATGCGCTTGTAGGTTTTCCGCTGGTTGATGTCGACGAGGCGATCCGGAATATCCGTGCTCTTATCCTCGGGCTTCGCGGCCATCTTGCTCTCCTTTCTTCTTTACTACGGACTGCCTCTTTTGCACTGGCGTTCGCCTGGAGTTTTGCGGCGATGCTCCTCGTTTTGAGCCTGTAATTCCACCGACGATCGGCTGAAAGTGCCTCGGAAACGGAGATCAGATCCACACGGTTGACAAGAGAAGCGGCGATCAAATCTCGGTTTTGCCCATCGAATGCACAAAAACCAAGCACAAAGCGGAGAACGCGCCGAAACCGTTCGATTTTTTAAATGCTGAAATGAATTGGACGAGAAGCGTCAGCGGAATTGGTGTGCCCGTTTCGCCGGCTATCGCACACCTTCTGGTATATATTGCGGTATTTTGTTGAGTGTTGAACAACGATTTCTATGGCCGTTACCTATTTGAATTTATTTAGTGGCGTTTACTTCGTTCGATTTGAGTGCAGTATTTTTTTAGATTGCTCTGCACAACGCCGTGTTCAGCCGCTATTGATTGGAAAGTCTACAATAACTAACGTTTCATTTTTGAAATAATAAATTGAGTCAACAGTCAACGTTATACTGTAAAAATACTGCAACTTGTAATTGCAGGTTTCGATGCAGATCTGTATTAAAAAGAAATGATTAGAAACAGATATTTCAGAGCCTTCTATGTTTAAATTTAAAATTTTCAATTAATTTTGTAAATATGAAAACCTTTCACCAAGTAAATAGCAAATATAATGTGCACCACAACTTTACTTAATAATTTTATTAAATAATCCCCAGTTTTTGTTTTTCTACATTGATTTAATAACGACTACGAATACCCCACTATTGGTGTAGATTTCCGTTTAGATTTTGACTATGCTTGCTGATATCTCGAAGGAGTCGCTTGGGTTGGAGGATTGTATGTTCTAGATTAGGTCTATTCGGGGTCTCTTGGTTATTGCCATCGTTTCGTTCTCTGGGATTACTCTTTACAAGCTGCCCCGTTTTGGCTCTTGTTGCTGTTCTGATTTTTAATGTTTTGTTTTTGTTTGCGAATGAGGGCTTATAAGTAGAGAATTGTGGTTTTAGTTCTTAGTGTCGTCGTTAATACATAAATTATTACATTAAATATATTATCAATAGTTTAGTTTCATAGTTGGTTGCTTTGCCAGTGTACGCAGTCTCTCCAAAATGCCTTGTGTTTCCGTGTGTGTGAGTGTGTGCTTCTGTGTTTTAGGCCGAAGAAGTGTCTGGTGGATCTGAGTGTGGATGTGGGTGTCAGTGAGTGTCCTGTGGTTATGTCTTAAATGTTCGCTGATCATCTTATCAGCATTCCCATCCCATCGCATCGCATCCCATCTCCGACTCCGTCTCCGCGAACTTCTCTCTGCACTGAGCTCCCAAAGTTGAACTAGAAATAGGCGACTCGATACAGCTTTTCTCAGCTAGATCCAGTTGTGGAGGTGACCTGGCTCCGCTGCAGGCGCAGCCATTCCACAAACTCATCCAGCATGACGGGCCCTGCAAAAAGATGGAGGTAACTAAATGCTCCGATTCAAGATCTTATTTTAACTTATTTATCAGCTTTTTCAATACGGTTGCGAAATACATAGTTCAGTTTAGTTTAGTTAGCTCCTTTGTATTACTTACAAGCTCCGTCAATATCGTAGTTTGATAGATCAATGCTAATGGTGCGCGAGAACTCGAGAATATTACACCACTGATCTTTGTTGATCGCCTTGTACTTTGATTGCTCCAGAAACTGTGCGAACTGTGGATACAGAGGCCAATGTTTGCCCAAAAGAAGTTGAAGCATGGCTTTGGCAGTGAGTATATCCATACACCGTTGGTCCGAGTCCTGCGGAATATCCAGAGCCTTATTAAACGAAACTCATTGTTTATTCAAAGGGATTACTGACCTTGGCAAAGTCGTAGGCGTATCTGTAGATGCTTTTAAAGGAGTTGGGATCGTTGAGTATGCTGCGCAGATAGTCCAGTTTCACAACCATTTTCGCTGCCGAATCGCAGTCGAGTTCTGTGAGCCCCTTTAGCCACTCCTGCTGGCTGAAGAAGCCCATCTGGGTGGCGCCCATTTTGTAGGCCAGCACCAGCATCACAATATTCTCGGGCTCCACGCCGATATCCTCGCAGAACTTCTCCATGCCATCGGGACCTGAAGAATCAATTTGTTACATAAGTATTTCGAAGGGCCAATAATAAATAAATAAGCAATTTCTTTATATACCTAGAATTCGGTATGTCTGAGCGATTGCCGATATGTTTATATTACACAAATTCCAATAACACCAAACACTGCAGTGTCATCCAACTCACCCAATGTCTCCGGTTCATCTGGTGTTGTGTATTCCTGGAACCATGCCATGCAACGCTTTTGATTGAAGCCATCTTCCGATCTGATATGGCGTCTGTGGATAGAAACAACAGGTTTTTGACTTGAGCAATTGGATGTCGTTCAATGATTCAATCAAATTCACACACTCTGCCATCCGAATTGCATGGAAATAGCCTTCACCACGTATAGACCAGAGTTTTAATCGAATCGAATCGAATCTGTCGCTAATGCCGTGTGGCCTCTTTTGTTTATTCTATTCTATTCGACTTGCCTCTCCTCTGGGGTTTGTCTTTGAGAATGGGCCCCTAAAAATAGCGATAGTAAACATGGCAGAGCAGAGACGAGGCCATTGCCAAGAGCAGCGGCGCACAGGATAGCAAAGAACATAATGCCCAAACAGATGTGACAAATCGAATTGGAAAAACCGATGGCTGTGAATTACCAATGATTGCTGAATAAAGCTGTCAACGATTGCATTTCTATAAACTTACGCATTACTAATATGTACTTATATTATAAACTAAGTAGTGGCGTAACACTTTGTTATTTGTTGACTTGCGATAGGCTGGAAGTTTTGAGTTTCAATAAATGTTTATAGTTGCGAGGAAATAGACATATCATTCTAGCCATGTTATTGGAAAACATTTCATTAGTCCACTAATGTAGCATAATAATTATATTAATATAATATATATAAACAAGGAAACGGAAAATGTCAAAAGTGGATAGGTAGCAGGTGTTAAAAATGCGCATGGATTGATACCGATTTTTTTTTGAAATCAGATGCTACGTTCAAAAGATATTTTCAAAGTAAGTGCAAAATTATTTTTCGTTACAAAATTTGGTATCAGAATTTTTGTACTTTGAAGGTGTGTTCGTCACTTGTATTTTTTTTCAACAGCTGTTTTTTTTAGCTTGATAATAAGAAAAAATGAAATAAATATTTCTGAAATTTCTCACTAGCGCCACCTGCTGGCAATTACATTTATTGTATTTATAATTTATGGGCGTTTAAGGTCTACATATTTTTTTGGCACATTGATTTTTTCATACGGACGAACGGACAAGGCTAGATCGACTCGGCTAGTGATTCTGATATAGGATATATGTATATACGTTATATGCTTTACCTGTTACACATTTCTTAAAAAATATAGCCTACTACTACATATATACATCTTTCACAAAGTGAATATTTAATAAAGATTTTATATACATATATATATTCTAATATATTTATATACAAATATTCAAATTTTTATTACAGAAAAACCACCTTAATTTTATTTTATATTATTTTTTCTCGTAACCTAAAATGTTATAAAGTGGTCATGAAAATATTTTATAACATTTTTCTTTGACTGCACACAAACATATATACAAATGCACATTTCCTCCAGCGTCCACCAACTGCGCAGGCGAAAAGCGAGAGTGAAGTGCCATCGCAGGATGGAGCGGGGAGAGCGGGCTGGAAAAGTGTGGATGTGGGTGCGGGATTGGGTGGATTCGAGGAGACGGCAGGACCGTGCGATTCTATTTGGGCCGCAGTTGTGCGCAGGACCCGAAAGAGGAAACACGTCGTAGTTGTGTCGAGCGGAGACTGCAGCGTAAAATCGTCATTGGAATTGCCCACAGATTGCACAAGGATTTGCTAAAGATGATGAAACTGTCCGGTCTTAGGCAGTCCTTACCCAGGGACAAAGGATTGGGCAACTGCCTCAACGTGACACTGATTTACTCAGCGCTGCTAGCACTTTTCAGTGAGTAGTAGAGACATTTGGGGCAGGGGATGTGTGCCATTCGTCGTAGGTGGTGGAATCCCCGAAAATCGATACTGTCGAGGACGGTTTTGTGACACACTGACTGAAAAATGAACAAGCTAGCTGGACGACAATTGGTGTAGCCTTTGTTTCCACTCCTTTTAGTGACCGCCGCCCAGGGACTGCAGCTGAGTGCCTTCACAACGAAGACGCCGCGGGTCAGCAAGTACACAACCAAGTCGCCATCGGTAATCCCCATGTCAGCGAGTTACTGGCTCCCCGTCCCAGCTAATCCGTTTATCTTTTGCAGGCCTCCTCCATGAACCACGATGCCACCGCCTCGCTGTATCGTTTCAATGCCACCAACGGCATCACCTGCATCCTGATGCAGGTGGACGGACTAATCAGCATTAAGTACCGGAACAAGCTGAACGAGGATGTGGAGGCCGATTTGTACATGCCGGATGATCCCCAGCTGAGTGGCGAGTGCGTCGAGTCCAACATGGAAATTCTCACCATGGACTTTAAGGGTTTCCGGCTGTCCATGACATTTAAAAAGGTGCGTGGGTTAATTAACTAGTGATGGGGAAGGTTTCACTTGCTTGCGGGTCTCCTCAGCCCATAAAGATTAGGCCAATTGTTTAGCTAATAATAATTGTATAGGTGTAGCGAATGCAGTAACTTTACCATAAAAAATTCAGTAACAAAATAATCAATAAGTAGAATGAATGAAAGGGCATAGATAAATAGGCGATACAATTAAAACCTACTGCTGCCTAGTCAAGTTCGAGCATTGAGAATACATTATAGGCAATTACACACTAGCAAGTACAAGAGCAAAACTATATGGGTAGCAAGGTGGAAACTTCCCACCACCAACGGAAATAGGTAGTGTTAAGGTCAGAGGTTGTTAAAGGCTATTGGATATTGAGTAATATTTGAACTTTGACCCACAGTCGTCCGGCGGCGAGGGTTGGTATATCAACCTGTTCGAACTGACCTACTCGTCCTCCAACTGGCTGTTCGAGCACCCCGATCGTCCCAACCTGGACGTGAGGCTGACCTCGCCCGCCCAGACGCCGATGTACTTCCCCACGCCGGTGGGCAAGTCCTATGTCTGCGACAAGGAGCAGACTGTGATCATGTACGCCCCGCACGATTCCGGCGACCTGTCGGGCCATATAGCCAAGCTGTATCTGCGCGACATGCACATGCAGAGCTTCATGTTCAAGGACAGCGGCAAGTGGGGCCCGTCCTTCCACTGCAGCGCCACAGGATCCTATCGCGACGAGACGGCCCCCCTGGCCGTGGGAACTGCACTGGCGATTGCCGTGCTACTGACCATATCCGGATACGGCGGTTGGAGGTGAGCATTGTAAGCCATAGTGCCTTGCAGGCCACTCTAAAGGTCCATTCTTTACAGGTACTTCAAAATCAAGAAGGTTCAGTACGGTTCCATGGAGTGAGCGGAGCGGAGTGAGAGGCCCAAGATTCAAGTGAAGCGTTCGTTTTTGTTCAACTATTTGATCATATCGTTGTCTACACATATCCCCACGTTTGTTGGATCTATTGCAATCCTGTAGTCCTATTTTGTAAAATTAAGAGTTGTCCCGACAGACACAGAGATTAACATTTACGAGGTTATCGAACTCAACTAAAGATACATATATGAGAAATGCAAATGTCTTCCATATTGTTAATGTATAAAATAATAGCGCACCATATATGATTATTAAATGTTAATATATATCATTATTAATCGAAGAACCTATTATTTACCAGGCAAACGAATCTAAGTGAAAGACCAAAGTCTGTATCGTGTACGGCATATCAAATCTTATACTCATATTTCAGCGATTCTAGCGATGCATCTATATCCGAATATCTTTTTTTAATGACACATTGTTAAACGAAATCTCCTGCACCGCCTATTAAACATTCCTTCTCTTAATCCATTAAAAAGCCAATTGAAATACCAGAAGATATGTATGGTGGGAAGGATATAGGAACTTCCACTGCTTTTATTTATAATTAGTATTAATGAGTTTAATTAAAGTGAAAATAAATACTGATGCCTGCTGAAAAACATGGGATTTTAATGGACCATTTTCCTATTGGCTCCACACGCATCGATGGAATCGATTGGTAACTTAATTTTATAAATTAAATTACAATTTTGGATGGAGCTAATGATTGGACTGTGTTAAATAAATTCTTAAATAGTATCTATACTCAGCTAAAAAAACCTTTTTTTTTGGAATATCGGCAGTGACTAACCATTTTTGCTATCGAATGACTTTTAATTTTGCCACAGATTTTGATTAATGAAGAGATAACATGATTCTTGGATAAGAAAAACACCCAATAATATTTATAACTTGGAAAAGAAAATATTTGGATATAACACAATACGGGTGAATAATATGATGATTACTTTGAATCTATGAATAGAACAAGTGACTAATTTTCAGTTTACAGGAATGCCATTATTTGTTTTTTTTTTAATGAAAAGTATATAAACCATGAAGATGCGAATATGTCCATGATAATGATCCTATCAACTAATTAAATAACAAATTCTTCAGTGCAAGGTGTGGGTAATATCTGGCCGTTCTATCGAAATTTAGCAGGCATCAATTGCCTAGGAATCTCTACACCGGAAACCAGATGCTTTTCCCCGGAACAGATGATACAACACCGAAGGGCCTTTGTTCTTGTTTCCTATTTTCCTCCACTCACCTGCTGCTCTGTTGTGTGGGTATGCTGGTGTAGCTGGTTCGGGCCCTCTTCGGTTGACCATGATCCATGTTGTTGCTAATAGTATCTGCAGCTCGGCGTTTTCCCCGTGGCATGACTTATTGTGATGTGTTCCCAGAGTCAGTCCGTTCCGTCCGTCGTATGTGAACTTAGCTGTGAATAGCAGACACTTAGTTCATTCGCTTTTAGCAAAAATGTTTGAATTGCACTTACCGCAATGTTTCCCAATATGACCAGTTTACTTTAGCTGCCAAGTAGTTATCTGTGGGGTAGGAAAGAATCCGGTTAAAATGGAGCCTCAATCACTTGGTGGTATGCTATTTTTAGGGGAGTTTTTCGGGCAGACCGACCACCCCCGATACGCGGATGCAGCGAAGAGGTTTCACGGGATGCACAGGACATCGCGGTATACATATAGTGGCTATAGTATATATATGGTCGATATATGTGTGTCTACCAGATGAACGTTTGTACTCTGTAGGCGTGCGTACATATGTTTTACTACACCAGAGCACGAAATACCGGCTGCTGGAAGGGCCTCGGACTCGACTCGGTTCGCAATACCGGGACTACGGACCGGGGAGCACGGCCATTACGGGGGATTGGTCCGTGGTCGGCCTCCGGGAGCCACAGCCAGCAGCTGATACGACCGACCGACCGACCGTCTGGCCTGCGCGTGCTCGCTTTTATGCGTCGAACGTCGCCACGCCGAAGGCCTTAGTTCACGGCTGTCCTTTTTAACTGCGACCGGTATATGGATCTTCAACTGGGTGTGCTCAGTTAAAGATATCCGCATATGCAGTTAGAGGAAAGAACGGTTCAATTTTTACCATATTTTTCAAAATCAATCAAAATTTCTTGGCGTCAATTAGAGCTGGGTTATCCACTCGCTATAGTATCGATACATTTAACACTGGTGGGGGCCAAGGACTATCGGTGTCTTGGATTCGATAAGCCCTGGTTCCCGAAATTTAACCGCACTATAGAATTTACAGGGCTGTCGCAATTCCTTTGAATTAATTATTACTCATTTTTGTTAACACATTTTCTGATATGCAATATTTTAAATGGTCTTCGTAATAAACAAAAATTTTAAGATATAAAAATAAAAATATTTAACATCTGCATTTTAGCTGTTTTTAGTGGAAACACAACAACCGCAACGATACTATCGCTTAAGACTCAGAAAACAGTTGTACCATCACTGCCTGTCTAGGTCTATTCGTCAGAAAAATCAATTTTTCCAATTTGATTGTAAACACGATGCCAGACAGAAAGAGGCCTCTTGGTCTTTAGTAATAGATCTCAGGATGCCGAGCTCCTACCTCTTCGCCGCCAGCAGTGAAGGGCGCGTCTACACGCTGTCCACCAGCTGCGGAGCGTGGCGCGAACTTCCCTACCTGGGATTGGAGTTCAAGAAGATCTGCGCTGTGCCCAACTTCTTGTGGGCCATTGGCGGCGACCGCCAGGTGTACGTTCATGTCCACGGTCTGGACGTGCCCATTCGGATTCGGGAGGAGTCGTACGAGAACGAGCGCTGGCTGCCCATCGAGGGATTTTCGAAGACGCTGCTGCCCACGGATCGGTACAGATACTCCTCCGCCGATGGCAGTGTGGAGCGTGGTGTGGACAAAATCCGACTGCCCTCGATGGCGTGGCAATGGGACGGCGACTGGCACCTGGACTTAGAGCTCGATGGACAGCCGCTGCCCGAGGATGGCTGGATGTACGCCCTGGACTTTCCGGCCACGTACTCGGCTAAGAAGTCATGGAACTCGTATGTGCGACGACGCAAGTGGGTGAGGTATAGGAGGTATGCCGCCTTGAATAGCTGGTGCGCAGTGGCACCACTGCACAAGGATCCCACGCAGGAGCCCTTCATAGACGTGGCTATAGGTGGCACTTGCGTTCCCAACGCTCCTGCCGGCACTTTGTGTGTCTGGGCCATTACCGCCCACGGCAGGGCTATGTTTCGCACAGGGGTGTCCAAAACGGCGCCCGAGGGTCTCCGCTGGACAGCTGTACCCACGCCCACGGGCAGTGAACTCTCGCAGATCAGTGTTGGGCCCACAGGATTGGTATGGGCGGTACTCTATAACGGACGAGTTATCGTACGTACTGGTGTCACCAGAGACAACCTAGTCGGAGACTCGTGGTTGGATGTCAAGACCCCCGTGGCCGCGAGCAGCTTGCGCATTGTTCATGTTTCCGTGGGCACCGATGCTGTGTGGTGTGTGACCAATGATCATCACGCCTGGTTCAGGAGAGGCGTCAAGGGTGAGGCAGCGGGCATAAGCGAAGATTCGGCCATTGGGAAGGGCTGGGTGGAAATGGTGGGAAACATTTCAATGGTCTCTGTGGCGGCCAACGATCAGGTAAACCAGCGTTAGATCTACCCAATTATCCTAGATATAAACATACTCTTCCGCAGGTCTTTGCCGTTGGAGCCGCTGACCGTTGTTTGTACCACCGCTCTGGGGTAACCTCGGCCGATCCTACAGGCAAAAAATGGCGTTTAATTCAGTGTCCCATGCAAATCAGCCGCACTTCTAGCTCTCTATCCATAGTCTCTCGTAAAAGTGGCGGAAGTAGTTCAACGCCAGGCTCAAAGCACCAGAGCTTCTCCAATTTGTACTCCAAGGAGAAGGAGAAGGGTGTGGTGGAGACGTGTGCAGTTATAGAAACTGTGCTCAACAGCTCTACGGGCTCCTTCTCTAGTAATGGCGGTCCACCTGGTCTTCTTAAGAACGAACGGTGGAAACTCAGTGCCGATTCCCCTCCGACAATAGGAAGTCTGAACCTCAACGATCGCCACAAGCAGAGAACGGCGGCGCTTCGCGAATCATCACATGCTTCCAGTGCTCCCGCAGCGGATGTGGTGGAGGTGGTTACTGGCAAGTTTGAGACCCAGCTGAGGAATCCAAGAGCTTGGTCTCCTGTACGAAGTGTTGGGTCCGTTGTGGGCACCGAAGCGCATCCAGAGAGCGACTCGACCGTGTTTGAGTCGGACTCTACGCACCATGGATCGGATGTGTTTTTGGGAGAAGATGACGACCATACGGGATCTCAATTTTGGACAGAATGCGGGATACTATGGAGCTGCGTAGCTCCAGGTGCTGTGACTGTGGATGCCAGCAACATGCCCAATTGGTTTAACGAGCAGACGAGCGACAGTAAAGTGGACGTGAATGCCAATTGGCGGAAGGATATTCTTAACAAGTTGCAGCGACGCCAGGAGAAACTGGCCAAGCTGCAGACTGTGGCCAAGTTCGAGAAGGCAGTTGAGCTTTCTTCGTGGGTCAAATCGGCGGATGCGCGCTACCAGCGACCTGGAGGCGAGTTTGAGGATTGCATCATCGAACTTGAGTGGGTAAGCAGTGGCACTGGCACAAATAGTAGTGAAAACTCGCGATCCGGGGACTCTGGCACTTTTACGGTGCTTAGTCCGGATGGAGCCGCCACGAAGATTCAGTTTCCGTTGTCAGACATCACCTGTGTTCAGTGCTGCAGTGAAGCCGGAGCACCGCGAATCGCAATTCATGCTCCTCATCTTCCCATGAACTGCTCGCCTGTTAAGCTACAGTTCTCCAGTGACTCGGAAATGGAGGACTGGTTGTCCCACCTGTCGTCAGTCTGTAGCCAGATCAACACGCTGGTGGGAAAACCGGCTGGCAATGCGATCTGGATAACCAGCGAGTTGGGCGATGTCTTTGTGTTCGATGCCGCCAACATGAAGGCACAACAGACAAGTGAACCCGGCGGGGGATACGTGGAGAAGATGGATGTTTCCACTTGCGAAACTCCATACTACAATACTCTTTACAATGGGTAAGTGGGCTTAAAAACTTACCTATCGGTCTATGTTTATATTCCAATTTCTGTGGCAGGATTGTTTTGTGAACTATATAGGTATAGTAATGACAGAAAAATACATAATATATAAATCTAGTTTCTTTGAATTCAAATTATTGAATTTATTCAATAGGATAATTTACCAAAAGCTTCGTATTTAATTTTATTCTGAAAGCTTAATTGTTTAATAATTATGTCCTGTATATGTTGATTTCAGAATGCCGTGTGGTACTGAGCTAGAGATATCTGGCTGTGTGTACGATGACGCTGACCAGATTCGCTTCGACTTGCAGTCGCATTCTACAGTAAAAGTTCAGCCTCATCGCGTGGAGAAGCATCGGGTCATTGCTTTTCACCTTAATCCCCGTTTTAACGAACGCACCACGGTGCTCAACTCGATGAAGGAGTCCGAATGGCTGGACGAGATTCGCAATGACAAAATGGCCTTTGCTCCGGGAGCAACTTTTTCGTTGAAAATAAGGTTGGAATAGTAGATAGCAAATGCAATTGATGGCCTAATATGTGTATATCCTTACAGGGCTCTGCAAGATCACTACTTGATCATTGTGAACAATGCCGTTTATACCGACTACAAGTACCGCATCGATCCGGAAAGCGTGACGCGGCTTTATGTGAGCGGCCGCATTAAGCTTTTCAATGTACTCTACCGCTGCCCCTCCCTAATTGTCTCAATGGAGCGCATGCACTGGCGCCAAATGGGCGGTCACATCAAGAGGATTTTCAACAGCGGCGTGGATGTGGTGTGGGGCATATCCTGTGACAACACTGGCTGGGTTTACAACGGAGGCTGGGGAGGAATGTTCCTAAAGGGCTTGGAGGGCTCCGGCAAAATTAACCCAATGATTGACACACACACCTACTATGTGTACGAGAATCAGCGTTGGAATCCAATCAGTGGTTTCACGGCGAAGAGCCTGCCGACGGATCGGCACATGTGGAGCGATGCTACTGGGCGGCAGAAGCGGAGCAAGGAGCATACCAAGCTGCTGTCTACGCACTGCGAATGGATCTCCGATTGGGCCATAGACTTCAACATTCCTGGGGGCGCGGACAAGGAGGGCTGGCAATACGCCATCGACTTCCCCGCCAACTACCATGCCCACAAAAAACTCACGGACTGCGTGCGTCGACGAAGATGGATGAAGCGATGTCGTCTTAGTAGCAGCGGACCATGGCAGGAGCTTAGTCAGTCCAAAATCCTCGATGCGGCCCTGCAGGTATGGTTCTACTTGAATTCTCAACATGGTTGATTTCTGAACATTTTCCTACTAGGTATTGGATGAAGATGTGGATCACAGCTATTCGTGCGAGAGAAACACAGCTGTGGCTGCCTGGGCGATTGCCTCCAATGGTGATGTCCTCATCCGGCATGGTGTATGCAGCTTAAACCCTCGTGGCGATGCCTGGGAGCACATCACCAGCGACCAGCCGCTGGTCGGGATCAGCGTTGGTCCCACGGGTCAGGTGTGGACTGTGGCGCGCAACGGCATGGTGTTCTTCCGGTATGGCATCAGCCGGCAGAATCCTTGCGGCGATGCCTGGCAACAAGTGGAGGGGCCCGCGGGTGTGACCTTTAAAGCGATAAGCGTGGGTCGGGCTGGGATTTGGGCGCTGGACAACCAGCAACGTTTGGCTGTGCGTAAGGAGATTTCGAGGACTTTCCCTGAGGGCTCCCACTGGCAGTTTCTGCCCAATGCCGCCAATGTGCCGCCGCACACGGATCAGCATTGTGGCTTCCGCTCGGTGTCCGTGGGCTCCGAGGTATGGGCCATCTCCCTCAATGGTATCATCTGCAGGCGCTGCGGAATTACAAAGGAAAATCCTGCAGGCGTAGGATGGAATCTTGGCATTGCGGTAAGCAATCTACACATTGGGTTGGTTGAATTAATAATTTTAAAAATACCCTCTGCATTTCAGGGCCAATGGCAAAATGTCTCTGTCGAAGGATATATGTGATGGAGTTGATTTCTATATTTGTGCATTCCTATTTACTTACTTGTTTGTTGTATTTATTCATATATACAAGCTTATACGTGACCATGCCAACGCTTTTTCCAAAGTATATGAAAATAAGATGTTTCCTATAAGATATTTAAAACGTATTATTTACACATATTTATTTGAAACCTATAATAATTTATAAAAGTATCTAAGACCAGATGCAAATGTACAACTTTTGTTTAGTTTAACAAATTCAGCAGTCGTGATTATTTTTCTTTAATGTAAGCAAATATGTATTGAATTACAAGAATAAATATATTTATGTGATTAAAGATGTAAATGTCTTAGCTCTTACAGATAGAAATTAATTTGATTTTAATTTTTTGAATAAGTTAATGAATGGTTTGAGTCCTTACTTTTTAAATGTACCCTTCTTGGGGATCAGATTAATTTCCACAGCAGCCGTTATGCCGACAGGCTTATAGCCCACCCGAACCAACTAGCAACTATCCTAGCTGATCCCATCTCCCTCCGAAGACTGAAGAGGGTACACCCCAGGGATCTCCTTATCCGGAGGATAACATAACATATTACATTTTCTTTTGTACTTTATAATTAAGATACCACTTGGTCTCATTTATCTTTATCACACATTAGGTTAAGTTCAGAGGAATTACTGAACGATTCCTTTTGAAACCTTAATAAATAGAATGACCATTTAAAAAAAAAAATACAGTATTTTATTGGTATGTTATCGATAACCGATAGACCCACACATCTGGGATGTTGTATCGCATGTTTGTTTATTGTATTGTAAACCAAAACTATATCAACAATTTACGTATTTTGTGATCATGTCAGACTACGATCATGCACGCATTAAGAAATTGGTTCTTAAAGGAGAGAAACACAAGTGAGTTCCTACACATCTGCCGATAGCATCTATTGAAATTCTCGATGTGTAGAAAGAGCAAAAAACGCAAGAAGGAAAAGGATGAGGCTGGATCTTCCAAGAAGGCCAAGGTAGTGGTGGATGAGGATGCAGTGGAGCACGGCGGTTGGTGGGCAGCAAAGACAGCGTCCGACATCACCGGTACTGTGTCCATAGAGTTTGGCGATAGGAGCTACCTGAAGGCAATGGACAATGGGTAATAGTGAAAAAGACCTGCTCACTGGTACTTTAATTATACCGGGTGTCCATAAACATTTTAGTCTCTTTACATTGGGAGCACCCCACAACGCTGGCGATGGCCCAGATCCCGAGGAGATTTTCACGGCCTTTCCCATCAACGACCGAAAGGTAGCCTTTAAGTCTGGCTATGGCAAGTACTTGAAAATTGAAAAGGATGGAATGGTCACGGGTCGCTCCGAAGCAGTGGGCGGCATGGAGCAGTGGGAGCCCGTTTTTGAGGTAAGTCTTACTTATATACAAATGTCTTGAAAAGATAAAACTAATCAAGGTAATTAAAGGAACAACGAATGGCTCTTCTATCTGAAACCGGTCACTTTATGTCTATCGATCCCGAAGACGATGCCTGTGTGGCATTGCGAACGAAGGTGGGTCAGCATGAGATCTGCAAAGTGCGGAGTAATGCCAGCAGGGATGTGGTCATCGATACGGAGCCTAAGGAAGAAAAGGGAGACTTGGGCGAAGTCGAGAAGAACTATGTGTAAGTTCAACTGATGATGTACATGGAAATCAGTTTATTTATAGGTCTTAAAAAGGTTGAATTCCGCGTTACCCATTTCAAATTTCGAACCTTTCGTATTTATAGGAAAAAGTTCCAAAAGTTCCAGGACAAGAAGATGCGGATTAATCAGAACGATGTCAAAGAACTCGAGCAGGCCAAAGCTCTGGGATCTTTGCATGAAACTCTTCTGGATAGACGAAGTAAAATGAAAGCCGATCGGTATTGCAAGTAATCCGACGCGAAGTGTTCATTATTCATCATTCATTAAAAAAAGTAACCCATAAAATGAGGTATACCCTCAGGTTTATTGGTATCTGAAAATATCTGAATGGGACGCACATGCTGGTGTAAATATTTAATAGCAGTTTGAATCGTTCTGGCTTCCATGTTTAAGCTTTAAATAACAACTGATGTTTCCTAAACTTTGCTAATTTACATACTTTCGTGCAGAATCAGTATTTACCTAGTTAATTTCCCAGTTTACAACAAAAATTCAATATCAATCTATGTAGCACACAGATTTGAGCATGCAGATTTAAGCTGGCCAAGAGTTCAACTGGCCGGCAACAGCCTTTCCACCCCCTTTCGTCCGCCTGGCTGTAGTAAAACGAGCAGCAGACGGCGTCACAACATGACAATTCGCGCTGGATGCCCTCCGCACCACCCAACTGCTTCAGCCACCCCCTCGTCGGGTGGGAAATCAACCACCATGCGTTGCATCCTTGGTGCCCGTGCCCGCTCTCATCTCGGTCTCGCCCTCTCTCTCGGCGCAGTCCTCACACCAGCGTTGGCGTGCGCCTCTCGCTTTTTCCACGAGGATTCCGCTTGGAGTGCCGAATCCGGCTCACGTCCTGGCGGCTCGTGCTCGGCTGTGCGCTCGTGGCTTTATTTTGGCTCTGGCCGGTGGCTCAAAGTCGCGTGGCAATCAGTTTGCTGCCGTCTGTGTTCGTGGGTGAAAGTCCGCACCGCTTGGCTGTCCGGGTTTTTTGCCGCATCTCGTAGATACTTCATATGGAAAACGCTTCTATCGGTTGGAATTGTATCTCGTGGATTGTGCCGCCGCCGTCAAGTGTCACTTGAAAATTGTCAAAATTGAATTCACCGAACGTTAGTGAACAAAGGTCCTCCAAATGGCCATAACGAGTGCTGCGGCCTTTGTCTGGCTTCGATTTTCAAACCCAACTGCAGGGCTGGCCGGATTAAGCCAAAAGGTTCTGTAGAGATACTTGATACTTAAGTGCTCAGTGAACTACTCATCAACAGCATCATCGTGTAGTGCAACTGCATATATCATCCGGCTGTTTGGTGAGTGAAGTGATCTCATTGCAGTTATAATATCCCCTTTATGCGACTGTCTGCTCTGGTCTGGTTTTGTTTCCCGCTCTCGTTTTTCGGTGGTGTTTCGAAAATTGCAGGCGATTCGGGGTGTTTTTCCAAACTGCCGCCGACGACAGGTATGGGATAATCAATTCCAAGGAAAACTAGAATCAACAAGGAGCACTGCTCTGCTGCATTTTATTCAAGAGTGTGGGTCGACAGAAATCCTTTGGAGAAATATATAAATCTCGTACTCAGGCATAAATCTAATTGAACTCGATGATTTACCATTCGAGTAAGTTGCGTGTGAAAAGCTCATATATTTGCAGATATGCAAAGGAAGGCGGAGTTAAATGCTCTGGGAGATCGATACAAGAAGGAAATGACCATTAGTCACTAGGATTTGCTATAAAAGAGCAAGTTATGTGTTCATGTTATTTCCAAATGTTTTTAATTTGTGACCAGGGGTAAACAAAGTGGGTTGAGTGTACCAAACAATTTCTTAATCCTCAGTACAATTTTCAATCCTTGCGTGCTAACACTCCTCAGATTCATAACTATTTAAACAAAGGCTTCGGGTGTGATATTAGTGGATCGATAAAGCAAATCTTTTTAATTAGTTTAAAAGAGTATAATTCGTTAGTTAGGAACTCATTATTAATTCTGAAACATGCTGCAGACATGGTAATGCAATTAAAATCCGAGTTATCTGTGAGTATATTTAACTCCACTTCATTGGCAATCGTTTAAACAAAACATAAATTATAATTGGTAACAAATTCCTTGTTTTGTAAACAGGTTACAATGGATTTGTTAAAGGGGTCGAGCAACCTCAACATTTAAAATCCATTAAATTGAATTTCCTTTGAGCGCTTTTCCCCTTTGTTGGCCTGTCTCTCATTTGCCAAGCCCAAAAGTGGTCAATTGCCAGGCAGACAGAGGGCGGAAAAGTCGACAATGGAAGTCCGTCAGATTTCTTTAATTTCCCCAGCAGTCTTTGACTGCTGAATTGGTTTCCTTTTCAGCCTGTCATTTGATTTGGCCCAAGAATAACTCCATTGGAGCTAAAGAAGTGTTGAAATTTAAGAAAAAAGAGTGTCTCTACTTCGGTTAACAAACATTTTTCCTCAAATCCAATACAATATCTAGGGAGCATTTCGAGAGCCAGCTCCAAACAGATTTGCATCAAAGTTGGCAACAAATAGACTGTGACTTGCAGTTGGTTTAGCAATTACTCTTTTTATATTTTCGGACTTCCTGGTGGCTTCCACCCACGAACCCATGCACAGTGTACACCGATGCTTTTCTAATTACGTTCATGTACATACAACATGGACATCTGATGTCACAGGTCTTCTTCGTTGCATTCAATTTGACTCGCTTAGAAATGCACCACCCTCTCCGGAGAACCCGGTAACCACCACCCACACCCAGTTCATGGAGGAACACATGTCATGGTATACCCTGTGGGTACCTGGCAGCAAAGAAAACAGAACAAAGTGAGAGACCCAGACTAAATTAATCAGGGGCCAGGTAGCGATTGGAGAGAGCTGGCGGAGTTCCTCGGGGGTTGTATCCATACTATGCCATGCCATCCAATCCCACTGCAACAAGCGAGTGAGCCGTGGAAAACAACCCCATGCGGACCTTTATAACTAGGGATACCCCCATATGATTTCCCTATATGCAAGTGGCTGGAAACTAAACTAATGGGTATCTCATATATAAATACACTTGTATCTGGGTTTTAAACGTGATGTAAAACGTATTTCCTTTGATTACCAAATTTTCCGTATAAGCAATACCCATTAAAACTTTTAACCGACCTTTTTTCGGGACCAAAAATGTATCCACAACAGGTAACGTTTTGCTAACTTTTCCCATGTCGGGTAACAAGACTTCAAAATACAAGGAAACAGTTTAGAAGGTAAAGTCAGCCAGCCTTTTTGTGGAGTTTGGCTAACTTTCTTTGGCAGGCAACTGTGAATATTGGGGTTGAAAGTGTAAACAGCTGACGGCGGTCCGAAGGACCTCGTGTGCCAAAGTCCTTTCTCACGGGTTAATTTCCTTTCGCAACGCCGACATGCAAACATACAAATGCTTGCAAAAATATTTATTTAGTAATTCGATGACCGCCAGTTGTCTCCGGTTACTCAAGAAGATTTGTTGATTAACTCTAAATGGATTTAAAATATTTGCATGTTGCACCATTTCCGTTGGATCCTTAAAGCGGAATAATCCTTCCTTATATAGTTACAACCGCCTAATGCGAACTGTAATTAAACTTTGTCTGCATAATTTAAGTGCTTAATTTTGCTGAAGCGATTGCTGTGCCGTCGCCAAGTTGAAATGCAAATAAATACTCAAGGCCTACATGAAAGCGGCAAAAAGAACGAAAGGCAAAGTTTTCCGGATGGCGCACGCATTCCGTCTCCGGAAAAGTATTTGTAACAGTGTTTAAACTCACATAGCCCTCCGTGGTTTTGCGAACTATTAAAAAGTGAACCGAGTTCTTGGGCGGTGGGGGGTGGATGGGGTGGCTAGGTCGCCCAGCACTTGGAAAAGTGGGCGTTGCGGTGCTGGGATGATTATCCAAGTTTTAGCATTCTTTCTGGCTCGGCTTTCGGTTCTCCGACGCCACCAAGAGCCACATAGCGCACAGTTATGGGAAAATCTTTTAATTAATTTAAAACTAATTTTCTTGAGAGCCAAGTGAAATGACCTTTGAGTGTGCTGAAAGCAGTGCACATTCTCGGACCGCAATTTAATTGAAATATTTTAGAACCGAACAACACCTCGCACCGATGAAGCTTTAAACGTTATGCAATCTTGATTAACTCACAAACTTGTAATTCATGCAGTGTGCATCTCGGTGTTGTGCAACTGCAACCTAATCATATCACATAGATGCTCCCTTTGATCCGAGCGCAAAAAGTTCGCCAAGAGGGGATTTTTCCGGGGCTATAGTCTCGAATGGATGCCAAAGCGACTCTCCGATTGCCCACCACTTTGAGGATTCGACAGGCATTCAAATGCCTTTCCCTCAGCCAATCCCCCATCCCAGCACCCGGTGAAAGTGGATTAGCAATTTGTTAAGCCAACAATTTACCCAGCTCCGTGGGGCTTCACTTCGTCGAGTTGTTTGCATGTGTCAGGACCATGCTGCTCTTTTCTGCAGTTCCTGCAGCGGCAGGATATCCGATGACCCTGCCGAATGCCGCCAAGGGATCCATGTACAGGAAACGAAATGAGGATATTACCCAACGAATTATGTGAATAATGGTATGCAATGTTGGTTAAATGTCAACAAAAACTGAAATGTTGGGAGATAAATTTTAAATTCTTCAACTTGATATACAATGCCATGGTAAATGCTATAAATTTTAAATAACTATTTTAAATTCTTTTAAATTATGCTTGAATATGCTTGTAAAATTATAAGTTTGCTACTTGAAAGTTCATAGCTCATCAAATACTTATAGTAAATACAAATGCTAAATTAAAAATACGTTGGATCTGCACCTTTTATTAACTTAACTATTATTGAATAATATCAAATGAATCTAAGTTGGGACTATTTATATTTTTTCCCAGTGTACCAACCTTTTGCACGGCTTCTCAGTCTCTCACTTTGTGTTTAATTGTAATTTTAACTTTTGCCATTTGTGTCTGTTGTGTGCCATCTGGAGCGACTTGTCTCCACCGCCGGAGAAGCCTTTTCCGCTCATCACGCTGTCACGCAGTGTTTGCCGTTCGTAAATGTTTTTAGTTCGGCTAAATGCAATTGTGGCCACTTCTTGCACTCCCTGCACTTCCTGCCAGCGCACTTGGCCCACTCGACTGCGCCTTCAATTGCCAGACGGGGCGTATACGCAATTTAAAGAGCTCTTTAAGAAGAAGTGCGATAATTGTCGCTTTAATTATCAAGCAAACTAAGCTGCTCAAATTGGGTCGGAAAAACGGCTTAAAATCTGCACACTGTTTATGTATCAAAAATAAATCGCAAAGCGCTTCAAAGTCATGATTGCATTACATCTAAAGCTTATAATAAGCGTTAGTCGTAGCTACTATAAAGCAATTGTTTTCGCCTGTACTTAAAATGAGATTTATATGAAAGCTCTTTATGTTTAACTTTCGACCAAAAGTACTGTGCTTTACATCCGCAAAGAGGTGAAAATAATAATAACAATACTCTGGCACAGCTTATGATGCCTGTAAAGTCGACAATTTATGAGCATGGAGTTCGAGTCACCTAGGTTTTTAATTTTCTGCTAAACGCATGGAAGGACTCACATACACATACGCAATTACGCGCACATTGGTCTCAAGGTTTCATTTGCGATTTATGCGAGAATGGAACTCGTCCGTCGCGACGGAAACGGAATAATTTCCCATTTCCGGTGTGTGCCAACAAGAAAACTGTGTGTCCTTATGTGTGAGTGTCTCCTTTCAAACAAGGCGAATAATCACAGAACAGGTACAATAACACTCGACATTTTGGGGAAGGTGGAAGCTGGAGGACTCCCATTCCATGGACTTCACATTCCACTTGGCAGGACTGGGGAAGCAGCTCTGCACGATTAAATAAAATACTTCCTAATAAAAAAACGCAAATTTAATTTACTTTCGGGGGCTGTCGACTCGCAGCAAACATAAATCGAAGTCAACGAGGTGCCCCAACCACCGAGATCTTCCCACACGCCATCGAAAATTCAGTGATGAGAAGGCCAAGTCAGCTCTTAAAATATTCAAATGAAATGAAGTGCAAAATTATTACTACTTTCGAACTGAGCTCTAAGATAAATAACATTGCAAATGTTTAAAAATATAAATATTTATCTAATATAAATGACTGCTTGCAATTATAAATGTGATCTCCTTTAGCCAAAAACTGGCTATGAATAGTAACTAAAGCTTCAACACTCCTGTCGCTGCTCCCTCAGTGCTCATTATGCTCGTGCTTCCAGGATCCGGATGGAGAAGTGGTATATGGCGTGTCATAAGCCCCCACCAGTTGCCCAAAACAATTTCGCCGAGGAGGCAGCCAGATTGGATGCTGGGGAGCCTGGGAGGTAGGTGGGTGTTGGTGGGAGTGGTGTTATGTGGGCATGCCAAGGTGGTGAGACGCCATATTTTCGACTTTATCACATCTGATGCCTGCGAGGCACGTGACGCCGAATATAATGAGAACAATTTTTATTTAAATTAGATCCACCGCCGGACACTTGGCACAATTATGGATGGATACCAGCTGCTAGCTGGCAGCTGGGAACTGAAACTGGAACTCATCTCCTCCTGGTCAGCATCGCGCAATCCAGCAGATATAGACACTCGTAAAATAAACTTAATGACTTGCTTTCGGCTGATTACTTTTCGACGTGATGGCCAAGTATGCTAAATATTTTGCATTATGCGTGTTACACTGCAAGCAATTGGAAATTGACTTTGTTTAATGGAAAATTAAGGGGAAAGGCAAAACATTTTTAATTAATGTAGGCATTAGACTGGAAAATATCTGAAAGGCTATGGAAATAAATGTTGTGGGTATGCCTAAATATATTTGGCATATATATTTGATAAAACCACTGTTCATACTCCTTCTTAAATTCTTAAAAAATGGGTCCAAAAATAGGTTCAGTAAAACATCCGTATGTTAAGTTACAAAGTTTGTGTTACAAACACATCCAAATCAATATTATGTGGCTTCATTTCCCCAAAAGTAGGCAATGATTTTAATGACGACTGAGTATGGACATTTTAGATGAATTTTTTGCGGCTTCCACTCCATCTAGTTGAATGACCCTTTTGAACTGCACATATAGTAAAATCGAAAGTACCAACTTTCGAGGGTATTTCAATTTCAATTTAAATTTATCCCTGCTGCTCGAATTTAGGCTGCATCCTCGAAACTGAGCTTGTTTTGGCCGCCGCTCATTATCGTAATGGACACTTTGGACGGAGTGTTGCTCCGGGGTATTCCGGGGTGTTTGGGGACTGGACTGGAACTGGGATGGGGACTGGGAATGGGTGCACATTCCATTAATCATGCCGAGCACACAGCTCGCAGGGCCGTGAAACTGAACCGCAGAATCAACAACGACAAATCATGCGAAAGCGAATGCGCAAGTAATGCCGCTTAAAATTTCAATGCCTCGGCATTATTCATTCCACCCAAATCCGTTATCGGAAATTAATTTTCAAAATCCGCTTAATGGCTAGCGCCTAGTATATTTATGAGTTTACAGATATTCGAATTTTGGGGTGGGGTTCCTTTCTTTTTTTTCCCTCTTTATGGGGGTTTCCCTTTAATCAGCAACCAGTTGGTAGCTCCAATTTGTAGGATATATAATGCGCATATTTGCTTATTCGATTTGGCTTTTGCTTTTCTTTATAAATTTACACTGTATTACTGTGTCCATATTGACACTGCTTTGGTTAGTTAATATTAGTCGAGCCTTCTGGCAAAGCCGCAAAAGTGCATTAATTTACTTTTCCCAAAATAACACATTTCAGTCACGCAATGTGGGCGCCAATTAAAGTTGTTTAAGCAATTTTATGCCTCAAATTGCACAGTTTTTACGAGCCATCGTCATAGAAATAATGGCAAATGTTATACAAATTACATAAATATTGACTTGCTGGCGAGACGAGAAATGAAATTTAATTGTGATGATTTGTGGTGAATTAATATAATGGCCATCGAAATGCAATCAACACTTTTTTCAACTATTTGTTCAATAGAAATTGATTAAAGCGATTTTTATGCAATTATTGGTTTAATTAACGCTTATTAAAGGAAAAACTATTATATATAGAGTATATTTTGGGAAAGTGTTCTTCCTTTTCCTTACAAAATCAGAAATCGAAAACATTCCAAGTACACAAAACTCTTTTCTCCGGTTCAGTTGAGAAT
Organism: Drosophila sechellia; assembly: GCF_004382195.2. Classification (NCBI taxonomy): domain Eukaryota; kingdom Metazoa; phylum Arthropoda; class Insecta; order Diptera; family Drosophilidae; genus Drosophila; species Drosophila sechellia. The sequence continues at coordinate 19,794,521 of NC_045951.1, read as the reverse complement.
TGTAATTAATCTAAGCTGACTTGCGTTTTTTAATACCATCGCGAAATGCAGACAAACTCTTGGAAGGAAGTGGGGCAACATATTGCCATCCAAAGAGTTTGTCGTTCTGACTACGTTATATTCGATTTGCTTGATAAACTGAGCTCCTTTTGGACTTCCCTCGCCATCTTTTCCTTCGATTAATGGATTTCCTTCGCCGGTTCTGGCGCCTGAAAGGCTGCCATAAAATCTGACAAATCAACTTCCAGCTGTTTCAGCGTCAATGACCACAAGTACACACACAAATACAAGTGCGCAGCAGAAAAGGATACTGCGGAGTTTGTAGAAGAGCCTTTGGGGGAAGGATGGGCAGGATATATGTATATGGCGACATCGCCCCACGAAACTCAAACGGGAGAGTTATGCAAATATGAATACTTCTTCTGTGTTTTTTTCGCCTTGCTCGAGATAAAGTGAGGGGTGCGCAACTCCAGGCTCAAGTTCCGGAGTCCTGGATTTCGGCAATCGAAAATCAAGACGAAGAGTTTATATTTGGCGACCCTAATAATCCGCCCTTTCGCTTTTCCCTCTGCTGATTCGGCGATATGTGTTTATCCGATCTATTCGGACGTGCGGGCTCGAAATGGAAAATTATAAATCTGGGTCAAAAGCAAATTGCTTGTAATTCATTTTCCCCCATATGAAGACATTAGATGGGCATTATTCATGATTATGCGGGGTGTGTGTGTGGCTTTCTTATCTATGAAAACGTAAAGCAATTTCAATTTGCTGGAATATTATTGTTATTTTTTTTGTGAAAAAAGTATGGGGACTTAAGTTCAAAATTTGCTATAAATGCGAAATCAATATTTGCGAAATGTATGAGACTGAAAATGTATATCTCAAATATGCGTAATATATATACATATTTGCTGTGTAAGCTCATACTATCATTTAATAAACGTCAAGCATTTCATCAAGCTTGAGATTATCGAAACTTTCAGCTGTCATTCCGAATGCAACTCTGCAAGGCTTCATTTGACGCCACAGTGGTAATTAATAAGCCCCTTCTTAGGATTTCGCATCCATTCGTGTATGTGCATCTCCAACTTCACGGATGCGGATCCCAAGTGTTGAGATGTGTTAGCAGCCAACTTTATGGCACGAACAAAGGCGACAGCCACAGGACTCAGCAACCAGGACTCCGGACTCCGGACACCCGGAGGCGTTCCGAGGAGAAAGGCGGAGAAAGGTACTCGGAGTGCAGACAACAGGAGGCGGACACCGACAATGTGGCTGACTGATTTAAGTGCACATTTAGTGGCGCACGCAAGGCGAACCCGGCACACCCACTCTCGAGGAGCCTGCATCCCTGGATTCCCGGGACACTGGAGCAATATTTGTGACTCAAAACTAAAAGCAGCTTGGAAAATGTATAGTTTATATGAATAATCATTAACGAAGTAGTTTTTAGCTCTATTGAAGTAATCACAAGTATGCCTTTCATAAAAGAGTATTATAAGTTATTCCATTTTCGATATGTTATTAGCTGCAGATAGAATCAGAAAAGTTTCTCAGTGAGTCACATAACTCGAAGAATTCCTTTCACTGTACTTCGCTGTAGCTGTCTAAGATTGCGGTCTAGTCACTAAGTTTCCTGTGCAGACGACGTAGACGTTTATTAAAATGAAGTCAGTCCCCGGGTCCGACAGGTTTAGCGGTGGTGCCAAGACTGGGTCTTCAATTATTAAGTAGCACTTTCAGTGCTGCCGCCACGGAGCACAAGGGCGAAGGATGCAGGAGGCGCTTTAGTGTCCACCTGCATGCAATTCCGCCATTGGCCTCCGGCGCCCTCTCAAGTGGCACTGACTCCGTGCTCATGCACGGCTCGCTGCTGCTCTTTCACTCCCGTGCACTGCGATAAAAAGGTAGTTGAAACTGGGAAAGGACCATACAGAATGGAAACAGCTAGAGATGAGTGAAGTAATGGTCATCTGAAATGAAAGCATATTCATATTAACGAGGAAACAGGTGGACATTGCATTCTAGTTTCGTTTTAACAACCCATGATAGTTTGAATTACCAAGTGGCTTATATTAAGATAGATTCTATGAGTTAGTATCTTGTTACATGATTTGCTAGTAATATATCTTAGTATTTCCCATGTTTCTAAGTGTATCGGAGGACGCAGGCACTACCCGCAAACTGCCCAGTTTTCCGTGGCTTTCCATTCGTCATGGCGTGGCTACAGGTGATGGGGTTTTGCTGTGGCCCGGAATAATGTGAGCCATTGCCGCCTTTATTCTAGGAGTAATGTACATATAATTTAGCCAGCGGCTTGTCGGGTAACCCTAACTTCTGATGAAAGAGTTGCAAGTTGCCGGGGATCCCCCACCTCATCATGCACCGTGCCCCACAGAGCACCCACTGTTCGGCGCCAACGTCAATGTCAATTGCACCGGGCACGCGAGATGTGTTGGGTTATTCTTGTGGAAAATGCCATGCGATAAGGATGCAGTCTGGAGCAATTTTCGCCTCGCCAGCTCTGCAGACCTCTCCACTTGGACGGGCTAAACTGCCGGTGGATTCCCCAGTTCCATGTCGAGGGATCAGCCAGTTCCATGGGTATTTAGTGTGTTTGTCCCTTGTGCAGAACACGCTAACCACCACACATGCAATGCATAATTTTATGATTTGAAAGGAATTTGATGGTACTTTAAGTACTTGGGAACTTTCGTGATAAATTAAGGGATATTCAAGTTTATTAAATCAACTTCTCCAACTGCCAAAGTGTTTCAAATTGGAAGGAACTGTCAGTTATTTGCGGTCTTGATTGAAACCAGAGTTTCTTTCAAAGTTTCAAAGGCATTTTTAAACTTCTGCTGCTCTGTGTCAAAAGCTGAGTAATCGATTTTATTTGTAAAATTAATTTGCATTTAATAGTTTCTTTGTTTTCTGACACTCTACACGATACTATAACGATTTTTATGTTTTTTCTGGTTTTGCTGGGGACGAAGGAGCGTTTTGCTGGACTCACTTCACAACGATTCTGCGGCTGATGCCGCAGTCATTAAAGTTTTTTGTGGTTTTGGTGTCAAGCACAGCGACTGCCACGCCCCCGTCACCACCAACGCCCCTCTTCAAATTGTGGTTTTGTTTTAACCCTCTAAACCCCCTCGCAGCTATAGGGCATTTATTTTTGTTGCCGTAGTTTTAGGTGACGCACTTTGAAGCTTTTGGTTTCTGATTCTGTTGGATAAGAAACAGTACAATGATAGCTATTAAGCAAACTTAATTAAAAATTTTACTTCAATTAAAAACACTTTTGTTAAAAATACAGCATCTTTTCAAACACTTCATAGAACGCGGTGTTTATACATACTCTCTTAGATTCTTTGAAAAGCATATATATGCATATATATAGCTTCAAGATCTTAGAAACTATAAAACAAATGCGTTAAGATTAACGTTAACTTTTGAAAAAATTATTTTTTTTAATTTATTTGCTTGTCTCGCTTATTTCTATCGTTATCCCAATAAGAACATTGTTACATCCACTCGCAAATTAACGGGTATCTGATAGTCACCTATACTGTTCTCTCTTTGGTTTTTCCTTGCTGACTTAGAAACAGATTTCCCAGAGATTATTTTCTCATTCATTAACTAAGTTTTCGCCTTGCTTTTCGCAAAGGGCTGCTGCTGATTTTCAGTTGTCTTCCTCCACAGCAAACAAGAGTTGGGAAATCTTATTTTCCATCGTGCTTACCACCTGTTTACTCGGCTATTGTTCAGTTGACTTTCGCAATTTCCCTATCACCTTATCTTTACTATTTGTCCAAATGAGCAAATGGTTGCCATGCCTTTTGAATGCGAATGAGGTCCGTTTCAGGTAATTACATGCGGGTGTACCTCTTTTACCTCTGTTTATTTTTAGTTTTTAACCCAATTGCACACCGCAAAAAGGGGGTTTCCACCAGGTAACCGAGGTATATACACACATAGCTATATAGCTACATGTGTGTGGCGAAATGGAGTTTTAAGTGCAGACTCAGCTCGTTGCGGCTGGCCATCCTTGGCCATTGATTAAGAGTAAACAGAGCATGTAAATGTTTGGATATTCAAACTGTGCATTTTTCCTCTGTGGCTGGATTTTTGCGCAGTTTAAGGTTTGCCATTGCAGCAAGAGTGTGTTTTGTGGTGCCACCCAGTCGCAGTATGCCCTGCTCCGTACTCCGAGGAGTTTACGGCGAAGTCACCCCAAAATGTTCCAAACGGAATTTTCCTCGCCCACAAAGTATAATGAATAACGGCGATGGCACGGCATCCAGGGTGGAAAGACTGGTGGCCACCCGCGCAGCGGGGGCATTGACATTCTGCCTATCCAGAGGATAGAGTGTAGAGCCCTAAGCACAGGACCTCCCCGAGTCCGTTCCCATTCATCCACACTCACCCATTTCGATTTTCCCGGACAGGCGTGCAACATAATTCTCGGGCCGCCAGCTCTTTGATTTTCCGCGCTGCGAAAATTTGGCAATTCTAGGCTGGTCAGTAATGCACTGGGAGAAATATTGTCAGCGTGTTTTAATATGTGGGAGCATTCCTTGGAATACGCACTTTCATATAAGTACATATATTGAAATATTTCTAAAAAATGTAATAATAATGTTTTGAATCAATTGTGTATGTGTTTTCTTTATCTGAAATCTGAAAAGTAATGTTATTTAAACTTTAAAAAATGTTAACATTTTAAATTCTCAAAAAGTTAACTAATGCGGAAAGTTTAAATGATATATGTTCGTAAGAATTAACATTCTTCACACTAAACATGTAATTTATTTATTGACTTTTTCGAATTGTTCGAGTGACTCGATAGCGAATTAGCGCTCTACGCTGGGCGGCAACTGGGCGACTGGTTGGCAGGATAACGGATAACGGCTGTTCAAAGGACCGCACAGTGCAGTTAATAGTTTTCCAATGCCGCCGGGGGCACACACGCACTGCCCTCTGACCTCCGACCTCCGATCGCCCACAGCGACACCGATAATCATGTTGATGGGCCTGCACTATTGAACACGAAACTTCAGCCGGCTTTGGCAATTGAAAATGGGAAATTCGGGTGGGTGGCTGCTACACAATTGAAAAAAAGAAAAGCATTCAATTTGGTGCAAATGTCTGTTTCTCCATTTGGCCCTCTGCACGATTTCCACTACATTTCCCACACTTTCCCAGTGCGCCGGATGACCATAGGATTTGTCCGTAAGTCGGGCTATTTGCACATTTTCCATGGGGGAAACTCATGTTCAAAATTCATATGCGACATGTTCTCGTTTTCAGTTCAGGGAAATTCGAATTGAATTTTCATTTTAAATATAAAACATTTTATACGATGGGAGTAGGAATATTTTGAATAAATTAAGACATCTTAAGAAGGAGTTTGTAAATAGTTACTTTTTCACAATATTTCTATTAATATGTGGAATTTTTCCTATATTTTTCAAAATGAGCGTGAAGATGAAGAAAATGACATCGATTGAAGCTATATTCACTCAAATGTTACTATCCACATTAAGTGCTTATTTTTTATATTCTAAGAGGATATAACTTTAACTTTTAGCTAAATACTATAGAAAACCACCCAAGGTGAATTGATTCTAGCAAAGACAGTAGAAAGACAAAGAAGACAGTATTCTAGTGTCTTTGATTCTAGTATTCTCACATTCGAATTAGTCTCTAAACTAACCTTTTTAAAACAAAGAACAGCTACACAACATTTAAGGCATTGGTTTCCGCAAGACAGTTCAATTTGAAAAGGGACATGGGTTTTCCATTTCCATTCACAGCCAACGGTTTCAAATCGCCCCGAAAAAGAGCGTACAAAACATCCACGGGAAATCGGCTATAAAACTGAATGATTCTGGCTGCAAAAGGCGTTCGTCCACAACCAACTGTTGTTGGAAAACTCGAAAGCGGGTAAATGCGAACGGACGCACGTGTGTGCGGCAATTGGCAGGACCAACTCATTAACGCAAAGGGCGTACAGTGTGCCATATAGCACACATATCGCACACATACATATAGCCGCATATAGCATATAGCATCTGGTCATCGGCCGATCCGTGCGTGTCCGCAATTAAGGTGCTGAAAAGGACGAAGAGGGTAACATATCCCAGTGACGCGACAGATTTCGCTAATGACCATTGGACTGGGGGGTGAGTGGGTATCCACTGGATGCGCCCCTTCCTGTTCACCGAATATCCCGGCACTAGACCAACCTGAACCACCGTCGGAACTTTTGTTGATGAATCGAAAAACTACGGGAATTAGTTGTGCATGTCAGTCGGGAAATTACTGGCTATGACCCCCCTTTCCCGCGCCAGCTGTTGATGTATCGCCGCCTCTGGTCGGGGTTCAAAAAGTTGTTAATATTTTATTTGTGGCTGATTATTTAATTACGCGGAATGGTGGCTAGCTACCCACTGGGATTCATTATGTTCGCCTCTAAAATTTGGCCATATATATGTCAATTTGTGTTTATTTTATGGCATTACTTGAGGATTTACTTGAAATAGTAGTCAAATAGAAATGAAATGCTGAAGTGTATGATATTCAACTCATGTTATTTGGACAACCTATTGTTCAAAAAATCGAGTCTGCTCACAATTTATTTAGGTATTGTCTAGTCTCTCAGAATCTTGACTTTTCCTCCTTTATGTTGGTTTTATTCCTTTGTCCTGGACCATAACTTTCAACGAAATCGCATTGAATTGTGGAAATAATCGCCATAAAAATGTTTCGTGCTTGACTAGTAATTGGTTTGGGAATTTATGAGGGTTGATTGTATTTCTTATTTTTTTTTGCTTCCCCCTTTTGGAATACATACAGGCATAGAACAGGTCATATATGTGGGGATTTTGTTTGGGGGATGGGGAGTTTTAATGCCACAATAGGGGCCATTGACACCCTTTTGTTGGGAATTTTTTTTTAAACCTTTTTTTACGGACAGTTTATTTGTATGGAGCAAGAGTTGAAGCTGTTAAAAATACGGTCTTAAGTCCTATTTAATAATGATTCAAGACTATATATACATATATGAACATGAAGGATAATAAATATATCATCAATATTTGAAAAAACTTAACTGCTGTTTAAGTGCACTTGTTATATTTAGTAAGCCCATCAATATCCCAGAATAAATTATAAATTCAAAATTGAGTAAGCAGAAATGAGGTCATCGCAATAATTTCGTTAGTGAGTCTATGAATGTGGACCTCAATTTGTCTTGAATTTGATTTGTGTGCCTTTCAGTAAAGTCAACTTTTCTCTTTTTTTGCAGAAAATGCCTGGCAGGTAGACTTCTGTCTTTCCTCCACAGAAGGCCAGCAACGTCGCAGCAAAAATTTTCCTCTGGCGATGAGAGCTAAACAAATGACGCCTCTTCCATGAGGGATTGGGCTAGGAGCCATCTGCCGCGTCATCGCCATCGCAATTGGAATCAGAATCAGAATCAGAATCGCAATTGCAGAATGTGTGCCAGCGACGTGGAACCTTTGGTATCCTTCCACTGAGTGGCAGGCGGAGATTCTTCCTTAGACTGACACCTCTGATTGAATCGGCAAAAGCGGGAAGAACGAAGGGCAGAGCGAAGGGAAAGCCGAAAGAAATGCGGAAAAACTCAAAGGAAATGGCGGCGAATCGGAGGCGCAAGAAGACAATCGGCATGCTGACATCGGGACTGAAATCAGTAGTCAAGTGGAAAATTATTGTATCATCCATAATGTTGCTCTTATTAGGCGGGACAAGTGAGTGAAACTCATTTACGGCACTACATGTGACTGCCTCTGACACATTCGGCCTGAATAAGGCATAAATTCATTTGTAAGCCCAACAGGCGTATACGCAATATTTGGATAGCACACTGTAGATAGTTTGAAATGGTCAGCAAGGCGTTATCCAAATCATGTTGTTTAACTAGTGCAAGTGCAAACTTTACTCGGAGTTTACTAGTTCTGACATTTTGAATACGAGAAATATTAGAAATACCCTTTCTGTCCTTGTAAATATATTTAGAAACACAATTTGTCAGCAAACTACACATGAGCTTAAGGATCAAATGCATTAATATATGAATATTTTTTTGAATATAATATAATTAAATAATCTTGAAAGATCTAGCATATTTCATATATACCATATTTTGTATACTTCGTTTAAAATAGAGATCAGTAGAGTTGAGTCTTTATCTATCCACAACAAAAAAGGCAAGGACATCAAACTTCGTGGCTCTGGATGGAGTTTCCCTTCTATGTTTTTGTTTTGTTTGCATAATTTGTACCCGGGGGCAATTTACACGACCTGGGTGGAGTGAACAATGGCCGAGGCTCTTCAATGGGTCCAAACAGAAGGCAGCCACACGAAACAAATTACAAGGATTTATAATTCTTATCTCTCCGCTTTGCTTTCTCGCTCTCCTTTCATGTGGTGACTCCTTGGAAATTGCCGGCATTGTGTACTCCTGCTCCTGCAATTTGGATTCGGATGCGGTTTCGACAAAAGGTCACGTGCTGGCGGTGCGAAAGGGTCGCCTGATGTCCCCCAGCACATTCACCGCCCTCAGCGGGGACCTGCATGTGCAGATCCAGTTCAATGGGAACGAGATGTCCTCGCAGGCGGAGGAGGAGCACACCATCGGTGGTGGCCCATCCAGCGAGGAGCACTTGAGCTCCAGTGACGGACTGAAGAGCAGGAACAACACAATAATGAGCACTTTAGTCATTAGCAAAATCATTGATGAAGTGGAGTCACCGCTGGAAAAGGGGTTGACTCCGGGCCCCGAGGTAACCAATACCAGCCAGGTGGTGCTGCATCGCAAGCGCAAGGAGGTGGTGCAGAATATACCGCTCTTCCCGGATCCCCGGTTCAATGTCACCCAGGTGACGGTGCCATGCCAGACCTTCCTTATCGGAGGACGCTACGAGATGCAGGTGGTGAGCAATCTCAAGTCGGTGAACCGGAGTGAGGTGACCACCACATTGGTGCCCGCGCAGGATGAACGACTCCACCAGACGCTCGATGTGCGATGGCCCAGTGCCGAGATGATAGTGAGTCCCGTGCGCCTGAAGACCTATCCCAAGCATCCTGTGGAGGTGACCCTCCGCTTTCCCGAGGTCAACTGCAATCAGTCGGGCAGTCTCGCATTGCCGGAGTTTTGGTTGGAGCTCATTTACTGCGGCAAGGATCGCAGCTGCAATCGGAATATAACCCCATCCAGTGTCCTTTTTGCGGAGCAAATACGCGGATTCCCCAAAAACAAGAGCCTCCATCTGGGATGCGAACTATTTGGACTGGCGGGCAACTATGCCGTCCAACTGCGACCGATGGTTCCCGCCCAGAACGTGCCCACCACCCGGCGGCTACTGAGCGTCGATTGGAGCGACGAATTCGTGTTCAACGTGTATGCCCGCAGCATATTTCCCTGTGATCCGCACACGGGAATCGGTGTCCTGTACGAGTATCCTGGCTGCATTCTCGAGCAGGGCGACCGGGTGCGTCTCTATGCCAGGCTGCGGGCCGATGTCGCGTCCCTGAAGCCACCCACGTCGCTCCACTACGTCTCCGAGCAGCGGGTCGTCAAGAGCCAGCATTCCCTGTACTTCGCCTGCGAGCACTTCTCCGAGAAGTACGTGGAGTATTGCTTCGTCTACGTCAGCCAAGCAATTTCCGGAGCCGTAGCCGATGTCCGGATGGACTGTGTGCCCACCCTGCCCGTCAGCGGTGAGTGGTCGATGGTGCATTAACGCCGTTTTTAACATCATTAAAAGGAAAATCCCAATTAAGCGGGAGTTCAAATAGTTCTTAACACATTATTGCGTCTGCTCGCTACACTGAAAAAATACCCTTTTTATTTGTATTTCACATTCATTTTTAAAGTAGCAAAAATCGTTTTACACATTATTTAAATATTTATCAAGCCCTTAAGCATTACAATCGCATTTTTGAAATACAAAACCCTAAACTATTTTCATTTTCCCGCCTCATTATATATTTACCTGGTATTGTAATTTTGAAGTGATTAGCTCATGATTTCACTCTTTCCGCAGACTCGGATACCGGTGGCTGGGGACCTTGGAGCGAGTGGACGCCCTGCTCCACAAATTGCTTGGGAGGAACGCGCAATCGCTACCGATTCTGTGACTCACCACCCCCGCGATATGGGGCCAAATTCTGTGAGGTATGTAAGCCCAAATAACTCGGCAGATTAACCTCTGAACGACCTCTGCCTCCACCTGATTTGACAACGTTAACAGCCAAAGTTTGATTGAGTGCTCCCAGAAATGATTAATACTTGGGCGCATCTGAGCCATCAAGACGATTTCAATAAGTGCGGAACTACAACTAAAGACGGGTGAACTCCACCCGACTCTGTGGACTTCGTTACCCAAGAGATTGCTTCCAACTTAGTTCACACATTACACTCGACTTTCCAACACTGAGCGAATTCTAAACACTTCATACTATACAAAAACTTTCACTTAAATGAGGGCATATGAAGTTTGAATACATGCTCAACCATTTTAATTAGTAACGAAACAAACTCATACGTTTCTTTTATATCCCAAAAAAAGCGGATAAAATCTTGAAATTGAAAGCAACTGAGTAATTTCTTGCAGTGTAGCCCGCCGGGGCAAAGTGGAACTATTTCATTGTTTTTGTTTGTGGGCCACGGCGTGGAGTGGAGTGGAGGACGAAGTGGGTGGCATCGGCACGGTATGTTATGTTGTCTGCAAGCGTGTTTCCACACTGCGACACTTGCTCCAGATTGTGTGGGGAATTTACGACGCTTCCGACAATTGTCGGCCTACTGCGCTTCGCTTTATCTTGTTTCTTTTGTTGAAGCGAGTGGAAGAATGAACCTCCGCCTCCGTCCCCATCTGCTCCCGCACTGGCACCATCCACGTCCTCATCCGCGCATTTCATTATCCAAAAACTTCCGGCATCAGGATCCAGCGATAGGGGCACATTTGCCCGTACTTGCCAACTTGTTCGGAACAATTACAGGCAAAGTTTTTAAATGCTCCGCGCACTTATTGCAAGTAGTTCTTACACGGGAGTCGCGGATGCCACGGATGCTGGAACAATGGCTTCGCCGTGAGGCGACTACAATTGCGTGGGCGGCTGCGTCCATGGGCCGGCAGCTGGAGGAGGACCCGGTCGGTGGGTGCCACACCCACCTCCACTTGCCTCGACAACTTGCATTTGCCCCCAAAAGAAACGCCCGGAGGCGTTGCCGCCCATGTGCGTGTACAAATATTGCCCCACGGGCTATTAATCAAACAAAGCTCCCACACGGCAGGCACTATTTGCTTTTAGAAAACACGGGGAATAACCTTTTGTGACCACAGAAGCACCACAAACTCAAATTAGTGGCTTTCTAGTGGCGCTTTAAGCATTTTAAGGCAGGATAATGTTTACCATATTCATGATTTAGCCAGAAAAAAACACACAAAGAGCATCCTCGAATAGAAGGGTATTAAATTAAAATTAAATAGAATTTAAATTAAATTATTAGCTAGTCTATGGAGAAAAGTGTATAAAATGGAGTTTAAAGATATTTATCTATTTTTAATATAGCTATACAACTGAAAAAAAGTCTTATATTTTCAATAGTTTTTGTAGAATATATTAGTCCAGCTTGGTTTATTTAAGGTGATGCTGGGGTTGAAATAAAAAACGGGAATCACGTTCGCTGAGTTTCACTTTTTTTCCACAAAAGCCACATTTGTAATGATATTCAGTTCGCTTTCGAAAACAAGTGGAAATAATAGTACATATTTATATCAAATGGATTCACTTTAAACTCTTTAGGTTCTCGGAAAATGCTTAACTAAATTAATAGTTGAGTTCCTTCCAGAAAATATAGCTTTATGCTCAAACAGTAAAGGATATGGCTTCAGCTTTGAAAAGCTTTCATTTCCTTGACAACGGTTCATCAACTAGTTGTTATAACAGAGCTTATTTTAATCAAACAAAGAACGATGGGTGTGCAAATTCATACTTATAAACAATGTAACTGGCGTTTTATTATTCCTAAAATATCAAACACTCGTCAAAATTCGTAGACAGTCAAGTCGGATAACGAACAGCAGCCCGAAAAATGCCGCCGAAAGTGAAGAAGGAGAAGAAGGATGTGAACAAGGTGACCCAGGTGGACAGAACCTTCTACGAGCTGACCATCACGGATCTCAACCAGAAGCTAGCTCGACTGCGATCCCACGTGACCACAGTCGATGAGTCCAACATCACGCTGACCGAGAAACTCAAGGAAGTGGAGGCCGATGGCGTAGACGTGGCCGCGCACTTGGAACGCACCCTGGCGGACCGAAATAACTCGATCACCGAACTGGAGGAGCGTCTGGTAGAGATCACCAAGGTGCGGGATGTGGAGAACCGCTTGGCACAGGAGAAGATCGGGGACTTGGAGTCGAAATATAAGGCCATGCACGACCAGTTGACCTCCGAAATAAAGCTGCTCAATGGCAAGCTGAACTCCCTCGACGAGTTCCGCATCCAGAGGGATGTCCTGTTGGCCAAGTTCGATGAGCAGGAGGCGGATCTCAATGAGCGCGAGAAGGATCACAAGGAGGCGCTCTACAACATGGAGCAGCGAGCTGTGGTGGAGAAGGATGCGCTAAAAAAGGAGGTCGAACAGAAACTGCTGCAAGTTTCCGAGGACTTCACCCGGTCCAGTGAGATCCGTAATGCTGGCTACACCCGCCGCCTGATTCGTGAGAACATAGCCCTGCAAAAGGAGATCGATCTACTGGTCATGTCCCAGATAAAACTGCAGCAGGCATATACCAACCAGAAGTCCAAGCACAAGGAGATGGAGGAGCAGTACAGTGCCCTCGATCAGATCAAGAACGAGCTGGTCCGCAACTCCGTGAACAAGATCAAAATCATTGAGGGTCTGACCAGGAACTACGAGAAGCTGAAGGCCAAGTACGTGGAGGTACTGCGCTACAAGAAGGCCTACGAATCCCATCTCCAAGCTGAAAAGTGCGAGAATGTCAAGCAAAAGGATGCGGCCGGAAAACTGCGGACTCTGGCCAAGCGAATGGAGATTTTGGATCTGGACAATCGGAATCTGGAGGTAGTCCATGCCCAGCACGAGATCGAGATTACTCGACTGCGTGGAGTCATTCAGGAGATCAAGTGTACTGTGCGGGATGCCATTGTAGCGGAGCAGGCGGCTAAGAAATTCCCGGAGAGATTAGCCGAGGCCAATGTGGATGAACCCGAAGTGATAAATGAAGTTCGGGAGGAGGCCATATCCCTTTGCAAGCTGAAACGCAGCGATTTGCTCTCCCAGCTTATGAGCATAGTGAGCTCCCATTCGGAGGAGCTTCCGAAGACTCCTTCGATTGCCTCCATTTGCAGTGCCACCTCATCGCTGTATGCTCCAGGTAAAATGGGCTTCATGCCCACGAGACCCAAAGCAACGCCATTCGACGCCTTCCGCAGCGAGGTCATCGAACAGGAGCCGGATCGCACTGTTCCGGAGGATCTGCAAAAGCAGAAGATGCAGGATCGGCTAATGACCTCGTTGCGAGGTGACGAGAATACCATCATCGATGTGGAATTCGGCACTACTCTATACGTTTCATCATCGCGCGAGGACGATCTCATTGAGGTGGAGGAGGAGCCACTGGAGGAGCCAGAGGGCTCCACCAGCTCCATGTCTGTGAAGAAGGCCAGCAGTGAGGGCTCAGTGGCTCCGCCCGAAACCGCACCGCTAGCCGTTTCCGCATCCTCGAAGGACATCAAGGGTGCTCCAAGCCTAGGGGCTCTGGACACACTGACGGCCACTTCCAAAATGACGGGTGTTACCAACGAGGACGAGGGCGAGGAGGAAGGCGAGGAGGAGGACTTCGATGTGCAGTTCGTCTACTAGAGGGATCTGAAAATTGTGTTTACTTGTAGTTCCAATTTTGTTGACTCTTGAATAAATGTATGCAAAGTCAAAAACGTATTATTCTTTCGCTTAAATTCTTTAAATGTTTTCTGAAAATGGAAAGATTTCATGATAATTTCAATAGCTCATACAACCATGTAGTGCGATTCGTCACTACTCGGACGCTCACGGTGACATTAATTGATTCTCTCGAGCTTTTTTTAACTCTTAATAATGTAATTTACATATTTATTTACAGGGTCCTTCGGTTGAGACCCAAAAGTGTGGCAAAAGCATCGCCGACACGTGGGACTGCATCTACGAGACTTCGGGTACAGTCATCACCAAGGAAAATAGCACAGAGGTGAACCAGGAAATTGGACCAGGATGTCGTTGCGGCTGCATTGTACATCTGGGCTCCTCGAAGCCCAAAAGGATCATTGCTGGAGCCACACAGAGCTGTCCTGGCCGCTCATTCTGGCTAATACAGGTACCGACTATTAACCAACCCCATGACAACCTCTCGACTTACCAAAAAAATCAAAATAAATAAAAATAAAAAAATAGAAAATGAGTTAAATGAGACTGGCGTTTGGCATTTGGTCAAGTTTTAAAAGCTTTCAAGTTGTCTGCCGCCATAACTATAAAAACGAACAATGCCAAACACTCAGAAGTCCAAGTCCATGAATAAAATTGCGCAACGCTTCGCAGGCTGCCCCAAAATGACAAAGAAGCCCCCACTCAATGCTCCATGCCACAGGGCAGTGGGGCTCCGATCTGGACGGACATCGCTGGCCAAAGGGGGCTGAACTCAATTCATGCATAATAAATGCCCCACTTGGTAGGCGTTTTGACCAGTCCCGAAACTATCAATGCGTAAGGGGTCCAATGGGGGTGAGCTGAACTTAATGTACTCGGTATTCTCGGTAGGAAGGGGTATGCCCAACTCCATCTTGGGAAAAGAACATCCATTGTCTTTTCCTAGATAAAAAAGTGCATGGAAATAAATTGTTGTAAAAAGGGCAAGAAAAGGAAGAGAAAAATTTACCAAATAGAATAGAAAGAATCTTGGGTAGAAAAATGATGATTGTAGATGTTGCTAAGATTCCGAACTATACTATCAAATGCCAGCAAGATATACAAATAAATATCATAAAGTAAATGCAATAAACCTATTAACAATATTATACATAAAGAAAAAATTAAAAAAAAATTTTTTAAAATATGAATGTATTGCGAATGTTTTTACATTGTGTTCTATATAACACCAAATGTGGGAACCTATATATATAGGCCTAAAATTGGGTATCAGTGGGTATCAATGGGTATCAGATGAAAGGACTATCGACTTTTCCATCCATAACCACTTTGGCTCAGCCCCTTTTTTGCTCGATACAATTGGAATGATTAGACCTGCCAATTGGCACGTTCGAGGGATGAGGGGAATGTGCCGATGGGCAGGAGGCTTAATGGTGATGAATGCCTGACCCACTTCGGCAGCATCCACTTGCCCTATGCCCGGGAATATGAGGAAACCCCAAGCCAATTGCCCGTATTTTCACGAACACAAAATTCCTTTCCTCGCAGGTGGATGGTGAGGAAAGCATTTCTCTGGCACTGAGTTTCCTCCGCTTGCCTTGTGCCACCCAGTACATAAAGGTGCGCGATGGACCGTCGCTTTCGTCCACCCTTCTCGTGGAGCTCAATGGCGGTGGGCTGATCCTCAAGGGAGCCGGCGTTCCGGTGGTCGTCGATTCCACTGGTGGCCAACTCCTAGTGGAGTTCTCTGCCGGCGATGGACAGGCGGGCAATGCCACTCAGGAGGCAAGTGCAGCCTGCACCGGAGGATTCATGGCCAATGTGCAGCAGCAGTTGGGTGAGTAAAACATTCATAAATATTGAAGGAATTTAATAAATAACTCATTTAATTGTTCAACAGCTACAAGGAGCAGTAACAGTAGTACCACACTAGTGGCCGCCACTCGTTTGTCTGGAAAAACTCGATCTGTTTCCCACAAGTCCATGTCAAGACTCCGATTTACCCTGGTTCATCTGAGTGCCATGATCTTTGCCAGCATAATCATCATAATAAGCTCCCTTTTAGGTGGGTTCTTGAAATATGAGTATAGAGTTTATAGATGGTAATCACCACTTATATTGTTTCCAGGTGCCCAATATGTGGTGCGATACAGGAAGTATCACCTGGCAGTTGCTCGGCGACAGGACGAAGGATCCAGACTTCACACTCCCAGAGCTTCGCTGAGTTCCCTGCAAGGTCCTCCCTCACGTGCCATGTCCACAACAACTCTGCTTTCGGAGGTCATTTACATGGTGAAGATGCGACCTAAACACCACCTGCGACACTCCATACTCCGCGAGAGCGTCGACGCCGAAAATCTGACCAATGAAACGGAGTTCAAGGAGTCGGATTCACAGGGAATGTTGGCGAAATGGTAAGGCTAGGAGAGAATTGGAAAAATAACGCTAACTCAATTCGTTGCAGCGCTGAAATTAAGGAGCTGGGAAGCTCGGCCTCCATGGTGACCCTGCGCAACGAGAGATCGTCACCAGCGCGATCTCTGGATACCGGAAGTATCATTGGATCACCTTCCTCTGCGGAAGGCGAACTGGCTGCGGTTCACAGCAGGTCAGAGTCCAAGGATTCCCCCACGGATGAGGCAATAGAGCCGCCGAGCTGCAAGGACAGCGCCAAGGACTCGGAATCCATTATATCCTCAGGAATGAGTTCCCTGTGCAACAGCCCACCGATGAACAGCAAGCGACTGAGCAAGTACTCTGATCGCTACGATGCGGTGACCCTGAAGTTGCTGTCCTCCAGATTGGATGAGAGCCTGCAGGATGCCAGCTCCCTACTCTCGGTGACCGAATCCTTCAGATTGGGTCGCCTGAGAACCCGCAGTGTCAGCTCTTCCCTGACGAATGTGAGTTAAGAGGTTACACTGGAATTTTTTCAGCTTAAAATTTATAAAAATAAGAAGAGCTTACTAATAGTTGACTGTTTCAGGGTTGCTATTCCCCAGCTGCCAGTGTGGTAAGCACGGCAACCATCAGGACGACCAGTAATCCCAAGGAGTCCAAGGAGAAGCAGAATCGAAGGAAACTCCTGGCCAGACCAGGCTCAGAGTTTTCGCTTGGAAATCAAGAAGAACTTGAGATGGACTACTACGATTACAATGTGATCAATGCAGGATCGGCACCGGGCTCCTATCTTGGAATGGATCCGGCTTACCTTATCTGGATACCACCATTCGAAGAGGTGGCGGAGCGGGAAGAGGACGATAAGACACCAGAACCGGAACCAGATCCCGAGAGGGATGAACGTCAGCCGCTGTACGAGGAGATCCGGATGCCCAAGTACGGACACTACCTAAGTCCAGCCAGTAACACGGAGTCCAGCAAGTCCACAACGGCTGACAACACACCCAGCTCCGAGGAGAGATCCCCACCAGACAGTGGGCGTCCCTCCAAGGCCACATCGCCATGCGATGGAACGGAAAGGGGTGGAAGGTCCATGCCCAAGCAACCCACTCCGTTCATGTCCAGAAAACAGAGACGCCAGTCCAAACAGCAGATGCAATCCAGTTTGTCCTTGAGCGCTGGTTCACTGGATCATGAGCAGCGACGCAGCAGTAAAGTTCCAATCGAAATTGCTGCAGTGCATCAGAAGGTGGAAGCTGAACTGGAACCCAACGACTCCATGACTGGCTCTTATGTGGAGAAGGAAACTGCCGTGGAGAAATCATCGGGGGATCTGCAGGAGTTCCTGTCTCTCGATGATATTCAGTTCGCCGACGAGAGTGGCAGCGACTACGAGGCTGTCAACCTCAAGAAAGTACCCAAGTCGGAGCTCCAACTGAACCAGGATGATGCTCGATCGAAACTCTTGCGAAGAAGGGAACCCAAGTCAAAGGAAGTGGCCGTGTAACACCAATATATAATTGTACATAAAACCAGCACAAGAAGTGAAGTATATGTTTAGTATAGTTTATAATACGATCTTGTAAAATACGGGTAAATATAATATATACATATGTCAGCACCATACGAAACGTAGACCACCTGGAGTAGTTGTGTTTTTAAAGGTAGGATTTAAGATCGTCTCAATAATATGTAAACTTGAAAATCGAAAAGTATGTAGAATGTAGTCTCTACAGCTCTTTAAGGCTAATCTGTTCAATCTCTCGTTACACTGTACATATATAAGTTAGCCAAGGCTCACTGTAGTTTAAGTATTCATTCGCACTCGGCTATGTACACAACCCAGTTATATGGAAATATTGATTTGATTAATAGATTTTATTTGGCAATTACTTGAATCTATAATTAGAGAATTGGAATTACGAAATTTTGTGATCTTGATTTTGTGCTTGTAAGCATTGGAAATTCTAGTCAATACATTAGTCAAAATTAATTAGCATTTTAAAATCAAAAATGTTTTTGTTTCTAACAGTTTTAAAGCCTTTCTATATCACCCCGACCTGTAAGATAAGAAAATGAATAAAATAATGAATAAAATAAGAAGACTTTGATTTGTTTTTGGGTGAGGTATCTATTGTTAAATGTTAGCTATAGTAATACCACGCAAGTTGACTTTGTCATAAGATACATTTATTTTTATAGGCTTTATAAGCATGCGGATCTGTCAACAACGATTGCACTTTCTTGACAAATTCGCATGAATTATAGAGATATGCATCAAATGACTCATTGTTTTTTTGGAAACAAATATTAGAATTACTGGGAAAATAAATAGATATACAATTTCGGAGATGAGTAATAGACTAAGATTCGCTAGGAAAAGTACATAGATTTCTTTTCTTAGGGAATCTAGACATACTACTCGCAGTGCCGAAAATATTGCTCCTACTCTTCAGAGTGTAGAGTTCTTTTTTTCTGAGATCGTGCAGGTTAATGGCTTTAGTTTGATTCTTAGGATCCTTGGGCAGGATGTTAAAAGATTTAATACGGGGCTCTTCAATTTTTGCTCTGTATGCCAATAGTTCCCGACGTCTATTCTCCTTTCTCATCTGCTCCATGAAAGGTGCTTCCTTTGTCCCGTGATTACCTCTAATAGTTCGGCATATAATGCATGCGGTGTTTTTGCAAACAGGCTGTTCATTTTCTATCTTACGAGTATCATCTGGAGGTTTTGGAATGGGCTGCGAATTTTCCTCAATTGCATCAGATACATTTGGCTGCTTTACCTTTGTGACGGTCGTCCTGTTTTCATATATTTCCACATACGGATACACGAGCAAATCGCTATCGGGGATTCCTTCGATGTCGATTGAGGACGTATCTGTATTCTCGATCATGCTGTGTCGGCTAAGAAATTGCTTTACTTTGATCAATCTCTCCTGGTACATTTCCGGCGTCATATCAAGATTGGTTTTTCGAATCTTCAAGTTTAACCTGTCCAGGATGCTTTTGCGTTCCACGGTCCTTCGATCCGATAAGTAGAAACTGTCGCTCCTGTAGGAGGTCTCGTCCTCATTATCGTGCTCCTCGTAAGGATAAACTGGTAAGACTTGAATTCCGGTTTCAAAAGAATTTGTTGGCGTTGGCGGTTGTAATTTATGCCGAAAAAATCTTGATTTATCTTTTATTTGAGACACATTAGAAGTCGTTTTAGTTTTGCTTTTTAACTTATCAGTAGTAGATTGAGTTGTATGAGCAGTGTTCTCTTCAAAAGAATACTTCGTTTTTTTTTTCTGACTGGAAATTTGTACCATTTTTTCGTTCTGGTCGTCCGGATTGCTGATAGTTTTGGATATATTTCCAACATTTAAGATACTATTCAACGGATACATTTTTCTTGGCTTGGAAACTATTTCTTCTTTTACTGGCGCTGTGATGCCATTAACTTCCTGCTCCTTGGGTTTTACTGACATCGATTTTAGATTTGTCTGTAAGTTGTTAGCAATTGTTATATCAGATGTGCTTTCAACCAGGGATTTCTCTCTAATCGTGGAGATTTTCTTAGAAGCATTACGTGATTCGCGTGTCCGATTCGGATTGAAACTCTTTTTTGATCTTCCCAGAATATAACAATCCGACTTTTGCGGATTCAGTGTCGAGATTTCTTCCTGTTCCTTAAACGGATTTAATTTCATTTCTTTAATCTTATAAATCTCCTTTCCGGAACGTTTATTGGAAAGCGATTCACGTGTAAACCCTTTTGAATTTCTTCCTTGAACAACATAGATTGTATCATTATTAATGGCATTGAATAGTTTTAGTTTTAACTTGGACTTTCTTCTTCTCCTGCCTGATTCTTCGTTGGAATTTCTTTTTATATCACTCGCTCTTTCAGTTTCCTGTTCCGGCTTTTCCTCCAAGTTTCCCTGCTCCTCAGTGGAAACCTCTTGTACCTTTTGACCATCTGGATCTGGAAGCTGGGTGGTGGAAAAATTCGACTTAATCTCGGAACCCACATTGGATTGTTCGTTATATATACTTCTCTGTGGGATTCGAACTGCACCTCTATCCCGTAATGGCCACAACTGTTGCGTTGTTTTGTGTTTTTCGGACTTTGAATTGCGCTTCTGCTTATTTTCCCTTGTTTGAAATTTTAAAAGCTGATTCTGCAAACTCATAGATTTTGATGTCCTTCTTGAATCCGGAGTCTCATTCGTTTTTTCTTGAAGTTTATTTCTATTTTTCCTCGAACTTTTAGATTCTGCTAACTTCGGCTTAGAATGATGCGTTGTCCTTTTAGAATCTGAAAGCTCATTCGTTTTTTCTCGAAGTTTATTTGTATTTTTCCTTGAACTTTTAGATTCTGCTAACTTCGGCTTAGAAAGATGCGTTGTCCTTTTTGAATCCAAAAGCTCATTCGATTTTTCTCGTAGCTTATTTGTATGTTTCCTCGAACTTTTTGATTCTCCTAACTTCGGCTTAGACTGATGCGTTTTCCTTTTTGAAACCGAAAGCTCATTCGTTTTTTCTCGAAGTTTGTTTGTCTTAGCGGATGAATTAGGAGTTTTGCTTCTTGGTTCTTTGATTTCGTTTGCAAACGGACGAACTTTATAGACTTCCACCGCAGGAGGATTCAGAGGAAATGGCTTTTGTTGCTCAGGCTGCTTTTCAAGTTGAGGTAATTTTTTGTATTGAGTGTGAGACCTCACTATGTCGTATATATCATTGTAAATGCTGTCGTCCTTGAAATCGCATTTAAATTTAGGGTCGATAAATTTTCGTTTGATTCTGGAACTCTGCTGAATTCTCGGCTGATCTTGGCTGGCTTGAAGAATTTGATAGAAGGTATTCTTCTGGACCTCCTTAGCATTACATCTGGATGCACATTGGCTTCCCTTCTGGATCACGCAGGTTGCAGTTCCGGCGAACGGAACTTCCGGTGGCGATGTGAATGCTTTTCCAATTGAGACATTCGTTTTCCGTTGGCAAGTCGGCCAGGCAAGCGTACTTTGATCAAATTTCTGAATACTGTACAAAACATTCGAAATCGAGTTGGGTAGGTATTTGGCATTTGGATTTAAAGGAATTGGATAATGTAGCCTCTCCATAAACGAGCAATTTGGACTATAAAATACCGGGGGGAATGAAAATTTGATTCAGTTTTTTTACGACATTGAGTAAGTTATTGATAAATTGATAATGACAACATAGGCTTACTAAGTAAATTTCAGGCACAACAGAAATTTCAATTGCTTTTGAAGAACAAGGCATTACAAAAGAAATGTTTGAATAAAATAATGACTTGAAATGAGAATGTTGGATAATAAATTAACTAAAATAAAAATATGCCAAGGCCCAGAAAAATCGTTTCAGGTGTTATTCAACATATTTATTAATAAATTTGCAGGAAAATAGTCCGTCTATCGATGAAATGTGGCTCAAAATACAAATAGGGGGCAGGTGCTTCTTATAGTAGATTTAGTACATAAGTATAATGTTAATTGATGACTAGCGTATTTAAGTTTTACTTGAATGCCAACAATGGGCTAAGTTTCTTGGTCCTGTAGTGCCTTTGAGAAGCGTTTTAGTATTAATTTTGTAAAGGTACTCGATTACGATTTAGTGGTTATATTGATTATATGTTAGGTAGGGGTTAACTTCTAATCTCCCTCTTTCACACACAAAAAACACTTAGTCTAAAGTATATTTTGTTGATTAACGGAAGTAAACTGGCTGTAATACAAAATGTACTTTTGCGTTGCATTTCATGGTTAACAATTAGCTATAGTTTTACTTGTATCTTGTTTAACATCAAACGCAATGGACTTAATGGATGAAAACTATGATATGGATTTTGCGAGCTTTTTAAAATTTGCTTTTTAATACTTGTGCAAAAAGCATGGTCCATGTGAGGTACACTTTATGCTTTATAACTTTTAACTTTTCCTGCTAAATAGACTTTATAAAACGCAAGGTGGATCAAAAGCTTCATATGTATTAAAATCTATATTTTTTCAACGTCTTTTTATATATATTGTATAAATATCAATTCTAAGCAATTAGGTCGCATAATAATCCTTACTTAACATTGCATTACAGATTCAAAGATTAGACTTCGTTTCTTATAAGAGAAAAATAGTGTCTTTTAATTTAAAGTTTTTGTTTGGTTGTTAACATGTCATTTTTATAAAATTTTAGAACTAGGCGTAATATATAAAATGTATTGTTGATCCCTTGGGCTTAAACTTTTTATGATTAGATAAACAATTAACGTTTATGATTATTTGCCTATACATTTATATAAAGCGCTAGATTTTTGATAGTATAAACTTGAAGTAACATATTTTCTTAATCTTATAATCTTCTGCAGCTTTTAACATTTTTAATTCCTTTGTTATTAAAGTCTCAACAAAGCTTATAGAGATTTTTTATAAATACAAATTATTTAAATCAAAAGCGTAGGGGAATGGCCAGTAGATTTGCTAAATATTGGTTTTGCTTTCGCAGAGATCTTAATATTCATAACTTTTGCCTCTAATTCGATTTAATCTTTGGTAGTTTTTTAAGTTGACTTTTTATAAATGTTAACACTCGCTTTCACTACTTATGGTGTGTATAAAATTATGACTTAAAAGCAAATGAGCCTTAAATGCTTCGTGTACATTAAATTAAGTACGAGCTGAGAAATTTGCTCAAAAAACGATAATGGTATTTTGTTGATCTTAGGACTTCTTAGGATCGATTACTTTGGACTCACAGTCCGTGGGATCGATGTCGTGTTCCACAACCAGCGTGTTCTTTGAGATCTTGTCGGCCAGGAGAGTGACAGGATCTGTGGCGGTTTTGGCCACGGATGGTCTGCCAGTCGAACGCCTCCTGATGTTTTCGTCCTGCTGCTCCTTTCTGTGCAGGTCACTCAGCCTGAACGCTTCCAGGAATTCATTCAAGTCCACCTTGCCATCTCCGTTGAGGTCCATCATTCTGCACTTCTCCAGCATTTCCGCCTTGGAATAGGCACCTGGCATATGGGCCACCAGCAGGTCAATAGCAGTTTCGAACTCATCTAGGGTAATTTCGCCTGGAAATCACAATCACAGCTTATAAGATTCAGAATCTTCCATTAGTCTTCCTGCTTACCCGAATTATCGGCATCAATTATATTAAAAATGGCAACTAAGCTGGCTTTGTTGGCATACAAAGCATCCATTACCGACATGCCATCAGCCTCAGCTTCGAGCTAAAAAGTGAATAGAATGAATAAAATGAATAATCATTGTAAGGCTGCACTTACAATAACATCCGTGTCCAGCAGATCCAACGTCCTATTATAGTTAACCTTTTGACTATCCGTGCCTGGTGCCAGCTTATCACGTAGGAGTCTCCAGGGCAGTCCCAACTTGGTCACGTTTTCCATCACCTTGCACCAGTGCGATATGGATATATAGCCGCTATCCTTGGGATCATACTTCCGGAACTCGTCCTCCAACTCGTCCCGATGATCGCGCATACGCACCGCCAACTCCTTGAGTGCCGAACTCTCCACGATGCCCATTCGCTGTTTGAAGGATAATCGCTTGGTCTGCGATGCCGCCGATATGTACTGAACGAAATGGGGCATCAGCTGGTTGTTCAGCCGGATGTAGGCGCCCTTGTTGGATCCAATGGCATAGTAGTTCGATGCCGAAAATATAGTAATTATCTGTGGATGAAGGGGTTCAAGGAAATATAGAATGAGTACGTGACTGTTAAGTCCAGAAAGGGGAAATAGAAATGCCGCACAACTCATTCAACTGGCAGATGTTACACGTCTAAACTAACAACAAAATCAATACACTTATGGCCGCCTTTAATTATTATTATTCAACCGCAATGTTTCCATTATCGACTAATTGACTATGCACGTTAATTGCAATTGCATGACTGACAAATCAAAGGAAGTGGTGGGGTGGAAGTGGTGAAAGGTGGTGGATTTGGTGGCTGGCATTCAAAATAGCCCTTACAAATAAGCAAAATAATTGATTCGCATGAACCCACCTTGTTCTCGTGCATAAACTCATGGCCATTGGGCTTGCACTCGTGCGATCGAATGACGTAGCTGAGTCGATGTCTTTGCAGAAAGTTGTCAGTCACATCCGGTCCAAACCAGACGCCAGCTCCTCGCAGAGTGTTCGGAACACATCCCATGGTGGCCTGCGGGTCACTCCACATTATGTCGAAGATCTGCAATGGCACGTGCTAGATGTAAGTACGTTTCAATAAACTATCTTATCCCGCAAAATACCTGCTGCCACTCGGTTTTGTCCAGTGGTTCGCCATCCGTAAGTGGCGGTCGCAAAATGGACACGTACTGTGAGTTTTAAAGAGATGGAAAATTGAAATTCAATTCCTTCACGCCATTCGTAGAGTAAACTTACCTTGCCCCTGTCAATACTCCTTATTAGATCCAGGCTCGTGCTGTCCGAGAAGCCTCCATGCACGATTAGGACTCTACTATTGAGAACGGAGCCCAGGGGAAGCCATCGGTAGACCTCGTCGATGAAGGCCAGGATTCGCTTGTGATTCCGCTGCGGAAAGAATGGAATATTAATTAAGATTCGTAGACTTCCAATAAGTTCTTGCAATTACATCTGAAAACACTCTGTATGCTACTTACGGGATACTTGCTTTCCACCTCCCGGATAAATCCATATCGCGCATTCATGACACTGTCCTCGTGGTTCCCGCGGTTAAGGAAAACTGCGTTGGGAAAGGCCAAGTAAAGGGAGAGCAGCAGGAGCAGGACCTCCAAGCCCCGCTTGCCCCTGTCCACGAAGTCGCCATTGAACACGTAGGGATTGGAAGATGAGGGAAGACCGTTCTGCAAGGCGGGATCTATCTTATATGAATTCATTAACACTTCAAGAAGGTATCCCCACCTTATGCAGCACCACAAGAAGATCATCCAATTTTCCATGCAGATCCCCGCAAACCGTAACTTGTTGGGAAACCGCCGTGGACACCGGAGAAATATTGGGCAGCTGCTTTAGCGATTTGGCAGCTTCACGTAGAATCAGGGCCACATACTTGGGATGCAATCGGTTGCCCTAAAAAGTAATTTACAAGTATATTCATTTTAATATTAAAAAAAAAACCTATAGGCTTATTTCTTACCCGTTTCTTGCGGAAGACGTCAATCAATAGATCGATATGATTTTTTCGTATTGGCAACTCAATTTTGGCATTCACAATGTCTCCAAACTCTTCTACGAGATCGTCTTTATCATCCAAAACGGAAACTAAAATGAAGGGCATTTTCAATAAAATATGTGATAGTTAAATGGAATATATTTTAATATATAGTAAATTATCTTTAAAACATTAAAAAATTCTTATTTAAATAACATGCCCTACATTGCTTGACAAATAGAGGTTTCCAAGTATTTTAACACCCTGGCAGCTCCGTATTCTAGCGATTATTGGAGGGATTAGCGAGACTCACCATGGGCGGATCCTTGGTACTGGTTCTTCCTGCCCGCCGCCTGGGGCATGTGCTTGATGAGGTCATTGAAGAATTTGTACAGCTGGGGGCAAACAGAGGGAATGGAAATAAATTAGCTGTGAGTGGGTCAACAATGCACTTGCGACAAAGTTTCACGGCTGAGTTGATTGCTATCGACTTTTGAAACTCTACAAATGCACTCGACTGACGTCGTCGTCGTCATCGTCGAGGGTTCATCTTTGGCTTTTCTTCGACGGCTGTCTTAAGCTCTACGTGGCTGGCAACTCCTCCCATTTACTATATGTGCATCCCGGACTCACCTCAGCCTGGTCCTGTTCGCTGGCGTACTCCAGGTTCTGGAAGATCTGCCAGTTGCAACGCCTCTGCATTTCGCGACGGGCCTGATGCCTGCGATACCATTTCTGGATGAAGATTGCCGCTCGGATAGCTGCAAATGGAAAATGTTTTGGCCAACTTTAAGACTCAACTTGAGGAGCAATAAGGCTTCTCAGGGGGGACTGAGTAATATGCAACATGGCGAAGTACTCTTTTCATGGCCAATAAAGCTAGTGGATTAATATGGTTTTTCTTTTTTGGCTGCCAGGTTATACCCTTTGGCATTTTCGCCTTGGTCGCTTATTACTCACAACGCAGCATAGTACACTTAGCGAAATACATATTTTAATCGGGGGAATTTTAATCGGACTGGAGCTCGAGATCGGGGGACTGGGGAATGCGAAATGATTACTCCCACAAAGTACTTGCCGTTCTCATCCATTTTGATGCAAATTTATTCGTCTGCTATTAACACAATGCTGAAAACGTCAAAGACTGTGGCAAGGGGATAGAGAGGGGCTGATTGGGGTTTTTTTCGGGCTAACAACAACTGGTTAACATTTACGCAGCTATAATTATATTTTGCAGCCGCTTTAAAGTCTTTACACACTTGTCTCTAGATCTGGTGGCGTGGGTGGCCCTTTATGCTTTTTCAAATTTATGCAACCCATGAGAAGGGGCCTCAATTAACGCTTCGAAATCCGCTGAAAGGTCGAGTTTAATAATTATAACCACTAAAGTCTGGAAACACATGAACTATATGTTAAATATTTAAACAGCATTCTAGAATCAGAAATTGTTGACTGTTCATTACACTTGGTTTCTCTTAAGCCCATTAAACCAAATCACTTTTGGTCATTTTCATTTAATTTGCAAATAATTAGTTTTCACGTGCAACACATTTAATTGAATGTAAGATAATTTATTTTGTTATTAAGTGGTTATTGATTTTCCATTTGATAAGCCTTTAATTATGAGTAATTAGTAGACTGTCGCGTAGAATTTTTAACTTTTAACCACGAATGTTCCCTATACATTTGCCACAACCCCAGAAAGACAGGACTTTCGACCACGAGCTGCCTTGGCTGACATTTTACTTGTGTCCGTACACACTCGAAACTAATAGACGACCGACTGGAACTGGAACCCACAACTGCTCATTTCGAGCGCAGTGGCCACGACCTGCAAGCCGTTTTCTTTCGGCCTAAACTTTCTTCTTCAGCTTTTACCAGCCAAACACTGTGGGCCAAAATGCAGTTTTCGCGTGGACTTTTTACAAAGCTTAACAATTGGAAAGCTTGTCCTGGATAGTAGAAGTTTCGCAGAAATGTTAACAAATCATTCGAAGGAATGGAGTAACTAAATATAAAAAAAAGTTGGTATTATAAAATCAAAGGAAAGCACAACAAGAACGAAAGCTATAGTTGAGTTTCTCGACTATCAGATACCCGTTACTCAGCGAGTACAACATTCAAACTTTTTTTGGCATATCGAAAGAAATTGGCACACAAATTAATAAAATTAACACATTTATGTGGAGTTATGAGTGGACGTGGCAATATCACTGCGTCTATGTCTCTGGAATCTGCATGCCTAATCTTAACTTTCTAGCTTTTATAGTTCCAGAGATCTGGAGAGTCATACGGACGGACAAACGGACGGACAGAATATATATATGTACTCTATATGTACTATATATTTACATGGTGGGAAACGCTTTCTTATACCTGTTACAAACTTTTCAAAGAATCTAGTATACCCTTTTAGAAAAAAAACATGCACATATCTCTTAAGAAATAAATAAATAAATAAGTATATTAAAATCTGGATTATAAATACAGATACACTATTTATAATGATAACTTTATTTTAAGAACATAAAAATTAAGATATGCCTTCAAAAATTGGGTTTGTAAACGAAGCCATATCCTGATTTTCCCGGGAACTTTCTTTCCACTGTGCTTGCCCAATTTACCCAAAAGAGGCAGTGGTCTGGGGTGCTGGCGACCTTTCCCATTTCCAATTTGAGTCCAAGTCCGCGTGTTTGCGGGTTAATTTCTGGCTGCGTGACTGGCTGAGACCGCCATGTGTTTATAAATGTATACATATATAAACGCGTCATTAAACTGTTCCATTTTCTAATCGCGCAGCGAGTTTCGGTGGTCGAAGTCTAGAATTGAACTGACTTGCGTCGCACACTTCTTCTTTTGTGCCTAC
Organism: Drosophila sechellia; assembly: GCF_004382195.2. Taxonomy (NCBI): domain Eukaryota; kingdom Metazoa; phylum Arthropoda; class Insecta; order Diptera; family Drosophilidae; genus Drosophila; species Drosophila sechellia. The sequence goes on along the minus strand of NC_045951.1, from coordinate 19,766,124 downwards.
CATCGAACCACGCTCGGCGACAGCGTTGTGGCGCTGTCGCCGCGCTAAAACGGTACCTTCCAAAACTACCAAATGCCATCAGCCAATCGCAACTCAATTAGAGGCTGATGCAATTGCCAAATAATGATGAAATAACATTCCTGCGAAATGCCTCACACTCATACAACGAACTGCCCGCGTCGGCCAGATTCGTGGGAAATGCCTCACACTCATACACAGCACGAACTGCCCGCGCCGACACGGCCATCCTGACCATTACACGACCTCGTGCAATACTTCCAAAATATACTTTGCGATATACATAAAACATTTTTATTAACAAATTATAAAAATTTCAGTTTAACAAGGATAAGTTTTCTTACAAAACCGCTACTAAACATTGACAAACGTAATCTTCAAATTCATTCATTATTATTATTATTATTATTATTATTTTTTTTTTTTTTTTTTTTTATTATCCTTAAACCTAAAAAAAAATTTTAAACATCATATCTTATGCTCTACACGCCATGATCAAAACAACTGTTTTGCATTTGTGCTTGCATTTCATTTCTAGCCCTTCAGGCTACAGGACCCCTGTCCTGTCTGTTTCAACAGTTTAACTTTTAATATTTTAACTACTGTCTGTTTCAACAGTTTCACTTTCAACATTTTGACTACTGTCTGTTTCAACAGTTTCACTTTCAACATTTTGACTACTGTCTGTTTCAACAGTTTCATTTTCAACATTTTGACTACTGTCTGTTTCAACAGTTTCATTTTCAACATTTTCATATTCAACTGGTACATAACCATCTGGCATTTTCCGCACATCGTCATGGGCATATTTATATTTCCTATTGTTTGTCAATGACCTCAGCACATACCTATTCCCGTCTAATAATTCCGTTATTTCAAAAGGGCCTCTAAACTTTGGGTCAAGCTTTGTTTGATGCCTCTCCTCATTTTTTAATAATACGAAATCGCCAACTTTGCATTCCACAACTCTAGCTTTGTTTTTATCAAATTGTGTCTTGCTATATGTTGCTGAAGCCGAAATATTTTGACTTGCTTGAGCTCGTACTGCTGGCAAATCAATCTCATCAACCGTGTCGCAGAGTGGAAGTAACCCCAATGGTCGAGCAACTTTACCAATAAATAATTCTAAAGGACTTGCCTTTGTCACTCGGCTCACCGTACAGTTTAAGGCCAACTGAATTTCTCCCAATGCATCTTGCCAAGACCTGCTGCTAGTTTCGACTGCGGTTAATAAATTTTTCAAAGTAAACATAGTGCGTTCAACCTGCCCATTTGCTCTGCTTGCACCTGTTGCAATCAAATGCAAATTTATCTTTTGTTGTGCACAAAACTCACTGAATCTTGTGCTAGCAAAACACCTACCCTGATCTGCTATTATACGATTTGGTACTCCAAATAAAGATATTGCCGCCGTCACAGCATTTATGCAATTTTCAGCATCTATTTTAAGGGTGTGAGTTAACAAAACAAATTTAGTAAAGGCATCTACTTGAACGATGATATACTCTTTTTGATCAGACTTCCCACTCAACTTCCCACTTATGTCTATGTGAATAGTATGCCAAGGTGTGCTTACTTTTGGTATAGGATGAAGACTAGCTTGAATTTTGCCAGAAGAGGACTTTGACATTTTGCAGGTGATACAATTTTCAACAAATTTTCGAATATATTTGGACATATTATCGAACCAATAATAGTCATAGGCCTTGTCTAGCGTCTTTTCCCATCCTAAATGCATAATCGATTCATGAATTTGGTTTATCACGGACCATCTAAACACTCGAGGAACAATTGCTAAGGATCGAGTTCTACCATTACGCTGAATTTTTCTATAAAGTATTCCTGCTCTCAACTCATAAGTTTTTGCAACGTCTATGGAAAGAGAATTGTCTTTTAATTTCTTTACGATGCTAACTATTTCTGAATCTTGACGTTGTTCAGCCAAAAGCCAGTTGCTGGAAATTTCTGCCAAGCAAACTCGTTTTTCAGAAGCTTTACAATTTGTGGCCAGCAACTTAGTTGAAGGTAAATTTCTTGAAAAGAAATCAGCGTGAGCCATTCGTTTACCTTCTCTATACTGTAATTCAAACGTAAACGATTGTAAGTAAGCCCACCATCTTTGCGCCCTAGGAGACAGATCATGTTTAGTCCTTGATGCCTTAAGGGAATTACAGTCAGTGAAAACAACAAAATTTCTACCCAGTAAATAATGGCGAAAATGTTTTATGGACAAAACAACAGCAAGAGTCTCCAATTCGTAAGAATGGTACCGAGACTCTGCAGGTGAAGCAGCTTTACTGAAATATTCAATGACATGCGACTTGTTGTTGATTTTATGTAACAAGATGGCACCGTATCCACGAGAACTTGCATCAGTATGCAACTCGATTGGATACTGCGGGTCGAAAATTACCAAGACTGGCTTCTGTGTAAGTATAGAGACAACCTTCTTTCTTATTTGCTCATGTTCTGGTTCCCAAACAAACTCGTTCTTCCCTGAGGTCAACAGATATAAGGGCTTCATAAAACAAGAAAATCCTTGAATAAATTGCCTAAAATAAGACGCCAGCCCTATAAATTGTCTTAAAGCTGGGATCGACTGAGGAGGTGGTAATGCAGTTAACGCAGCAATTTTAAGCGGATTTGGACGAATTTCACCTGCACTCACTTCATATCCCAAATATTGTACTGTTGACTTAAGAAAAGAACATTTTTTTATATTAAAGGAAAATCCGGCACACGTAAGACAGTCAAGAGTAATCTTTAATCTCTCTAAAGCCTCAGTTTTCGTTGAAGCAGCCACCATTACGTCGTCCATATAAACGACCACAAATGTATTAGCAAGATCTCCCAGGGCTTGTATAACGGTACGCTGAAAAACTGAAGGCGCATTTTTAAGCCCAAACGGCATTGCTAAGAATTCATATTGTCCGTCTGGAGTGACGAACGCTGTACACTCTACTGAGTCTTCATGCATGGGTATTTGATAATATCCACTTGCCATATCTAAGCATGTGAAATATTTTGCTCCATGAAGCCTGGCTATCTGGTCTGATATAAGGGGCAAAGGGTATCTATCTGCAACGGTATTACCATTTAATTCCCGGTAATCTACACACAAGCGATGGGAGCCGTCTTTTTTGTTTACCAGCATTATGGGACTTGCGAAGGGTGAGCAACTCGGCTTTATTACTTTGCATTCCAATAGCTCCCTAATCTTATTTCGAACCAATTCCCTTTCACTTGGACTGAGCCTGTATGGTCTCCTTTGGACAATTTTTCTTGGGTCATTTAGTTTAATTTTCATTTTACCCGAACTAACTCTAGACAAAGGAATCCCATTGATAAAATATTTTGAATAATTTTCCAACAAACTTTTTAATTCATCACAGTCTTCACCAACAAGACCTGTGTCTAAGTCATAAAATTTATCTTCGTTAACACAATTATTAACAGTTTTTGTTTTAACAATTTCAAATTTCCCTGGTGAAATTATGACATTAAATCCAGGCGACAATATTTCTCGACCAATAATTATGTCATTTTTCATATAATTATTGTCTAAAACATGAAACAAAATCTCAATCTGATAATTATTAATATTTACGTTGGTAAGTATTTGCAATGTGCTGCAAACGCTGCCATTGCCAATACCTTCCAACCTCACAACATTATTTAATCTTTTACCAGCTAGCTTAGCACTTATCTGTTGTTTGATTAATGAACACTCCGCGCCAGAGTCAAACGTTGTAGCAAATGTCATTCCTTGATGAACCATCTCTCCTTTAGGCTCAACAACTTCGCACAGTTGCACTCTCTTTACAGTATGTGTATCCTTGCTGTTGTCCGTTTTTTGTTTACTGCATTGTGTAGAAATATGGCCACGCTCTCCACACTTGAAGCAGGTTACATCAGATTTTTGACGGTGACCAAATGCGCTGCTGCCATTACGGTCCATAGCACGAGACGAAAAATTTTGCAGCTGTCTAACTCTGCATTCGTTGATCTTGTGGCCTAACTTTCCACAGAAGTGACACTTAATTGTTGAAAGTTTTTGCCTCTTGATGTCAAGCAAAGACATTTCTTCCCGCGACGTCATCTTCCTTTTGTTGAATGTGAATGCTTTTAACTCGGTTTGCAAATCACTTCTGGTGCGCACATTTGAGGTGAAGGTCATGCGCTGCAATCTGCTATCAACTTGAGCCAGCCTAGCAAGCGTTACGGAAGCTGCGATCTCCTCTACATCCATTTCACGCCATTTCACCATAAGCGACGTCATCATACGACCAGCATAATTCGAAAGGCATTCACCGTCGCTCGGACTGTTAGTTAGCATTGTCAGAAACATAGCCGCTGGTGTTTCAACATTAGTGAACTGTTGAATGAATAGTTGCTTGAACTCGGGCCAATTCATTTCTGGATAACAAGTCCGCGCAAGCCATTGTGAGGCACTACCTTCCATCGCTGCACTTAACACCGTCACAAGGGCACTACCTTTTATATCATTTTCTGCCAAAATAATGTTCGCAGTAGAGCACCATGCCGACGCATCGGCGCCAACAAGGTCTGCATTGAATTTTGGCAGCACAACCGCGATTTTGTTTGTTTTTTCGGAAATCGTTGCTTGAAATGTTTTAACGAGTTCTGTTAAGTTTTTATTTTGCAACTCTATTAGAGCTTTCCACGGCTCAGCTTCGTTGTTAGGTGCCGAGCCCGATCCCACTTCTGATATAAACGCGTCATTAAACTGTTCCATTTTCTAATCGCGCAGCGAGTTTCGGTGGTCGAAGTCTAGAATTGAACTGACTTGCGTCGCACACTTCTTCTTTTGTGCCTACCATCGAACCACGCTCGGCGACAGCGTTGTGGCGCTGTCGCCGCGCTAAAACGGTACCTTCCAAAACTACCAAATGCCATCAGCCAATCGCAACTCAATTAGAGGCTGATGCAATTGCCAAATAATGATGAAATAACATTCCTGCGAAATGCCTCACACTCATACAACGAACTGCCCGCGTCGGCCAGATTCGTGGGAAATGCCTCACACTCATACACAGCACGAACTGCCCGCGCCGACACATACATACATATATAGAGGGGAATACGTAGGCTTATGGCCGTGTTTTCACTAATAGCCAGCTGTCCGGCCAAGGTATCTGTATGAGGTTTCCTTTGTTTGTTATTTCCTTGGCCGTGTCGTGTTTCAGACTGTTTAGATCCCCACCTGAGCCGTTTGTATAGCAAATTGGAACAATAAATAAAAGTTAGCGCAAGCGCCGGAACCCAATTCGCTGTGGTTTTAGCCATTTGAAAGCAGCTAAGTGTTTCAAAAAGTCGGCAAAGGCCAAATGCAACTGCAGTGCAAGGTCCCCAAAAGTCTTTACTCAGTGGGGTAGTCAACTGCAGTTGACTACATACACACACAGTTGTTACATAGTAAACATGGTAATAAAGTTGCGTTTAAGCCACTTATTATGTATTTCGGCCAAATGGTAATTGGAAGTGCTAAATTGTGTACACACAACATGTGTGTTGAGTTGCAGAAAGATTGGCAACTATTTAAGATTCGCGTTCTTATGCCACTGTATTAATTATAATATTAATTAATATTATTAATTAACAACTCAGCGAAACTTTCAACTCGAAACTGTCAATTTTTGAATACCAATGATATTTTATTTTGCTTTTCCTTAAGTGTTACAAATTGCACTTAGACAATCCTTAGCGTTTGAGATTCTGGTTAAACCGCCTTGACCAACACTATGATGTCTTAAGGATTCAATCAAAAATATCAAAAATGTTATAATTTGTGTGCCTTAGGAAAAATCCCTCTGTTTATAAATACTAGTCTCATTTCTATGATGGTACTAAAAGCACAGTGTAATTACCCACGTCAGTTTTTAGTATGAGCAGCCCAGAGCTCTAGTAACTGGATTAGGCTGGTAGCAATCGAATGTTTCATTGACCGGCTTGCACAAATCCCCATTAACTGAAACTAGTCAATGAAGATTGTAGGTACACAGAGAGAAACACGGATTTAAGGTTCAAGTTAGATCCAAAAATATATTTTACTCTTCTGCTTTCCGAGTAAGACTTTCAACGAAAGTCCAGTATTAGTGTTAAATATAATTTGCATCTGTGCGAATAAATAATTTAATTAGTGAAGAAAGTTTAACCAGACTGATTTCTCCTGAGACTATATAATCTACAAGAAAGTATAAGGACTCTAGTTGGTGTGACCAATAGTTCTTTCGTACCCAACGATCTTTAAGCCCCTACAATCCCTGTTCTTCTAGCCAGGATCGCCCATTCGGCTGGCCGAGATTAGATGGTACTCACTCTTTTCGGCTCGGGAGGCGCTCATGCCCCGGAGCGGCTTGCGGAAGTGCTTGCACCAACCTCGCCGCTGGAAGAGCTGCAGCAGACTGGAGGCCCTGGTGCTCGTCTGCGCGGCGGATGACTGCGGCTGTCCATTGGGGCCCAGTGTCTGCATGCTGGCGCCCACGCGCTCTATTTCCGACGAGCGGCACGAGGAGGCGTCTTCCACGGAGGAGCTGCGCCGCTTCCCGTCGTCATCTGTGCGCAGGCACACGCAGCTGCGTAGCATGGCGGCGATTTGGTAACCCAAGACGTGACCCCAGTACCTCCGCTACCTCCTCCAGCTCCTCCTTTGCCCACTTGCCACCTCACTGGGATCCACACATGGGCTGAGTGGGCGCGGGCGCGGACGTGGATGTGGATGTGGGTGTGGGGCCAAGAGGTCCGCCTTATGTCACTCGCCTGACAAGGTAATATAATTTGCACGCCCGGCAGCTCATGGGCCAGCGCCTTGTTCGTCCTTCAGATGGCTGTCAACTGGTGAATGAGAGATGGTATTTGGAGGGCCTCGGCTTCTCGAGGGGTCTTCGTGGGTCCAAGTTGTCTGACGGCTAGTCACTCGTCTCCAGTTGCCCTAATGCAAATTGATTTTATTTTCGCGTAATTTATTCATTTCGCTGCTGCTGATTGCGCTCCTCATATTTCAATTGTGCAAATCCGCGCCTCTATTTCTCTTGGCTGCAAATAAATTGTGAAGAAAAATGTGTTAAAGGTGATTTAAATATTGTCGCCATTTGCCTTATAATAAGAATAATAATCAAGAACGAACAAAACGAAGATGCGTTGTGGGTACTCAGTGGCATTAATCATTATCATAAGAAAGCTTCTTAATTTCGAGACATTGATATTTTCAGTCGGAATCCGTATCCAAGATGGTGGAATAGAGGATGAGATTCAAATGAGAGCAAAGTCATTTGAAATCTGAGAATGGTTAGATCTCGATCTGAGTATTTTGAGCTTGATTCGATCTTGGCTAGATTTTGAGATAGAAACATTCAAATCGAGATCGTTTTGAACGTGTTTTTCTCTGAGTGTGCCAACCAATTATTATTACTCTTTGTTTTGGCCATTATATGTTGTAATTGCAATGACGTGTCACCAAGTTTGTAGCCTGCAATTTCACATGCAATTTAATGACAGTTAATGACAGAGGACAATTAGAAACTCAGTATTACTGAGTCAGTAACTATGTAGAGTAGAGAACTATGTAAAGTAAGGTGTAATGTAAAGTAAAAATACAAAAGCCGGACAAATGCTAAGGAACACCATTTGGATGTCCTAAGTTTTACTTAAAATCCGAGATCCAAGAAAATGTGTGCCTTATTGCATAGCACATCACACATGGATATCCCAGAATGGCATAAGATTATGCAAATTAAGTCGCCCTGGGCGAGGAGAAGAATTATAATGCATGCATAGGTGATTACTGTAGTAAAAGCCACGAAAACATATGTAGACAGGCCCGAATCAATGGACCGCTGGAGGCGATGAATGGAAGGATGGATGGCTTCTCTGGCCAAGAAAAATCGCCACCCTTGTCCAGCATGCATTTGTCCTTTTGCGGGGCAGTGGGGTGATTGTGGTGGAACCGTTCAACCGATACGCGACCACTATATAGTGGGGTGTGGTTCAGCTACGAGAAGGGTTGTGGCCAGAGGTCCTTTGTCCTTTGTGCCTGACAGCTCCTATGAAGCCAGAGCTCTCTTGAGTGGCTGCGGACAAACAAACCAATTTTCACCAATTGAGCCATAAAGCCACACGGACAGACCCAACACACCAGCACCGGAGATCCAGCGGGTGTGAAATTAAAATGCTAACCTGCAGCCGCTCAAGGACCATCAAGGAACCCATCCGTTCGCCGTGGAGTCCTAAATATAAAGGCACTGTGAAAGGCGGTATTGATTAATCGCTGGAAACATTGTGCCAAATGCTATGGCCGGGAATTTATTTGCCAGAAGGGCTACTTTTCATTTGCCACTTTTTCAGCATTATCCCATATTTTTACGCTGAGTCCTCGCAGATGCCTCAATATTTTGCGGGCCATGAAAGAATTACGTTTCGGGTCATTAAATGCTATCATCATAATGCAATATCTGATAAGAACTAACTTATACCTATACCTATAATAGTAATAGTAACTTTAGTTGCTTAGCCTTAAGGCACAGGTTCTTAAAACTGAACATATGTAAGTATAATATAAGTATATAAGTATTTAGTATATACATATCTTAACTTTTAAATATTCGAGTTTATTTCATATGGACAGTCAATCATTTATGCTATTTTTAAGTGGCTTTGAATAATTTTGTTGACAATGGAATTAGTGGATTATTGCCCCTCTTCGTTTTGTAGTACAGCATAAACTTTATTTACAAAGCACAAAGAAAGTGCCATTAAAGATGGAAATGTTTAACGTTATCGCTTGAATAATAATTTCTTGTGGATTGGTTGCCAAGTTCGCTCGTCTTTGAACTGTAATGCCCATGCAAATTTCAATTACAACCTTCTGTACTCGAAGATTGAGAACACTTAACTGCCAGCAAGCGACGGGGAAATCGGCTACTCACCTTTCGCCAGGTGAAATGCTTTCCGAATGGAATACAAAAGGAAAACCAATACTGTGGCTGTGCTTTTTGCACATTGTCCCAATGGCACTTTCCGCGCGAAAATTTCGTTAGGAGAAAAATGATGATGAAAATGTAAATGTCGCGGGAAAGGCGGTCCCCTGGCTTTTATCGAAACGTAATTTGGCTAAGGTGAAAATGACTTACGGCTTAAATGGCTTAAATTCTTTAAGGATTTTCGGTCACTTTGTGTAACTTATAAATTTAATGTGGCAAGAGCCCAAACGCAATAAATCACTTTTCTGGCGTGGGCTGTGTGTTTGAGCACAAGACCAGAAACAATAAATACATTTTGGTTGTGGGCTGGAAAAATTTGACATGAATTGGCTCAAAATTTGTAAGAAAATATTCCTCGTTTCAATTAGCCCCATTTGTGTATAAATTCGGTTACAAACTTGGCAAACATCCTGCTTTGAAAATGCAAATCTATGGGAAGGTATACAATTATGCCTATTTGGTGTTTTTTGTGAATTCAAAGCTCTTAATTTGGAACAAGATTATCGCGTGGAACTTTTAAACTGATTTTAAATAATTAAACAAAATAAAATAATATTGTTCCATATAAGCCAAATGATTAAGTTTAGACTAATTAAAATTCATATAATTCTGAGCAAGCCTATTATAAATGTTAAATGTCTTACAAACTGTGTATAAAAACTTAAGTAAGCTAGTATATGCCAATTCAATTTGTTTTATATTATTATTATAATAGAACCAAGATGGACAACTTTGAAATAGAATTATCATCTTTTCAGCCTAAACAAACACATTCATTTTGGCCCCAGAATCAGCAGATGTAAGCCAGTTAATGCAGTTTGCAGTGACGAGAAAGGTTTTAGGCCAAGTTGATCGATTCGTAGCCCACTTTTGAGGGTCAAAGGCGAACTCTATTTATTTCAATTACCGCAGCCTAGTGGCCAATTTCCGCCTTCCGTTCGTTCCAGTCGAAGTCCGGATGTGTGGGGTCAAGACTCCGAGATAATGGGATTATCCGCCGGCACATTTACAGACGTGAATGCGTTATTTGTCCATTAATCCCATGGCAAAGAGCAGGAAACGGACACTGGCCGTAATGGGTCCTGCCAAGTCATCGAGGTTTTCCCGACACCACCAACTTGCCAGCATTTTCCCCCAGTGTGTGCGAGTGTGTGTGCGTGTGTGTGGGGCGATCAAAAAATGATTGTTGCCCTGACTCAATTACGATAAATTGCACGTCAGTCTGTGTGACAATCAGCAAATTTGCCCGCATTTCGGCTCATTTCAGTTCCGCAAACATCGCCTACGGGAATGGGAGTCCGGCAGCAATTAAGTTAGTATTTACTGAAGATAATGTTTCAAGTCGCTCGGAGTCGGCGGCTGCATAAATGTACATGCAAACAGCCATTTGTTTAATAACCAAAATTTGTGGGTGGTGAAACCCAGCACATTGGAGCCGAAAGATAAACCTTTTCGAATGGCATTTGTTTTCCCAAAGGAAAATTTAATTTAATGTATTTCAACTGAATATTATTATTTTGAAGTATTCATTCTGAAAAAAAACTGTTCTTAACGATCTTGGTTTGAGTATTTTGATTTCAGAATCTAGCCAAGATCGAATTATGTTCAAAGTACTCAGATCGAGATCGAATCATTCTCATATTGCATAACTTTGGTCTTATTTCGCTCTCACACTTCCTCTCTCTCTCTCTCTCTCTCTTTCTGTCTTAAACTCGATACTTTATTTCGTCTAAAAATAGCAGTATTGAGATCGTTTTCATCTCGAAATCGAGAACGTTTCTTCTTACGAGAATGAGTAAGCTGAGCACCACAGATTTCGATTTTTAGTCTTTCTCAGTTTTTGTGTATGAGTTTATGCATCTATTCAATTATCAATAAAGTTGAACAATAAATATGTCAATATTCATAAGCTCTTTCATTGTGTCACTTAATATTTATTCTTTGTATTAAAAACGCTATCATTGAAATCATCGTTGTCAGTTTCGACATTTCATATTGGTAGCCAGCAAATGATGCCAAAAACTGCATTCTGTTTCGTGAGATAAAAGCATTAAAAGCGGTTTGCTTTAGTGTCAATTTCGCGGAGTGTGTTGCTAATTTGATTTCATTCTTTTCGCTGCAAATTGTTCAGCTAATTACGGGCACTCACAAGGTCAGTCGTGAAGTTGATTCACTCAAATTCTTCGACAGGTAATTTAGTTTGCCTACGCTACTAATTAAGTTGCCCCAGTCAATTTGTAGGAGGGCACGTGGTACTAGTAGTATGTATATGGTAACAGGTAGGGATCCGAAGGACCTGCAAGGACCTACTGCCGCTTCACGCGCTGCCCATAAAGGTGTTCCGTTCAATTTTGCACTTTTACTACCCGAAATCTCCTTCGGGGTAGCCATTAACAGGGCGGCAGTTTTAACGACTTTGGAATGATGTCAGCTCGGATGCCGATGCTCGTCATCGTTAAGGACCGATTTGTTCTTTTATTTATAAACCAAATTGGGAATTAACGCAGATTGAGCGTTGGGCGCCGACACCTACAGCCATATGGACTAGAATCTTTAGCCAGCTGTGGGTGAACATGATTTATTCACCCCAAATACACTCGAAAAAGAAAAGACCATCCAAGCAAAAGATGAGTTGGCACTTTGAGAAAGAGTATATTTGAAATATGCATGAGCTCGATTGCAATTCGTTGAAGAAGGTTCTAAAATAAAGCTTTTATATTCCTTTCTTCACGATGACTATGAAAGTTAAGAGAAGGATTCGATAAAAAGGATAAATTTCAAGAGCTGTAAAACGAGTCTGAAAGTGGGAAACGTTTATGGTTTCCGTGCGAGTGGGTGCAAATGTGTTTGAGGAATGGGAAAGGAGCTTTTCTCCCAGTGCAGCGCAAAAAATGTTATCCAACACTGCGGCTTAATTGCCATGGAAAAGTATCCGAATACCGACCTGATGCCGTCGTTTTGGTTAACAAATCAGGCGTGAAAATGACGGCACCTCGGTTCCCTGGGGGATGGAAGCTAAACTGCTTAATTTAATCGATTTTCGTTAAGAGTTTTAAATTTCTTATCTTGTTTGGATAAGCACATTTAACGACGGTTACTCATCATGAGGCATGGGTTTAAGTTCCTTCGATGGAACTAATTGGATTAAAAGTACTTCAATCCCAAGCCTAAAACTTCAAAACTTTAAATTAAGAACACCTTACCATATATATCTTGTAACAGCTCTAACAATTTGCCATTTCATTTGGAAATACAATACTGGCGTCTCTAAAGCAATAAATAATAAACATAATAAATTATGTCAGTAAATTACCTTTATATACTTTTAAAGCTTAAATTTCATGACGATGTCTCTTTCAAAACTTGTAATTATTTCCCAATTTATCCGTACTTATGTATGTTATTACCAAAGCATCCTGGTTAATAGCCTTAAGTTAATTGCTTTTTGGTTTTAGTCCGATTTCCGTCGACTGGCAACGAAACTTTCGCACACTCGACTTAATTCAAGCCAACATTGTGGACTGTGGGCAGACTTTCCTTGCCGCAACTTTCTACCCAATTTAAATGACTCGAAATTGGCATTTCGTGCTAAGAAAACACCAGAAACAAGAGCTCCAAGGAGCTGCTCTTTACGAGTTTTTCGTTGACCGTGGAAAACTGGGGACACGGAAACGGAAAAGCCATAACAAAAAAAAATTTAATCGGAAGTGGTGAGAATTTTTGGGGCTGCTGGCGTGTCGCTACCAAAAAAGAAGCCGCCGGGAATTCGAGCGAAAAAATAAAACGCAACTCAACCGAACTGTGGGAAAAATAAACGAAATCACGAATATAAGCAACTAAATCCCGAGGAAACAAAGAGCGAAGGGAAAAAGGCTCCAAATCAAATGCCAGACGTCATCGAGATTTGTTGCCTGTGAGGCACATAAAACTCACTCCCATTCAGGCACTTTTACAACCTCCAGGAGTTGGGCGGTTGCTAATCCTCCGGCCGTCCGCCAAACGCCATCCACCATCCGCCAATTGGCCCAAATCCGAGTGGGCAGGTGGCCCCAAATTATGAATGTGGTACAAGGAGACGGGCACAAGGTAAGGGACCTAATAAATTCCAGCTCGGATTCAATCCCCCATTCAATTCATACATACAAACGTGTCCGTGCGTTTGTTTTTATGAACACCTCCATGTTTCGTGGGTTATTCTTGTATCATAACAAATTGCGTTCAAGTTAAGTTGGCTTTACGGCTATGCAATGTCAGAATTTCTTCCTTTAATTGCTATACAAATTGGCCGTAAAAATCTACATACTATTGATTGGGCCAAAAAGGTAAGCCAAAGATTCTAGAATTATTCTTGCAGATATAGAACGTGACTTGAATGCAAAGAATAATTCAATACTAATAGTTAGGAATAGAATAAAAATGCTATAAAATTATTAAAAGCTTTCTGTTGTTTGCTTAAAGAAATTTGCACAAATGTTAGTTTCACTAAAGTCACAAAACATTCTCAGCCACTTAAAGTATTTCACCGAAATTTCATCCACCCAATGCTTTTAAGTTAAATTTTTTCCCTAGTCTGCTCTGCTAAGTGTTTTGTTATTGCTTCTCCTTGTTTGTTTTAAAAAAAACACTGCACTTGTGTGTCCTCAATTTCGAAAAAAGTTTGCCACCGCCAAATGTGGAAGAAATATACATAACTTGTCGTATACGTAATAAACATACGAACAGGCAAATGGATAAGTGGACTAGACAAATATTGCGCTTTCTCATGTGAAACACAAAATGTCATTAGTAATTCATATGGCAAACACCTCTGGATTGTAATGGAATCGTTTATATATTATTAATTGGCTCCTTCCCTCATTCATTCATCTGCTAGCTGTCATCGCCTTCGATTTCATTTCAACCTGACTTTCTCTTTGGCAAAATAAGTTTAAAATCGCAACCTATATCTTAGACTGAAAAAAGGGACACTATTATTTTCTGAAAACATTTTCAGTTTGTTGCCGCTTTCTTCTGGATAATTTAAAAAATTAAAATGAATATAATCATTTGTTTTTTATAGCTGAAAGATGCTAAAGTATCTTAAAATAAGAAGTAGAAAGACGAACTCTCTGTTCAGCTTTTTTTGCATTATTTAAATTTTTTGTTTTCGGTGTACATTTGATAGCAGTACTATTTATACATGTGTGTATGGAACGTATGGAAATGCATGTTCTTTCGCATATACATATATGCACATATGTACAATTGTATGTGAGTATATTTTCGAGTGTTTCCCATCCGCCGCGCCGGTCGATTTTACTTTTTTTTTGCTGATCCGATTTAATGCGTGGAATTTGTTAGTAATTTAGCGAAACGACACACTAAACGAAGAGCGCGAATAAAAAAGCCATTCGGTTGGAAAGTTCTGTCGGCACTAAGGATGCGACCATTCCGTTGGGGCGGCACAAGTGGCCATAACATGAAGGCGTGAGCGTAAACAAACACAGAAAATTGGTCCGTCCAAAAGAGAGATAAACAGCGATGACAATAAGATATATTTGTATATGCATGCATATACAAATGTACATATACATATGTCATCTAGAAGGCGGCAAAAGGCATTAAATGAAGCCACACACAAAAATTCTCGCGGTGACAGATATAACCAGAAGCACACACAAGACGGGAGAGGGGGGGAGGTAGGGAAGATGGCGAAGGCATATGCTGCTTTTGGTTCGGAAATAGCGCGTTCTGTGCGGAGAGCAATACGTATACGTACTGGTGTACGGGTACGGATCGTCGGGAGCGCGACGTTTTGCTGTTCGGGCGTCCGTGGCGCGTGGAATACCGTTACAAACTGAACGCAGGCCACAAGCTCGGAAATCCTTTTTGGCCTCCGCCGCTGCCTCAGTCGCTGCCAAAGGCGCTGCTGCTGTCACGGCCGGCGTCGCCGCCAACCTCTCACTCTCTCCCACTCTCGCCAAGTTCGCCGCCATCGCCATGCTGCCCGAAAGCAAAACAAAGAGCGATGGCCGCATCAGCTGATTGCCCCGTTTCATTGCCATTCCCGTTCATTTTGCAGCGGAGGCTGCGCGCGGCTCTCTCGCTCTCTCTCTCCACCAATTTCATCTACACTGGAAAAAGCGAGGGTATATCTATTCTTTAAATTGTTAGCGAATTTCGCATTTGTTTCATTTCAGTAATTAGGATTAAAATGAAAAGGGAGCATAAATATGAAACCATATGTAAATGTTTAGTATTTAAAAAACAACAATTTGTGAAATCATTCAATATTTTTCTTTCTGTGCAGACCAGAGAGCGAGCAGAGCTGCGATGCTAATCCAAAGATGCCAAGTTTGATAACGTCCTCGTGTTTGCATTTCGAATTTATGATATGCATCTTCCAGTTAAAACTTCAACCAGACGTGCCGCTGATGCTGGATGGTTGGGAAAGAAGAAGTAATGCTAAATGGTTAGCAAAGAAGAAGTAATGCTAAATAGGGGATTCAACAAAAAGCCATTAAGCCAGATTTTTTCAGATTAAAGCGGTTCCTTCTGCAAGATATGTACATCCTTAATTGTTTAACGAAGGAAAAAGTATTAAAGAGTTTCATCACTCGATATTATTAGTTTTTTAAAGTTTTTAAATTTATGACAAAAAATTTAATATTATTATATAATACTTCAAACTTCATGTATGTACATGATTCATAATTAACTGTTAATTAGAATTATATGATATAACATCTTGGAAGCAACTGCACATCTATCTATTTTCTGAATTTTTGCAATATTCAGCCGAGCATTTGTGGAACCTGTTTGCAAAAAAGGAAATAACAGGATCGATGGTTATAACCAACAAGTGCGCCATGTGACTTGATATTCTGTTGATATGTTCCACTATCGTTACACAAAACCCAGAGCTCTGTTATGGTTCCTTTCTTGTAGTTATATTGATTATTTGCTCGGTTCCATGGCCTTTAGGGGTGTCGTTGGATAGTCCCAGTGCCGCCAAGCCTTCCGTTGGCCATTCGGTGTGATT
Source organism: Drosophila sechellia (assembly GCF_004382195.2). Classification (NCBI taxonomy): domain Eukaryota; kingdom Metazoa; phylum Arthropoda; class Insecta; order Diptera; family Drosophilidae; genus Drosophila; species Drosophila sechellia. Next base: position 19,750,086 of record NC_045951.1, on the reverse strand, counting down.
TTGGGTATCCGGCCTCGAGGGGATTTTGTAGCTGAAAATCACGAAAGCCCCGAAATTAGTGCTGTCCCTTGCTCCTTCACGGTGACCCGATTTTGGGGTTTTCGTTGGTCGTAGCTTTAACTTTAATGGCAATTAGGGCCCCGAGCGGCTAACCTGCTATTAGTGATTACGGAAACCGAGCATTCCACTTCAAATTCAGTTAGCAGAGGTGCGTGCGGCACAAGTTTCCGTTGCAGTTGGTAAACTTTGTCTGCATTTCATGAATACAAACAAGCAGGGCCAGATGGAGATACATATCCTTTTGAAATACTAATCCCCAGATTCCACATGCCTAAGATGCACGATTCCGGTACGGATAGATAGTCGTCCGTGTGGTTCCTTGGACTTCCGCTTCTTCAAAACTCTTTAAGCCGGATTAAGATTTTAGCTAGTGGAATTGTTAAGTTAATTCATTTGTAGAAAAGTATACTGTAAGTCAAACTTTCTTCGATTTCCACCGCAACTCGCACAATGAAACCCTTTACTTTCCCAGCCAGCTTAACCCATATTCTCTGCATAACCGGTACTTACCTTGTGATAGTGTGACGTTTCAATGCAGGCTGCAGAGGAAAGTGCATGGAGGTTAGTAAGGAGCACTCGGGGATTTCCGATAGGTCGAGTGTCCTCGCCGCTCTTCTTATTGACATCCTCGTCCTGTTCCGCGCACTGTTTTGCATATTCCAGTGCTAATGGCCGGTTGGCCGCACGCCACTCTCACCTGAATGGGCTGCTTGGCTGGTGGTTGGTCAGGTGGGAGCTCCTTCGTGCTGGCATGCCATTGAAAAACATCCCATAAACATTTTGCTCAGCCCGGTATTTAAAATGGCTGCATGCGAATTTTTAGCCAACACAACATCAACGTTCAAAAGTGGCTAACTTAATTAATTTAATGTGTGGGCTAGCAATAGAATTTTCAAGGTTCTATAATTACGGTGCTATAAAGTGGTACAGAGTAGTTTCCATCAGAAAAATACCCTGTTTTCAATTTTCGATCAGTATAATTATTAATTTAACTGTTTAGGAATGAATTATGGAATATAATTCCAATTTTCAATATGAAAATACCATGTACTTTTACCTGAGTAGAGCACTTTCATCGCGCTTTCGTTTCCGGTGGACACCTGTGCATGCTAATAGTCTCACCTGACGGTCTTCCGTTTGCCAAGTCAATTAGTGCAAGTGAACACTCTTCCCAAATGGGTACTAATTAAAAAACATTTTAACTATCTTTGCGGGTGGATGAAATGAAGCGTCTAAACGTTTAAGCTATGCAAAGAAGGTGGAATACTCTTGTTTTTCATTTCCTATTAGGTTTATATACTTATTTGGATCTAAATAAGTTCGTTCTGCTTTTGATTTTGTTTATACTACTACAAACGTATTTAAACAAATATGGTATTTTTGATTTTGATTTTAAAATCAATTACAGCCTTATTTCCGAAGCCTTTTCCTGCCTTATAGATAGAAAAAACAACGTTCTAAGTTTTGTTTTTTAGTATTTGTAATTTAATTTATATGTACTGCCAAGCTAAGTATAACTTAGTTAGCATGCAATTTAATTTATTCATAATTTGTCTACATATTTAATCGGATCACGTCAAATTTACTTTAATCACATTAAAAGTTGTCAATTTTGTGCTAATACATCACAAATGCAGGTCGTTTAGTCCCAGGGATGCGTTCTAATCTTCTTCCGGGAAGGTTTCAAAATCAATGGTGATAGTTTTTTTCAGGGGGATGTGTCGCTTATATTCCACGCCCACTGCATCCAGCATCCTCTTGGATGCACGATATTTGGGCTTATAGGCATACTTGTCGGACAAATAGAGCACCTGAGATATCCCCACCTGGAATACAAATGGGTAAGCCGAATGTAAGTGTATATGTTATCATTTTTTTCCAGATTGTATGTACTATGTATTCTTAATCAATTTTAGAAGCCTAGTCCATATAGCTACCGTCCGTCTGGTCGCCCTTTCGTTTTAACGAAAAACTTAAAACTTTTTTGAAACAATGATACTATTTAAAAGATTTTCCTTCTGTTGTAGGTAGTATTTAAATATATATATAAGTACTTTCCTTGTTTGAGATCAAATATTAATAGTAATAGTAATTTGGTTTATATTCGTTTCTTGACAATTCGGTTTTCATTTGATCAAAATCGGAGAACTTATTATAATAAAATATTGAAGTTGAAAATTTCAAATAATAGAACAGAAATCATATTTTCGGCTTTCTTTCTGGTTAATTGTTAATATTGCGAATTATATATTTATATTCGAATATTAGTTTTACCTGTATGATGAGTTTGGCACATTCGTTGCAGGGAAATAGTGTGGTATACAGTCGGGTTCCAGACAAACTCATGCCATTGGTGTTCAGGATTGCATTGGCCTCCGCGTGGACCACGTACATCTTCTTGTCTTCAAGGGGATCATCTTTTTTTGAACGTTTCGTAGCCTTTGACCACGGAAACACGTCATCGCTGCAATTGCGAGGGAACCCATTGTATCCAATGGCCACTATCCGATTCTGGGAATCCACGATGCAGGCGCCCACTTGGGTGACGGGATCTTTGCTGCGTTTGGCGGAGAGCAGGGAGGTGGCCATAAAGTAGTCATCCCAATGCAGATAGTCCTTTCTCTTGTGGTTCTCGGGTGACTTCGACATCTGGGCTTCCAAATCTTGAGCGGCATCTTCAGACATTTCTGAAAAACTAGCAGAAAGGCTTTTTAAGCGATAATTAAATTTATTAAATTAGGCTTCCTGATATCCACATTTCATTATCATAATTGGTTTCTTTGTGAGTATTTCATTTATATAATGCATCCATTAAAGCAGCTCTGCCATGACAAATACATTCTTCAGCTGGCTTTATGTGTTTATTTTAATAATCATTTTAATGAATGCAATCTCCATTGGTATTTCCAACACACATATATGATGAAAATAAGTTGTATGTGTATAACTAGAGATAAGAATAATAAATGGTTTGAATGATGCGTTTTAGAGAGCAATAATTATTAACAAGGAAACTGAAAATAATTAAAGTCCCTTGATGTGCAACCCTGATTGATTGACAAAATGAATGAAAGAAACACTTTAGTTTTCATATCCTTGGTTTTATTTTTCATTTGTTCTTTTTCCTAACTTTTTCATGTCGTTTTTCTTTGTATTTCTTATTTTGTGTGATGGGTATATGATAGTCAAGGAAAGCAGGACAACTGTGTGCACATTCTTTATTGCATTCATTAGACAAAACGATGATCGCAGCTATGTTATAGCAGCAATAATAATATTTTATGTATCATAAATTGGAATATACAGCGAATACTTTCAATAATAATTTTCATATTCAACTCAATGTGGTTAGGCGAGTGCGTAATTAAAACTACCTAGGTGCCCTTCTGCACCTGGATGGGATTCTGCTTGAGGTGCAGGTAGATGGATCGCATGCGAGAGACGTCCTTGCCCGCCTTGTTCACCTTGGGATTGAAGTCGCAGAGCTTGGCTATGCGCTCCCATTCGGTGCCCGGCTCGATGGTGCCGTTCTCCAGGGTGGCGGCTTGTTTCTCGGCATTCCGCGACGCCAGCTTGGTCTTCGATATGGACTCGCCAATCTGGCGCAACCAGTCGTCCAGCTCCTTCTTGGACTGCTGTCGGAGTTCCTCCTTTTTTCGCTCCTCCTCGATGTCCTTCTCCTCCAGTCGTTGCTTCTGCTCCTCGCGCCATTTGCGTATCTTTTCGGGCTCTTCCCGCGACGGAGGTGGACCGGTTATGCCCACGGGTTCATTGGACTCGCCACCAATGACCTCAAAACTGCCAGTGGAGGATTCGAGGCCACCCATGCCGCCAGCAGAGAGCAGATCGCCCTCGGAGGCGGTGCCTCCCAGGAGCTCACCCAAGCCCTCGTCTGTGGATGCAGCCGGAGGAGCTGATGCAGATCCGCCCGTAATCTCCGCCTCCAAGTCCCCGAGAGCCGACTGTTCGCGCGCCAGGAACTCGGCCGCCGGATCCACCTCCTCCTTGGCAGCAAAATCGTCTCCGAAGTCCATGGCTATGTGCTCTCTGGAAATGTTGTGATTGCTATTTTAGTGGGCGTCTCACCCAGATTTACACGTACGCAGAGGAGCAGCCAGCTGCTGGCGGTTTCCCCCCGATTCATTGACAATTGGTCACTACGCACCTCTCCTTTGATTCGGTTAGGACTAAATGAAGATCGGTGTGGGCGGATGACTAACCGGAAACTTGATCAAATGTATTTTTTCAGTTTTCTTTTAGCAATGAATACGTAAAATGACTGTCATTAGTACGTGAACCAACAATAAAACAGCAGGTTATCGAACTGGTTCCAGCAGAACAGTGCTGGACAATGCAACACATATCGCAACGCGATAGTTTTAAATTTAATGTTAAGGATTTTCTATTTAAATAAATATTTTTTTAATTTTTGTGGTAAGTGTTATCCAATTGTCTACTGCTGGAATTTCAACAGTACTGTTGATAACAACAGCATTTCACAGATAATACAATATATTATGCATAATGCATAATCCTATTTCGAATTTATTTTACAATGAATGCGACATCTTTTAAATATATACAAATAAGTAATATTTAAGGAGCAAAAACCATCGTTGTTAACTATTTAACTTATCAAAGCCGAGTCTCTGACATCAGGGATAACGAGTTAAAGATATAGATATATTTTGTATTATAAAGTTAAATGTTTATTTTAAATGATGTTAAATATACAAAAGTAAGTACATTTAATTTTCCCGTAACTGATATTTTAAATAATATCAGCAGCGTAAATTTTCCACTGGGTTTCTGGTCTAGTGGTTCTGGTAAATTAGTGTTGCAAAGTGTGTAATGGGGGTGGTTTGGTTTGTTCATATATAATTTAGAACCATACGTATACTTAATAAAAGCCAGACTTAATATAATATTTAAGTTTGGAAATCTTTTTTTTTTTTTGGTTTCAGATTTTGTAAAGTGCTTATGGTTTCTGAAACTAACTAGTTCCAAATCATCAGTGTTAGAAAACGAGCGAGTGTAGTAAACACAACCTTCAGCGGAGTTGCGATTAATTTGTTTATATCTTATCAAATGTGCCTTAATAAATGCTCATAAAAAGAAAATACACAACAAAGTTAACTAGTAATTGGTAAACAGCCAAATAAGGACTTTATAAAAAACGTATTATACAACACTTGCTGCTACTGCGTAGCACATGGAATATAACTGCTGGTCAAATTCACATGGTGAATTGTTCATTCAACATGACTTAATTATGTTTATGACTAACCTGTGCGACAAAGAACACAAAACGCAGTATACTTTTTGAGGAAATGAACAAAAACGAAATGAGAGGACGACGACAAAACAAACAATAAACACTCGGCGCGCGAACTAGTGAACTGCTGAACAAGTTCACAGTGGCATCATTCACCTGAGCCAGTGGTTCGTTTTTCACTGGCAGCAGAGCGGCCATTTTGGAGATTGTTTCATCCACAAAAAAGTTATGCACCGAATCTAAAAAAAAAAACGTTCGTTGTTAGTTAAACATAAAATCCGCTCGTGCATATTGAAGCCTTGTTGTGCTGTCCGATCCGATGTGAAGATAATGCTGGGCCCGAGCAGACCGACAGTTCCGATTCTATAACGACTAAAAGTTAGTGACTATCTTCCAACACGCACGCATGTACGCCCGTGTGTGTGAGTATGTGTGCGTGTGTGTGATTGTGTGCATGGATACATATATGTACAAGCGGAAAATACGGGAAAAAATCCTATTCCCAGCCAGAAAAACATTGCCAAAAACAGCATAAATCGCAGCCAATGTGATGGCCCCGCCATTGTAATGTCATAAGTGAGCACCCACATTAACCCATTGTCGCCGAAACTCCAAAAATGCGGTCTCCTTGCGGCCGAGCGCCAAGGCAAAAAAATACAGACGCCAATTTTTTTGAAGGGGGAACCAAGCGCATCGTGGCCAAAAGGGATACAAAAAAAAATGAAGATACGAAAAAAATAGGGGGAGCCCTTGAGTGCAGAAAAGTTGGGTACAAACACCCCAAAACAGGAGTGTTTCATTCGCAAAATCAACTACTACTACTACTTTTGTTTAATTATTTGTTTATTGATTTACAATAAAAGATAAACAAAATAAAAATTTTTTTTTTTGATTAAAGCATACATATTAATATCAATAATTTTATATTAATTATTATCGAAACATAAATAACTTTAATTAAATTCGCGCCATTTTCCACTCTTTATTATGAATACCATGCCAAGCAACTTGTTATAACAATATAAACATGTTATAATCTAAGCTACCGCTAAATTTATGAATATGGGCGGGATTTTTAGACTTATCACATGACCATTGGAAATGTAGCCGAGCAACAATGAACTCCAATTAGTTAATCCTTTACATATAAGCCGCTAATTATATTTAAAGTCCACTAACGTTTTGCTATTCGTTTCAGTTACCAGCCATCCGCAGTAGAAGAGCCCAAGCCAAACATGGATCCCAATTCCAGTCCCTGGTCATACGCCTACAACCGCATCGTGCCCGCCAGTGCCGGAAGCTCCGGCGGAACAGCAGAGGACTTCCAGCATCCACACTTGGCCACCATTACGGCAGCAAGCATCGCCAGCTTCAATGCGGCGGCCGCCAGTGGTGGCAGCTTTGTGCCTCCGTCACCGATTGGCAGCTACAACCCAGTATTCCAGCAGATCTACCACCATGCGGCGGCGGCCAGTGTCCAGCCAAAGCCCGCCCACTATGCCTCGTCGGCGGTGAGCACGCCGCACCGCCAGCTGCAGCTGCCCAGTTCGCTGGACAAGCAGCTCAGTTCGTTCCAGAACCAGGCGGCCGTGTCGGCGGCAGCGGCTGCTGTAGTCAACAACGTGGCCTCGAACTACTACGGGGAGAACTCCTCGTCGAGTGGAGCCTCACCATCGCCCACAACGGTGGCGCTGACGTCGACGTCGCTGACCTGGAACACGCCGAACATGATATCGAACACCTTCCTGGCCATGCAACAGCAGCAGGCGCAGCAGCAACAGCAGCAGGCGCAGCAGCAGCAGCAACAGGCCCAACAGCAACAGCAGCAGGCGCAACAGCAACAGCTAAACCTGGTGGCCGACAAAGTGGTGAGTAGAATTCGTTTGATTTACGATCGGCTTTCAGATCACTCTTCTATCAGTAAACCAGCTTCTGGGGAAGCACACACACTTATTAAAACCCCGCAGGCTCTATCGCATTTATCGCATACTAACAAGACATCCCTTCCAATAAACCCATCAAAGCATAGACTAAGTCTAGCCTCTCTATGTCGAATCAATCCCAAACCACAAACTCTTTCCGATTCCGATTCAATCTATGTACGGTGCGTTGTAGCAGATTAAGCAGGAAAAGCAATTAAAAGCCTACAACGACTCGATTTACCTGATCCAACTGCAACAGCAGCAGCACCAACAACAGGCAGCGGCGCAGCAGCAACAGCAGCAGCTCCAGCAGCAACTGCAACAGGAGATCGCCGAGGCAGACACGGAACCGGACACCTATTACACCATTGATGGCCGAAAGGTCAAGGTGACGCGGAAGGATGGCCAGCCGTATCGGGCAACGATAGTAGACCAACAGGATGGCAGTCCGGTGCCGCTGGCAGTGCCAGTTCCGGCGGGATCCTATCCGGCGCAATATGCCAGTCCGGCGCTAAGCTCCGCAGATGGATCGCCCATCACGAATTTACATGCGGTGGACGTGGTCAGCACACCGCAGGCCCAGGTGATCGTCTACAAGACGGCGTCACCTGTGCAAAGGCGGCAAGAAGCGGGCGCTGGATCGTCTGCTGCTTCCACACCCACCACGGTGGCCTACTCATCTGTGATACAAAGCACCCTGCAGCAACAGCAGCAGCAGCAGAACCTCTGCTGGACGAAGCTGGATGACGATGGAGCGGGGCAGGAGGACATTAAGAACGTACTGCATCTGCAGGTGAAACAAGAACAGCGGCAGCTCGATTTTGCCAGTGAGGCATCCTCAGTGGACGCCGGTGGTGGTGGCGAAAATCTAGTGTTCAACCTGCCGCCCGGGCTGGAGATCAAGCAAACCTTCTATCCCGCGGGCGTGGTCGATGGGGAGCAACTGCAGCTGCAGGAGCACAATCAGAACCAATCCCAGTCCGCCGGTCGGCGCCAGCACGTGGTGGCCAACATGATCATGTCGCCGTCGGCGGGCAACTTAGCGTCACAGATTCAAGTAGTGCCAAAGGTTTGTATGACATTTTTTTTATTTCCGTTTCTATTTGTTTATTAATTTGTTTGTGTTCTGCCTTTATTTCGGTTTATTTGCTTTTCACACTATTTCTTGAAAGCCTCTACCAACTTAAATGGACTAGTTTGGAAGATCTCTTATTTAGTTCACTGTACGCTTTTTCTTTGCGATTGGCTAAAAATAAATTTGAATTAACAAAACGTACCTTAACATAAAAAATTACATTTAGACACAACATTTCTAATATTCATAATATTTGAAGTCTAATTTAATAGGGTTTTCTTGCTTTCAAATATTTGAAGTATCCAGTTTCCCGAATATGAAGTTATTTCGTTAAAGCCCTGCTCTGTAGCTTATATTTTTATAAAAATTTGCATGCCCTTTCGATTATTTCTTGTATTATGGTGGAAGCTATTCCTTTGGCCTTCTGTTCTTACACGCTTAATTTGAAAATCTTCTGTTAAATCTAACAACTGCTTCGAAAACTGCTAACTAATTCTCTAATTTAAAGTCCTGTGGCCACTTTGAAACTGTGACGTTATGTTGTAATGGTATGATCCAATCCTAATGGGGGTGAACCCAAGCACCAAACGCGTTTGCCGCTCGCAGCCCAGTTGTTAATACCCCATAAAATGCTCTGGGAGCAGACTGTTCTCTTTACCAGCCAGTGTACACGTTTACCAATCGTTTCTAATGTCCCAATGTCCAAGCTATTGATAGTGTGCTGTTTGCTTATAACCTTTGGTGATGCCGAGTGTTCTAATCCGCATTCTTTTCACACTTGCTTGCAGGAGGAGGTGAAGCCGCCGCCGAAACCAGCGAAGACTCCGCGCAAGCGCCAACCGAAGAAAACGCTCATCCCCAGTAGCAGCGACTACGGCAATGTGCGCAGTCCCCAGGAGCCGCAGCATCATCAGTTGCAGCAGCAACAGCAACAACAACAGCAGCACAATCAGCAACAGCAGCAACAGAACACGTACTACGACTTCAATAGCAAGTGGAATGCTCCGCTCAAGACGGAAAACAATGCGGCGTCCGTTTCGCCGGCGGCCACAATCAACATACCCACATATCCTCACCAGAGCCAACAGCAGCAGCACCAGCAGCAGCAAGCGCAGCAACAGCAGCAGCAGCACTTGCCACAGCCGGCACACCTGCAGTCTTCGCAGGCCCAGTCACACTTGACCCAGTTGGCGCAATACTATCCAGCCTTCCCCCAGCCCATTGCCTCCCAGTACACTGCCTGCATGCAGCAACAGCAACAACAGCAGCAGCAACAACAACAGCAGCAGCAACAGCAGGCGGCCTATACGCAGCAGCAACACCAGCAGGCCTACACACAGCAACAGCAGCAGCAGGCGCAGCAGCAGCGTCAGGAGAAGAGTGAAGCCACTCAACAGCAAGAGGAGGAGGCGAACGCAGCTGCAGCGGCGGCGGCAGCAGCAGCGGCCAGCAACAAGGTCATCGTGCCTAACATCGAAGAGGAACTGGACTTTTTGGCGGATGCCACAGCAACACCGAAGCAGGGCTATGCCAACTCACTGTCCAGCAACGGGCGCGGCACCAACTCCTCCACGAATAACACGAACTTTGGCATACGTAATCCGAACAAGACTCCTTCCCCGGAGCCAACGAACTGTCCACCCAACTCGCACGCCTCCAACAATGGGCATGGTCATTCGGCGGTGACGCCCGCGGCGCCTTCAAGCACCGGAGTCAGTGCATCCACGGCGTACAGTCCTGTTGCTCCCAAGCCTGTGAGCGTGGGCACGCTGATTGGGGAGAAGAAGACTCAGTTTATGGACAGCTATCTGAAGTTTCTGCAGGGCGAGCGGGACGACGATCCGCCGCCGGTGGTGAAGCCATCGCGGAAGTTAAATTACCCACGAGCTCCATACAAGCGGAAAGGCAAGGGTTCTGGGAGCGGAGATGAGCCCACAACCTCACAGGCCACACAGTCAGCGGGGGAAGCCGTCCAGGCAGTTGATGGACTGGCAGGTCTCGTCGGCGATGATGGGCATCGTATCAAAATACTCTCGCAGACGCAAATACTTCCCAAGAAGCGTCCGCACGCCCAAATGGTGGCTGCTGCAGCCGCGGCGGAGTCGGCACCTTCGTCGTCGGTAATCCAGCAGCCCGGGGATCAAACCTCCTTCCGGCCATACGCCCAGCAGCAGCAGCAACAGGCGCAACAGCAGCAGCAGCAATCGATGAGCGGACAGCACTTTGTGCAGCAGCATTGCGCCCAATTGACAGCTGGAGCGGGTCAAGGTATGTTACTTGACCAACAGCATAGTACCAATAAGCACTCCACTATCGCTACTTCCACGCCATGCAACAACTACAACAACAACAACAATCACCACCACACGCCAGCCAGCGCGAATGCAACAGCGAATTCGAATTCAACAACGCCGACGCCAGCACCAGCGCCGAATCCTCATCACTTTATAAACCTGCTGTGGCCTTGGCAGCACTAGCGGCTGCCACTAGCAGCCGCACCACCCACCCACGCAGCACCACCACCACCCACACCACACGGACAGACAGACAGCCAGACAGACAACCGACCACTAGACCCTTGGACGGTGTGTATATGTAAAAAACAACCATAATGACATCAAAACAAAAACAAAAAATAAGGAAAATGCTATCTTTTAAATTTGTTAAAAGAGCAAACAAAAAAAAAAAAAAAAAAAAAAAAACAAACAAAAGGAGAATCCCATGAACAAAAGTATAAAGTATTTTTGAGATGAAATCGAGAAGAACAAATATTATTAATTTTCAAAAACCCAAATAAACCGTGTATTTTTATTATTTGTACTTGTAAGACGGATCCGAATCCGGTGGCGATTCCGATCCAGGTGCTGGTGCTGGTGTTCCATGGCCGTGGGAGATGTGGTGCTGCTGGTGTGCTAGTTTGTTGTTGTCGATGTCGTTGTTGTGGATCCTGTCCCGTTCCGTTCGTGTCATCCGGGCACTCGCCACGTCCAGTTCAATGTTGCTAACCCACTTTTGTGCTCTCCACAGACCCCTTGAGTGTGCCGCCGCGACGGGAGCAATGCTCCCGCAAGGCCAAGCAGAGCAGCATGCATGCCATGCTCATGAATTCCAGTTCTGTTGCTGGCGATGGTGGAGTAGTTGGCGAGCCGGATGAGTTCACCGACTCGGACACGGATCCTGTATGGACTCCGCAGGAGGAAGACGTAAGTTTTTCGCCTCCGGTCTCGAAAACCACTGTCTCACAACCTGCTTATCACTCCTCACACGCAGAGCGATGATGGAAAGGGCTATGGGAAACGAAAGTTGGCTCGCCGGTCGAAGGGCACTCCTCGCAAGAACACCTACGACCAATCCTCAGACCTGCAACAACAGCAGCAGCAACACCACCAGCAACTGCAGCAGATGCAGGTCAACCAGCAACTTCACCAGCAGCAGCAACAGGTGCAGCAAATGACGGGTGGCGAATCAAGCTACAATTCGCAACAGAATATGTCCGGAGTGGCGGATGTGGGCTATGCCAGCGCATCATCGGGTGCAGCTGCCAACTCGGAGAACTTTAAAGTAGGTTGATATAAATGTATATACTTTTTACGATGAAGCCTCACACTTTTTTGATGGCACCATTTTAGACGGGCGACTTCATAGTTTTGCGATCGGATCTCGTGAACGATTGGCCCACCATTTGGCAGGTGGACTCAAAGTGCATTTTGCAAAAGTACGAGCCCTTCCGCCAAAACGGAAAAACCTTCTATCGCAACATGTCGAAGGTGGGTCTGCTGCATCTCTACCAAGAGTGTACATGCTGTAATCACACTTTCTTGGATTTCAGTACGCCTCTTGGAATCTCGAAACGAAGAAACTCTACCTCAAAGCGCCGGTGCGCATTCAACTGCATTCACACACCGAAACGATTGTCGAGTTCATGCGATCAGAGTTGCTGGCCGACGATACCGAGCAGTTTATTGAAAAGATCATGGAGGACTACCTGTCCTACAGGGATAATTTTGAGATCTATATACAGACTATGATCTCCCAGGCCCTCGATCCAAGCTTCTTCTCGGAAATAACGCGGGAAAAGGGTAAACTATCCGAAAAGGGAACTATTTTTTATATTTATTACTCACTTTATATCAATGCATCTCATCCGTAGACGACTACTTTTTGGGCAGTGTTCGCGTGGTAGACAATATCATGGAAAGCTGCAAGCGCAAGCTGCTGGCCATCACTCCTTGGACACGGAGTACAATCTCCTCCATCGAGACGTGGCCCAAGTGCCATGTGTTCTCCGAGTGGGAACAAAACAATCTTACCCAGAAGAATTGCGCCGGTTGCCACCAGCCAGGCATCGCTGTGCGCTTCCTCCTCTTCGGGGAGCCGTACAATCCGAACACCATGCAGACTATTCCCGTTGATCCGCGTATCGTCTATGAAAAGGTGCGCGTTGCTGAGACGCTGGTTAGGATATATTAGGCATATATTGACTTTAATGTTATTTTGTTTCTGCAGGATATTGTTCTATGTCGCATCTGTGCCGCTCGTGCAGACCTCTTCCACAAGATTGCACACGAAAAGTTCAATCTGTTCATCAACTGCTCGCAGCGGGTGACCGAGCAGCAGCAACAGTTCCCAGGAAAGACGTCAACAGAAATATTGAATGATCTGCTGGCCGAACACAACTGGATCGACGAGGTACAACTCGAGATTACCAACATGTGCTACTGATACCAACCCATATCAATTGTTTTCAGCTCTTCCGCAACATGCGCAACTGCTGGGCCGAGGTGGAGAGTCTGGAGAGGCAGAAGCGCTTCCGGGAGGTCATGCAGTAGAAGCCATTGTTACCAGGACCCATTATCACTATCAGGAGGTCTCCTGATTGCGTATCCAAGTGCTGGACATTAGGACATAAAACGCCAAGCCCCACGTATTGCTGCAATAAACTCAATGAGTTGTTATTTTATTATATACCAGAAGACACGCAAAAGCTTAGTTTTAGTGCAAGACACATATTGTACTGTGTAGGCCTTTAGTTTAAGATAAGGTCTATTCTTGGACTATGCAAGTGCATGCCATGTAAATAGCTATACTGATAGCTATAGCCGCGCATTATATCGTACGTGTATGTACTAAATAATAGAGTATTACTAACCTCATCAAATCGAAAGAACAATATTTCTGTTGCGCTGAAATTGGTTAAGCATTCAAATTATGACTTATTTGGTAGTATTTCTTAAGAAGATCATTTACCTTAGACACCCGCAAACAATCAAATTGTGTTTTTCTACCGAACGTGGTAAGGAAACCATTATCATCACTATACATACTAATTGTACATACTTAGTTTAAACCTTAGTTCTTAGTTCCACAATCCAGTTGCAGACATTTAGGTAACTTTATTTGTTATGCGGATTTTAATTTAAGTTGTGAATTTGTAGAATCTTAGAGTTCCCTGAATAAATATGAAAGAATCCCATATGTATACTGGCAGAAGCTTTAGTTGTGCCTCGCTTACACTCAACATATTTACACCCTTAACTTCTATGGGAAGTTTTCTATTAATGTTATTATCTATAATACTTTAGCAATTGGCTCGGATTCCAGTTTGAATAGCGGCTCCGTCATGTTGTACTTTATAAGATCCTCGACGATACCAGTGATTCGCCGCTTGAAAATCGGTAAAGTCCGGGCGTTAAGAATTTCGTATTCTTCAATCAGCTCCTTGTACTTGGGTTCATCAGAGGATGTCGAAATACTCTGGATGGCCTCGGAAACCGTGTCGATATCAATTACTTCGTTGGCATTGGAAATGAAAAAGGGTAGAGAAAATGCACCCATTATCGAGCCGTAAACACCGTACAGTTGCAATTGTCGATTGAAGACGCTGCGCGGATATATGTCCTCGAGGGAAAGATTGCAGGACTTCAATTTCTGGTCCAGCGTGTTGTAGTAAGCATCCATGAAGGCGGGGAAGTGCTCGTCCCGCAATCGTTTCTCCGTGCAGGCAAACAGGTAATGGACTATATCCAGTACCGGCGGAGCATAGCGAGACATTTGAAAGTCGATCAGCTTGGCCTCCACAGGTTGATCAGAATTGGGCTGGGGAATAGCAATAGTAGCTTATTCAGAGAACTACTTCGAACAAGAAGGATTCGTTACCTCATGCCTATAGAGAATATTGTTATTCCAGAAGTCACCGTGACAGATAACAGCATGTGGCGCCTGCGCCTTTCCATCCACACAGTAAAGAGCCAAGGATTTCAGCTGCTTTTCACACAGTTGCAGGACTTCCTGGACCGCGGCCACTTGGTCGCCATCGGATTCATTCAGAATGTTTCTCGCCCTGCGCAACTGCGCCTTTCCAAACTCAATTGTGACCTCCTCAATGTCGGGTGTAAATAGGTTGTCCTTCTCCACGAACTCCACCAACTGCTTGAACTGCAAGGGATCGGTCTGCTGCAGGATGAAGGAGCATGCATGTAGCTCCGCCAAAGCTTTCAGGGAGCAGACCACGATGTCGTAGGTAGGCATGATACTGCGCGAATTGGGCCGAAATCCACTCTCGGACAGGTCCTCGAATATCAAGAACTCATCGGGAGCTTTCAAGTCATTGGCCTGTAGGGCCGGTGCCACGGTGAAAGTGTTACGATCTGGAGATAGCGCCCGGAAAACGGGGAACACCTCCTGGTACATGAAGACCTCGCGAGCATAGTAGTCCACGACGTGCATATGGGATCTTCGGGCCTCGTTCCTAGGCGCCATTTTGACCACCACGGTGGCTGCGTCCGCGATCGTAGGCCAACTCACCCGGAGAACCTGTCCGTAGGCATTCTCCCCAACTCCGACCATCGGTTGCGAGACCATAGGTATGCCATGGCGTTGATACAGCTCCAAAAGGACTTGGGTAACGGCGTCTGAAAGCTCGTTATCGCTCATTTTGGTACCTGGTTTGAAGCTTCGTCGATGTATCTATCTTTCCAACTGAACTACTGCAACGCTTGTTTCGGCTTTTATAGTTCGTCGGCCGAAAAGCTCCACACTAGTTGCGCTGCATTGAGGGTGGTGGTGATGATAGAAACCACGTGACCGATTGAATGGTGAATGGTCAAGTGGTGGGGTATCCTTCTTGCTTCTAAGCTAACGATTGTATAAAAGATATTGGAGTTTGCGCGGAATATTAGTAAACCAGCACTACTAACATCATCGATATCATTGCTTATATGGATATCTCGATATTTTATCTAGAAAACATATGATATGAGATATTTTTTAAAATTCATCTGGTTTTCAACAGCATAACACTTATTTTATTGAGATCGCCAACGTCGCAGATTCCTTCTGGGATCACATATACTAATAAAATCACCGTGGTTTTGAAAAATGGTATTAAAATGTAGTACAAGTTTTTGAAAACAGTATTTATTATCGTCCATACTAACATACAGATTGATTATATAAGACCATTTACAACAAATTTCAAATTACGTAGCCGATAAAGAGCAACGAATTTTTCGTACTGTTTTTCCCCAACGTTTTTGGTAGTTTAATTCAAATCATAACTGAAATATATGTAGACTTTACTAGTTACACTAGTTACAAAGATACATTTAAACTAAATAGTTTCAATTATTTAGCTTCGAAATTAGGTTTTTCGGTTTCGTTGCACTGCAATACCAATATTTACCCCATGATTAATCTCCATTTTTATTGTAAAGCCCCCAATCCGGAAGGGTTTGAACAAAATATATAGGCCAATCGGTAGGAACGATAGTGCATTTCCCATTGTGCTCAATTTTCAGCACTAACGTCAGTAGTTTCGGTCGCTGACCCGGCTCAAGGCCATTGCTAATGCGAACATACACTCGCGGCGGACTTTCTCGTATATGCAGGCTATTATACTAGTAGTTAGAAAAGCATGCGATTGAGGAAAACAAAAATCATACCTTCATACCATACCAATCCAAACCATGCCCACCGCCGAAGCTTTTCGAGTATTACCTGCGAACCTAACACATATCGGCCATTGAACTTGACAATCGTGGTACATGCACGCCCCAAGAAAGCTCGTCGCACGATCGGATCTAACCCGTTCTAGCGGCACACATTTACGTATGTATATATATACGTTTATATACATTCACCCCCACCGATCGGCTCTAGCCGAGTGCACTTCTGAGCTTTTCGCCCCTGAGACCCACCAATGCCAATTCGTGGAAGTTTGCAGACAGGAGCTTTCGACGACTAAGGTTTAACTTTCGTTTCATTGCCATTGAAAGCGAACTTTGACGGAGGTCGTTGAACTGACACAATTTTGAAAGAAGTTGCCCAACTGCCCGAGAGACCCAAAACATCACAGTTTTCACTTTTCGATACCCACTAATTGCGAGGTATAGTGAAGTACGAACTGTCAAATAAAAAGACGGAGGATCAAGCTTACATTATATTTTAAGAGTCAATTTATGCCATGATTTGCGTACACATTTTTCTACATCCTATTTTATCCAGATAACAATGATATTAAAAAATTTTAAGTTTTTTTAAGTTGAAAGTAATGTGAAATTATTACTTAAATAAAATTAACCTAATTAAAAATATCTGCGTACACTTAATTTACAATTTTCAAATTTCATTTACAAAATAATGATTGAAAACAATCTGGTACGCGATAATATACTTAAAACATATACTCCCCTTTGACGGGTAAGTGGAACAGGAAGTTATGATAGATGATTGTATTTGTTGATCAATTATAGGCGCACAGAGGTTTGTTTACTTTGATCTGAAGGAAACACTGAAGAGGATTGGCTATGTTGGGTGCTATTGCTTTTTATCTATAATTTATAATTGGTTGAATGAAAGTGGTCCATGCTTAGTGGAATAGTCTTAGGTATTTACATCGGCCTAGCTTTGTTTTAAACAGCGAGTTCCAGTTGTATGATACAAAACTAAACGCTCTAGGAGTAACTGCTGGGGCCCAAATCCATCACGCTAAATACATTGTTACTGTAGCTCCGTAGAGTCGGCAGTGTTTGAGTTTGAATTCTCCTCCGACTTCTTTGACGACGGGGAGGAGTCAGATAGATTGGGCGAGAAGTCGCGCAGCTTGACAACATTTCCCACGGACACCAGATTGGCAGCCTCAGCCACCGAGTAGCCAATGTCCGGCGGTGTTCCCTCTGGATAGCCGAGATAGTAATCCGCAATACGTCCCGCCTCGCGCAATCCGCTCAAGTACGCTCCATGCACAGTGGCCGGATAATTCCGTATCGTATGCTCGCCCGCGAAGAATAGCCGTGGCAATCCTTCCGCATCCTTACTGGACGGCGGAATGACAGGCGCCGCCAGCAGATCGTAGTCACTGCCCGAGGAACCAACGGATACGTAGCTGTACGACCCACGGGCCCAGGGATCGCTGCGCCAACGCGTTACCACTGTCTCCTTCGGTTGTGGAACAGAGGTATTCCCGAAGATGTTTTTCAGCACCGACATACAACGCCCGATTATGATGTCATCCGTCACACTCTCCACCAGATTCGCTGCCATTCCGGCGACTAGCGCGAGCAGCACCGGAGATGAGCTTATACTCCAGAACAGAAACATTTCTCCTGCAATTAATACGCAATAATATCATTGAACACATTTAATTGCCAATACAATTTGGGATGTTGAAAGCCTGTCCAGGTCCAGTAATGGATGAATAGGATAAGCAGATGCCGAAAGTCACACCACTTACCTCTACTCGCCGTGGTGCTGCCCACGTGCCCGAATAGATTAGCGTTGGGATCCCAAAAGATGCGATCGAAGCAGAGCACAACCTTATTAAGATTCCCGAATCCCAGCCTTTTGATGGCCTGCTGTTTCCAGTCCGGCAATGGCGGGTCAAACTTGACTGTGTTACTCTGCTGTGACTCCTTATGTGCTACAGCCACTTTTAGGACGCCCAGAGTAAGTGTGCAGACGACCAGGTCTGCCTTGTACGTCATCTGCGAATTGGATGTCTTCAAGTTCTCAGCCACTACTTCCACACCTTTGGTGCCGTACTTAATCTCCTTGACGGCGCTATTGACGCGGATGTCCAGGTTTTCAGTAAGAGCTACAGGAACACATGAATAACCGTTCCGCACAGTTGTGTGGTGGCCAATAAACTCGAAGTCATCATCCTGATCCCAGTGCTTCAGCGACAGGTTATTTAGCCGGGTGGCGTTTGCAAACTCTAAGTTGGCAAAATGCCAGTCCAAGATCAGGCGGTCGCGGGACGAGAGGTACACATCGCTGCACGAATGGAGTTTATTAGGCCATTTAACATATTTCAAGCTTTCAAAGACTACTTCAAAGCCAACTTACCTAGGTCGGTTTTGCTCCAGTTCGTGCAGCTTGACTAACATCTGCTTTTCCTCGGCATGGAGATCGTTAAACGTACTGATCGTTTCCTCCATTTTGATCTGGGTGTTCCTAATGCTAAACTCCTGGTAACAGTATTTCAGATCGCCATCCGTGCCTTTGGGTTTTCGCTGGTTGATCATTGCCAAGTGCTCATTCTTTAGTGTGGCGATGGTATCTCTAAGGGTTTTCAGTCGACGACGCTGTTCAATGATCTTCGTTTGGGTAGCTATGATCTCCTGCATGTGCTGCCCCCGTTTGTGCATCACCTGCATCTCCTGCATACTGATTATCCACTCCAAGGCATCGCCTAGAGAAACTGGACAATCGCCGGCGTAGTTAAAATCGAGACGGTGGGAAAGGTAGCTGGCTGATTCCAGCAGTCGGTTAAATTCTCTCTCGATCACATCATCCTTATCCTTCGGCACGGGCTTGCCATCTGGGCCATAAAGTGGACATGTCTGCTGGATGGGTACTAGGTCCATACCGATCTGCTTGCTGAGGATCGTCATTGGATTGCCATAGACGCCGGTAACCACCATCGCTCCCACATCGGCAATATAGCTGTTCTTCCGAAACGTAGATATCCGTCCGCCTACTCGATCCCGCGCTTCCAAGACGATCACATCCATGCCGAACTGCTGTAACTGGTGTGCGACTGCTAAGCCGGAGATCCCTGCCCCGATCACTATGACTTTGCCCAGCTTTTTGGCGGGTATAGGCTTAAGTCGCTTAAAGATGCCGAAGTTAATGAAGCCATGACGCTCCAGAAACGAGTGTACTCGCCTTACCAAACTGGGCTCGCTGTCGAATGGCGGCGGCAGGTTCTTAAGGGCGATCTCGAAGCTCAGCTGGACCTTGGGATTGTCCACCCACATGTGCAAGAGGCTGTTACGAATGTTGAGGAATACCCGATGGCCCAGAATGCCCGAGCGACTGATGTCTGGAAAGCACGCTTCCTCGTTGGGTGTCATTTTGTTAAACGGCAGGCGAGATTGGAAGACGGCGCCCTCTTGGCCAGACAAAACCGTGGGCGTGCCGGCATCCCGGTCCTTGGAATCTCCGTTCTGGGATGGTCTGGAATTTCCTGCACTGGGTCCGGACACGGAGGTGGCATTGGCTTCTGACTTGCGGGTTTGGCTTTGGCCGCGACGCTCCGCCTGCTGGTTGCTATTTCCCATGGATGCCGATCCTGACTTGTCATTGGATGCGGTGTCTCCACTTCCACTAGGCCTGTTACTATAATCCACTTTTGGCCGATTGCGCCTACTTGTGCGTCGCTCATCGCTGGTGGCAGGTGCGTCATTGGAGTCCTCATCCGGGTGCTTTTGCTTCTGACCAGGATTGGGTGCTGACAATGCCGACGGCGGGTGATTGACGTTTCTTTTGGGCGTGGGCTCACCATCGGAATCGTCGCTAATCAGAGTCACATACTCAATGGGCTCCGTCATCTTGGAGCTAGTGCCTCCGAACTGGGTGGGTTTCATCTCCGGATAATGGAACTGCCACCGGGACACTGAAAAGTTGGCCCTTCAAAAGTGGAATCCGTTTAAATTTTTACCGAACTCATATCCAATTCCAATAATGCTAGCTCACGTTCGAAAATCACGAATTCTTTAGCGCACCAAACCGGAATATTGCCGCATTATTCTTTTTATATTTTTCGGATTGTTCCGTGATTTTATTATCACACGTTTCGAGGATCGGACTGCGGGTGTAGTTTTTTTTTTTGGTCTAAACTCCCTGCTTGTCTGATGACAATAAAGTTAAGTATTCTCAAATGTTGTGTATCAGCTGATCCATGCGTCGCTTTTCATTTTGCGCTGGCTCACAGATTGATTTTCCGACATTTAAAAATGCAAAATATAAAAATTGTTTATACCGTTCGAGCGGTGTGGCAGCCGCACAACGCCACCAACATCTCTGTACCGGTGCATCTGGTCACTCTGCGCGCGCATTCGTTTTTTGAGCATCATACAACGCATTATTAGAAACATTAATTAATTCGATTTATGCGTTAAAAGACATCGTGAAGATAAGTTATTTGCGGAACTTAGGTACAACTTTTACTACAACAGCCCGCAAGGCGCAGTGCTGCGACTTAAATTCTCCGTGCGGGTGTATTTATCGATAACAGCCGAAACCGAATCGGGCAAATTTTAAAATCGAATGTAACGGTCCTTGATGATTTCAAAAATGCAACAACAAAGCGGCAACTTCGTATGGAAAACGCAAAACTAGTTGAGTTGTCTTAAAAATGTTTTCGCACTCATGATAAATCTATCCCTACCTGCGGGTTTATTTTAACTTCCCGGTGGCCTTACATATAAAAAAGTTCTTATTTTCTTGAGCATAAGCTCTCGTGTTATTGCAAATTAACTCATCTACGTTTGGTAGATAAACAAATAGAAACAGTTAACAAAACGTGGCTATTAATCTTGGTATTTTCAAACACGTCTGGCTCCTAGTGGATGTTGTTCTACATTTTGGTAACTGATTAACAGAACGATAAAACTAATTGATTTCCGAAACCGAATCGGGCAAATTTTAAAATCGAATGTAACGGTCCTTGATGATTTCAAAAATGCAACAACAAAGCGGCAACTTCGTATGGAAAACGCAAAACTAGTTGAGTTGTCTTAAAAATGTTTTCGCACTCATGATAAATCTATCCCTACCTGCGGGTTTATTTTAACTTCCCGGTGGCCTTACATATAAAAAAGTTCTTATTTTCTTGAGCATAAGCTCTCGTGTTATTGCAAATTAACTCATCTACGTTTGGTAGATAAACAAATAGAAACAGTTAACAAAACGTGGCTATTAATCTTGGTATTTTCAAACACGTCTGGCTCCTAGTGGATGTTGTTCTACATTTTGGTAACTGATTAACAGAACGATAAAACTAATTGATTTCTAAATTTAGAAATAACTTCATTATACCGACACCTCTTCGCTTCAATTTCACTTACAAACAGATTAAAAAAGTGTTGTTAGTCTATTTTTAATGCGTACCATACGGGCTAAATTTTAAATGTGTGTTATTAATGTATTTTCCCCAAAAATTAAAGTCTGTAGCCAAATCGTAAAAATAAATGTTTTGAACAAAATAGAAACAGAAGAGAATGCTATAGCCGAAATCACCGACCATCATATAGCTGTTACACAGCTGGAAGTTCGAGAAATTTCAATATATTTTTGAATATTAGTAGAAATTGAAAAAAAAAACAATAATTTAAAAATTGTTCAAAAGTGGGGGCGTGACTGTTTTGGTTGGCTTGTGGGAGTTGCAGTTTAAAAATAAGGGCGTAGAATTATTTGTGTTTTATTTATTTATGTTTGCTCCACGGACAGGACCACATCGACTTGGCTATTGATCCTGATCAAGAATATATGAATATACTTTATATGGTCGGAAACGCTTCCTTCTGCCTGTTACATACTTTCAACCAATCTAGTATACCCTCTTACCCTTTTCATCTTTCTAGTGTCTTTGCTTTTACTCTACGATTAATGGGTATCGCCCAGAGAATCAACTACATTGTTTTTTTGCACCTTTATTTATATTTTTTGTTTAGTCCCGGTCATCGCAACACTTATCGTAGATGATCTTCGAGGAGCACGCCTCCACTGTCTCGTCGAAGAAGTGATCCCAGTGGCAGGTTTCCTCCGTCACCTCCTTGTTGTCCACACACCGGATGTAGTTGTGACAGTTGTTGCTGCTGCTGGTCACCAGCATCGTGCCGCGTCCGTCGCATCTGTTGTGGGTGCACACAACAGACGTGGGATTGGCGCAGAGCTGCCGATCCTCGTCGAAGAAGTAGCCCTCGGGGCACTGCATCCACAGGGGATCCAGGTCGGCGACGGGAGAGAGGGCCTTGCAGACGAAGTATCCACGGCAGGTGGCTTGGTCTGATTTGAATGTAATCTTTGTGCTGCTGGTGCAGATGTTCTCCTTCGAATGGGCGGTGCACTCCACCTTATTGGTTTCCACGCACTTGCCGCTCTCCACATCGAAATACTCGCGCTTCTTGGAGGTGATAGTGCAGCTCTTGGACGCATGGTTCCCGGTCTTGTCACACTCATAATAGTAGGCGCAGTCGTTCTCGTTCCGGAACTTCGTATTTTCCGCCACCAGCTCGCAAATGTTGTTTACATCCACGCATATAGAGTCCACGCCGTACAGGCAGGACTGAGTGCTCTCATCGAAGTGCTGGCCCCCGGAACACATCCCCGCCAGCGGTACGCCGTTCATGCAGTAGAAGTACTTGTGGCACTCGGTCGGATCGGCCACCCATTCGCCATCCAATCCCTCGCAGCGATTGCCGCAGTACTTGTTGCTGTTGGCCAACGTGTCCACGCAACTACCCTTGCTGGGATTGAAGGACTGGTTGGAGGGGCAGGTCAGGACGGTGCGGTTGCCATCGTAGCACTGGATGTACTGGTCGCAGGTGCCGGGCTTCCGAACCTTGGTCCCGTTCTTGAACAGACGACACAGCTCCTCGTATTCACCGGCACTCGCCGAAAGGGCTACCGAAGCCACCAGCCAGAGAACGCATCCGAGAAGCACTCCACGTTTGAGGTCTACGAATGATATATGATCACGATATATTAGAATGATATAGCACACCTTTTAAAACGGAATCTACCCGTAATAAAAATATGTCATACTGTTCAAAACATATTGAAATTCTTAAAAACATTCAATGAAATACTCATAAAAATTAATTGACTGTCTCTATTAGTGCTATTATTTTATCAAATAATTTGTTTAAAGAATTCTAGGGACATATTACATCAAAACAGATTCTAGATACATTTTAATTGTATCTTTAAAAAAGCTGTCACCTTTCACTAAAAATCAAGGCTGAATCAAGGGTGAATAAAAAAATATTCACGGTGGTGAATGGATGGGTTGATAAAACTCACTTAGCATGGTTGATTGCTGGGGAAACTTTGGTTTAATTTGCAACAGAATAGATCGAGTGGCCTCGGGAACTAATTACGCCCTACTAAATGGAGTTTCGTGAATGGAAGAAGCTTATATTAACTAGCAGACATTATCGTTGCCGTTGCTTCTGCTGATACCGGCGCTTTATTGCCCCTCTTATGAGCAAATCTTATCAATGTTGTGCGAAAGGAGGTAAAACCCTTCAAGTGATCGTAATTGGTGATTGAAATCGAGACATCTGACTGCAGATTCCTTAACAACTCACTTTCATAGTGAATTTAAGCAACTTAAATCGAAAAGGAAAGTTAAGGAGGTATACCCACGGTAGTTTCGAGTCAAATGAACCTCCTTTTGGCCGTTAATTAATTGAACTATAAATATATTTATCGCTGATGCGATTAAACGGTCAGCAGTTATCGTGCCGTAAATATGACAAACTTTTAAAATATACTGCCTTGCCATTTCACTGTCGCTTTCGATAGGTTTTTGTTTGGAAAATCAGAACTTTTGAAAACATTGATTGTAAGCAACGAATAGGACAGTGATTATCATTTATGAGGCCATGCTATTTCATTAGTAACACCTGCAAGAAAAGTTTCCATGATAGAGTGAATTCTTGAAATGCTATTTGCTCATTTACCTAGTTTTCAGTTGAATTTTTCAAGAATATTAATCAAAATGCGAGTGTTCTTCACACACACATCAGATATTATTTATTAGAATTTCGAACTAGATGTTGCTGATTGTTTAAAAATTTTGTACTTTTCGGTAGCTAATCTTAATCATTAGAGCAGCGTAAACAATCTACATTCTTATAAAAACTGTTAGAAAAATAACCTATCTCAATTACGATCCTCGAGTTACTGCAAAGATACTGGCTTCCAGCGAAAGTAACAAACACGTACTTGTTAGAGAGCCTAGTATCTATATCTATGACAATCCAAGTCCCACATTCCCCGAAAGAATCCGAACTACTACACTCCATTAACGTCTTAATGAATTCTGAGCTTTATTGGAAACACACGACTACGACTTGCACGCAGTGTAGGTCTGGACACTGGGAGTGCAGGCGCCCAGCTGATCGTCGAAGAAGTAGTTGCCGCAGGACCTCTCGCTCACGGTGATCCCGTCGGAGCAGCTCAGATAGTTGCGACAGCCCTTGGTGGCACTAACGACAAAACTAGCAGTTCGACCGTCGCAACGATCGTAGGAGCACTTGACCGAACTGGGGGTTATGCACATCTGGCTGCTCGCATCGAAGAATTTGTCCTGGGGACACTGGTTCCACACCGGATTGGCGTCCGGGGTGCCATCCTTCTGCTTGGCGCAGTAGAAGTAGCCGCGACAGGTGGCCTCATCCGCGACGAACTTGTTCTCGTAGGGCCTACTGGCCGTTCCGCAAACATTCGTGGGCAGCGGATGGGCATCGCAATCCACCAGAGCCTTGGACACACACTCGCCCGTGCTGGCCTGATAATAGGTTTTCGAGCATGTCTTGTACTTCAGGACACCCTTCTCACAGACGTGATACATATGGCAACCCTGCAGATTGTCGAAGTTTACGCCGTTCTTAACAATGCTGCAGTACTCGAAGCTGCTGGTGGTGCAGTCCGATTCGTATTGGCGGGAGCACATCTGGGTGGTGGCATTGAAGTGCGTCTCCGACGGACAGGTGCCGTACATGGCCGTCTCCTCGTCCGCACAGTAATAGTAGCCGTAGCAGGACTTGGGGTCGGCCAGGAATTGCTTGTTCCGATCCGCGCAGGATATCGAGCAGCTGGACGTGGATGTGGACAGTGACTTGACGCACTTGCCCGTGTCCTTGTCGAAAAACGGAGTAGATCCCGTGCATGTACTGTAGTAGCTGACGGAATCGATGCACGTGATCGATTGACTGCAGGATTCGGGATCTCGGATCACCGTATTGTTGGAGAACAAGCGGCAGATGTCCTCATTCCGGCCATTAACCACATCTAGGCTGTGGAGCAGTAGCACCAGTGCCACGCCCAGGATAGCTCCAAATTCTGCAATTTGAAAACACAATAAGGTTAGATCTATTCCACTGGTAGCTCGCAATCCACTCACTTTCCATCGCAGCTCAACTTTGGACGAAGCATAAACTAGTACTGAATCTGAACGACGACCTGCGATTACTTATAAATATTAGAGGATAAGCAGCAATCAATTTTTGCTGGCAAGATAAGCGGATTGGTTTTTGAGGGGTATTCAAATGGGTAAGATGGGTTCAATCAAGATGAAAACATGTCACTTACCTATAACTTACTGTGTTAAAAGCTGGAAGATTACAATGTATTGATTTTGTTTAGGGATTTCCTATATAATATCTTTTAAGTGATATATATTTCTAAATAATTAGAATATTTTTGAAGGAGCAGGTAAGTGTAACAAATAGAACGCAATAAATGGGAATGTTTGATACAATTGTATTTGGGAACTAAATGTTTTTAAGAAGCATTCAGAAGATTTGAATTCAGAAGAAATGTATTTTGCATTTCCTGTCTAAATCACTGGGTGATTTTCAGTCGTAGCGAATGCTTATTTTATAAACAATTTGCAGATTGCCAATTGGCTACCGGTAAATCAAATAGGAAGTTGATAAGATATCAATTGAGCCAAAAAATAGTAGTAAAACAAGGAGCAAGATCAGCTGGTTTAATTCACAAGTCTTAGTGGGTTAATCGAGAACTTCCATTCTATAATATAAAAAAAAAACATTTTAAGCGTTCTACCAACTAAAAATAAAAAGTAAATACGCACGTAGCTTGAATTATTTTTTGAGAATTTTAATTTTTAGCTAAGAATAACCAATACTTCGAAAATGCTTTGAGATTTGGAAAAAGTATTGAGTTAAGTGTTTGTTTAAATGTCATTGCATACTTATGGGCGAATTTCAAAACGGGCAAAACTTGCTTTTAGGCGAAACAATAAAATAGGGCGGCATAGATTCAAAATAATTTAACGGAAAATTAAAACTGACTATAAAATACGTTTTTGTTATTAAACATCAATTATTTTTATAGATCGTTTTTACTTTTTCTGCAGCGTGCTAATAAATTTTCAGAACACTTGCATTTGAGTTTTTAATTCCAATTAATAAAATTAAAAAAAAAAATTATGCATTCCGAAACTGTATAATTCACATAAATAAATAAATATCTATATAATTTTTAATTTCCGTCCAGCAAGGTGAGCTATTTCCCTTGGACAAGCTATTAATATAAACACTTGTAGCTCGGTAATTTTTCCCCCGAACCTGATAACCTCCAGAGAAAAGAGACTACTCAATTCAAGTCAAGAGTCGCAGTGCGATTCAAATTGAGATATCTAACTAATGTCGTGTTGCTAAAATGAGTGCCAAGATACCAGGGAAACACCACTGAGTGATCAATAAGAGCCGTGACACTTCCCCGCCTCCTCGAACTTCTTCGAAATTAAAAAACAATTATAGACAAAGAGGGTTCGCAATCAGCAGCTGATAATCCAAATTCCGCCACGGCTGTCATGTGAAGAAACGTATAAAAATATGTGAAAAAAACTAGACTAATATAGTATATAGTATGTATGGAGTCCGCTGGCCAAGATACGATTCGAGCTTATAAGCCAGTCCATTTCGGCCGGGTCCGCTAGTTTCACTTTCGACGTCCAACGGCTTCGAACCGGGAGCTAACCCAACAATTTCGGAGGGATGGAAGGTGCGTGGCTTACCCCAGACCTTAGAATCTTATCTAGCATTAATTTCGATACTAACGCCCTACTGGCGGCGGGCTTATCTGGCTGACAATTTTTTAATTACCCACCCAGTTCGCGCGGCGAATCGCCAACTATAAAAACGCAAAGGCTGCTATTGATTGAGTTAGTAACGAATTCGGAACGTTCGCTTCGGTCGTCTGTCTATCAAGCGAATTGGTCCCCAAAAATATTAGCATTCCAAGATGGGAGGTACGTTGGCTCGAAGAACGGATACAGTTATCACCTGGTGCACAGTATTCAAGCCGTCTTGCTTGGCCTAAAGTTGAAAAAAAAGTTGGTTTTGAACATGGTTTAAAGGCGCTCAAAATTCTCCTGCAAAGGAGATAGCTTTTAAAAATGGTTAAAGTGTTTTAAAATCTGGATTTGTTAGTCAAATTGAGTTTTACTTTTGTCCTCAATTGCTTTTTATCCAAAAACGCTAAACGTGTTGGGTAAAATACACAAAGGCTTAACCAATTTTAGAGCCGCTAATTGAAAGTTATCGATTGGTCGTTTCTAGCATAACTACTTTGCATAATTAAGTATAAGCAAATTATACAAGCACGGCATAAGAGTGATATACACGTATTTGATGAATGCCCATTGTCTATATTTTATTTAATAATTCATTGTTCACCTGTCTCCCCCATTTAGCAATCAATATGAGGATCTGTGTCCTGGCGGCCTGTCTCCTAATGGCGTCGCAGGCCACCGGCTACACGATGACTGACCTGTGCAAACAGTGGTCGGGCAATGGATTCATCGGCAATCCGAGCAGCTGCCGTGCCTGGGGATACTGCAAGAACCAGGAGGTTGTGTCCTGGGGCACCTGTGCCGGCGACTTGGTGTTCAACGCGCAGACCGGCAGCTGTGCTTCCCCTAATACCACGGCGTGCTCCACCAGTGCCGTGAAGACATGCGCCACCGTCAAGTCTCCCATGTATGTGGCCAATCCGTTGAACTGCACCGAATACGGCTACTGCGATGGCACGGGACAAATCTCCTATGGCGATTGCGGTACCGGCGGCGTCTTCTCGGCGTCCAGCAGATCCTGTGTTTGGGGACCTGCCTGCCCGCAGGACAGTATCTGTCGGTTCATGTTGTCCAACATCTATGTAGGCGATCCGAACCAGTGCGGCAACTACATCAACTGCATCGACGGCTATGGCACGTCCGCAAAATGTTCCAGCAGCTCCAATCCCTACTATAATAGGGTCACTGGCCTGTGCCAGTCGACGAATCCGTGCACCGGCGAAGACTCAAACAGTGGAAACTCTGGCCAGTTCACTGTTGGCCAAACAAGTACAACTGCTTGTGCCACAACAGCTTTTAATGCCGCACCCAAAATTACTGTAGATGGGAAGAGTGTTACCTACAAGTACGTTTCAGATGGTGCAACCTGCTATGGGTACTACTACTGTGCAGCAGGAGGCGCCACTGGCTATTGGAACCAATGTCCCACTGGTACCCAATTTAATGCTGATGCCGGCAAGTGCGTTTCACCAGCCTCCTTTGTCTGTACCCAGAACCGATGTGGGAACGTTAACAATCCATTCATGGCAGTTAAGGGTTGCACGAGCTACACAATCTGTTCCAGCGGACTGACCGGAAATTGTCCCACCGCTTCACCGTTCTACGACGAGGTGAACAATATCTGCACCACCACAAAACCCGATTACGCCATTTGTGAGTAGACGGCTAGTGCACGAGCATCTCCTCCAGCCATGTCTGTTTGCCGAGATACCCTTTATGAAATACACAAATAAATCCCAATGCTGAAAGCATTCAAAAGAAACTAATAAAAATGTTGACTTCGACCAATCGCAATTCGTTTAGTTAGAGCTAGGCAAATTGTTGCCTAGTTAGTTGTTCGCCTTTTTGGTAGAAAATCCTTCAAAAAGAGGCTCAGAGAAAATGGGCCTCAAAATGTAAATATGATTTCTGCAGGAGGGGTATCTGTAAATGTTATCTGCAAAGCTAACTTAATTAAAAATTTCCATAATTCAATGGCCTCCATCTATTGTATGAAGAAGAAGGTGGAACAGCTAAACCCCATTGCTTCGGAAATTTCTGGATAAGTTACTTGATTGACGTCAGCATTTAGATATTGAATTCTATATGTATAGTCTAGAATGGTATAGTATAGTGTATCAAATAACAAAATGATACAAAATAATAATAATAGTATTCAAAGAGAAATGACTCCGAATTTAGATATTCGATGAGATTGGGAGTTCGGTCTGGAGATGAGTATTCCAGCGATTCTCAGATGTTCGAGAACCGTCAATGGCACTGAGATCTTGGATATCTTTCCCTTATCAATCCGATGCGACACCACCACCACCACCACCAGCAGGAGCCTGTTCTTCTGCGAAAGAGGCAATTCCGATGTTATTGCCGTGTAATTTACATGCGGCCCCGCTATCGTACATCAGTAAATCAAAAATCGAAGAACGAAAAATCAGCGCTATCTTGGAGCTCTGATTGAGATAGCGTGTGCATTTTGGAAATTGTTTTTCGAGCAGAATGGCCTTTGCATATTTAAGAGCTCCAGCCTCCGAAGGTGCAGTATCATTTGAGTTGTGAGTGCCGCCAAGATCGCAACGGGACGTTCGAGAAACCAGGATCCAAGCTAGCCCAAGGATATACAACATGAATAGAGGTATGCCAAAGTGGGACGCCAGCTGAACGTTGAAAGTGATGGATTTCATTTGAAAGGATTGCTCTTCAAAAATCTACATATAAAACCTTCAAACATTAAGTTTTTAAGTTGATAGGGCTTTTTGGCAAGAAGAGTAGTGTTCGTAAATTTTAAAATTGACTCACAGTTTCGGGGTTAAAAAGGGTAAAGCACACTGGATATTCATCATGTTCACACGATTTTCGATTCTACTTGCAGTTAGCGGTGTCCTGTCGCTGCTGCTTGTGGCCAGTGCCCTGGGCGGCGTGATCGAGGACTTTGAGTACCTATCGGTGGTCGAGATGTGCGACCTGCTGCCGCAGGACACGAGCTTCCTGCGACCGAATACCTGCGACAACTGGGTGCGGTGCGCCAGCAACTACAGCGTGCTGGAGCAGGGCGGCTGTGCCGCAGGACTAAACTACAACAAGGAGCTGGGCCGCTGCATCCTGGCCTCCTCCAGCGCCGCGGTGTGTCCCTATGCCGACGGCATTGCGGACAAGGCCACGAACCTGTGCGCCAACGAAACGGAAGGCGCCTTCATCGTGGATCCCAGCAGCAGCGATTGCCGCGGCTACATCTTGTGCAAGTCGCACAAGCAGATCAAGGCCAACTGCCCCAACGAGCTGATCTTCCACCCCGTATCGCGGTCCTGCGTGTACGAGAAGCAGTACCGTTGCCCCGTCAGCCAGACAAAGAAGACCAGTCCCGCCTGCCGATCCCTGCCGAACAACACCCGTCTGGCCGATCCCGTCCACTGTGACCAGTACTACGAGTGCGTCAGCGAGGTCTTGCACAGCCAAGCCTGTCCACTGGCCAGTGCCTACGATGCTAATCTCGGCTACTGCGTGGATGTGGCCGAGGTGTCCTGCTACGAGAGTGCCGCCCTGCCGGAACCGGAAAACACCTTCTGCCTGGACAGTGCCTCCGGATCCGCTCGCGTTGGCTACTTTGCCGACGAGGAGTCCTGCTCCCACTACTATATCTGTGGCAGCCCCGTCGCCGGCAAGCACGACACGGAGCCCAAGCACCTGAGCTGTCCACTGGGCCAGTACTTCGACTTCGAGAAGCTCTCGTGCCGCGACAGACTCAACGTGCGCTGCCAGCTGGACAGGTGTGTGGGCACCAACATCACCTACGTCAACGTCGCCGGCGATTGCCAGAGCTATGGACGTTGCTCCGGCGGAGTGACCGTCAGCCTGGGCCAATGCCCAGCGGGCTACTACTTCGACGAGCGCAACCAGGGATGCACCCAGACCAACTACCACTACATCGCCTGTTCCGTGTAGGCCGTCCCAATAGCTCGCATCCTTACCACAATCCTTACAAAATCGCATCCAATTTAAATACCCAATAAATCGATCCAATTCATGGTGGAGGTCAAATGCATTGCTTGAAAGGAATTCATGTACTTTGTGGTGGGAAGTGTTAGCTTTTATGACATTCATCCATTTACTTCTAACCATGGAAATGGGTCTACAAATGTTATCTTCCCGTAAAATGTCCAATAAATATGTTACTGCATTGAAACCTGAAATGTATATATATAGTTTATCCACTGTATTTGGCTCTTTTGTGATTTTATTCCCTTTCCAATCTAATTTTAAAAACCGTCTGCTTCCTTTTTATAGAAAATCGTACCCTAACCTTCAACAATAAAATATGAATTAGAAATACTATGATTTTTTGGACTGATTTTTGAACTACGTTTGCGGAAATGTTCATTAGCGAAACGAAGGCGGCGTGATAAAATTCTTCTGGAAACCCTTTTGTTATCAAAACTGCGCCACACAACGGTTCATATTTGGCAATATGTTTTCGTGACACTTGCAGTGCCCAAAAAATTATCAATTTTAATTAAAATTGTACCCCAGTGGTGGGTTCGGAGAATTTCAAACCGATTTCAGATAGTCCGATGATGAATTCGCTACTCGGCGCTGCCGCGATCGCTTATTTCCGTGTTGGCCATGAGGCGATCAAGATGTATCCAACCGCCCAAGGGTCGTTTTTGTCTGTCACTAATTAAATGGAACTATTAAGGCTGATGTTACCCATTAGGAGCACAAAAATCGTACGAGTGGTGAAATGCAAATGAAATGTATCGACGCGCTCTCGTTATCGATAACAACCAATTATGGCCACTTTAAGAAGTCCACAGGGAGGATGTATGAGTATTCATTGATCATGTCATAACGATAACAAATTCCGAAAAACTCAATAACATAAGTTATCTTGTTATGATGCCCATAGAAAAAAGTGGTTTGAATAATCAACTTTGTAGTACGATAATTTCGTACTTTTCCATTCAAATCTCCTATTGCAGTTGTTAAAAAATGTTGACATTCGCTGATATCACCCATGTATGGGTGAAATGAATGGGCTCCAATGGCTACCTCCCTGGTACTTCCCCTCGCCAAATTACCAAGTGGTTTTATTGAGTATGACATCACGGTTTCACGTTACCGAGTGTGTTGCTCGGCAATCGAATCAAGGAAATCTTGGCCAGAGGTGATCTGGTAACTTAATCGTTATTGCGCCTGATTACACCACTTATATTTATTGTATCGGCGTCGAAAAAACAAACTGTCTAATTAAAACTGATTGCGTACGTCGCTCACGAGACCAAAATATTGCTGATAGTGCCATTCATCAGCCGACGTTTTCTGGCAGGCGGAATAAGATATAGCTCGGATGGTTCACGAATGAATCAACTTTTAATCGTACAACTCAGCTTTTCGAAATAATCACTTTATACCTAAATACATTTGAAATTTTAAGAGTTGGTATTGTGGTATTGTGCTACTGTAGGGGAAGTCCAATCAATTCCGCGAAATCTAAACAAAGAGCTGATCTATAATTTTTTAGGACTTCGGCCTGATAACAGCACCACATGCACCCATACTTATGAGGAGCTGCTCACGACACCGGGACCGCGATGGTGGTGCTAGTGATGGTGGTGGTGGTGTTACTTGGGACTTGGGTCCCGGTGGTTCCCTCCGATATCTGGCAGGCGGTATACGATATGACCTGGGTGGTGCACCGCTGGCTAATTTCGTCGAAGTACTCGTCCTGCGGACAAGTTCCCTGGCCAATGACAATGCCATCCTGGCAGATCGAGTAGCCCCTGCAGCCATCATCCGACTCGTTGGCGAGCTGGATGGTGGAATTGCCCAAGCCCACGCAGCGATCGTAGCCGCATTTCACCTTGGATCGCGGCACACAGGCTCCGCCGTCGGTGGCCAGGAAAAATCTTCCGTCGGAGCACACGCCATGCTCCAGCGAGAACTCTCCGTTGCCCAAGTCCTTGCAGTAGTAGTAGCCATTGCAGGTCTTGTTATCGGATATAAATCCACCCGTCTCTGGACATACACCCTTCTCGATGATATCTGGCACTGGGACGAAGTCACACTCCACATTCTGCGGATAATCGCACTGGGCCGTGGAGGCCTTGAAGTAGAAGGTGCCCGGACAGGTTCCATTGATCACCTGGCCATCCCAGCACATCTGATAGCCATTGCAGTTGTCCGTGTCCTTGACAAAGACCCCATCCGGCAGTATGTTGCAATAGCTATCCGGATCCATCTTAGCCGGGCACGGAAAATCCCGGATGCAGTCCTGCGTGCCCGAATTGTAATTCATCCCAGTGGTGCACACTCCGTGCGTCCCCTTGCCATTCTGGCAGTAGTAATAACCGTTGCAGGAGTACGGATCAGCCGCGAATCCGGTGGGTAGAGCAGCGCACGGATCACTGGACAGACACTTGACACTACTGGCACTCATGCATTTCTGGCTCTCCCGGTCGTAGAAGAGTCCAGTCGCACAGCTACCACTCACAGCGATCCCATCGACGCACTGAATCCACGCGTTGCACGCCCGAGGATCGTTCATCTTGGTTCCGTTGACCACCAAGCTGCATATTAGGGTTGCATTGAAGGTCAGGGCGCCTGATATCATGGGGATCATGATGAGACCGGAAATGAAGACGAACCTGGTGTCTGTTTGGCATAAAAGTTTGTTAGACACTTCATAAGCCTAACTCTACGGTTTTCTATCTTTATATCTTTGCGGTTAATAGTCCATGAAATGGTAAATCTTCTAGATACAAATCCATCTTCGATGGATATCTGCCAGTGCCAGAGATACTCACCCATCTCGAATTCAGCAAACTTTTAGTATTCCAAAGATACAAGTACCTCTTAACGGCTAACGAGGAAAAGAAGGTCTAACTGGATGCCATCCAAGTTTGCCAATAAATACAAAGCGAAAGACAATGCCTATGCCCTCACTATTTTCGTATTTTCCGAAAGGTCTGTAAATTTTGGGAGCTCTAAGTTAGTCTAGAACTGTCGTCAGTGGCTAAAATGGACGCATGGCGTATTCATTTTTCACTTTTATCAGATTCGGTTAAATCCAAATTTGACAAGTGATAAACTTGGCCAATGCCGCCGCGCAGTTCAATTAAAACCCAATTTGTTTATTTTTGTCAACTTGCGCGCTCATACCCTTAGTTTGTTGTAGTATGTGTTTCCGCTTGTTTATAATAACTATCTTTAGATTGGGTCTAATTTAATTTATTACACATATAGTAATTAACTTTCAAAATCAAAGGTTATTATGTTTATCGCCTGCGATCTGCTGAGTCAGGTGCACACGACATTATGCTATTAATAGTCCACGATGACCGATTCTTATTGACATACATACTTGAGATTGAGATTACTGTTTAAAATTAAACCTTTTCGTGAAATTATTTTCGATTAAACTAACTTTATGAAATAAACAGCCGATCGTTGGTTTTAATTGGACACGATAGTCGTAGAGTAAATAAAGTAAACATACTTTAAGAAAGTAGAAGGTTGATGTGAAAATTAGTATATCATCGGTATGCTAAAACAAGTAAACCACATTTAAAATTTCTATTGTCCGTGAACTTTCTTCAACTGAGTAATGAGTATCTTAAAGTTGAGGAACTACACTAGCTTACTTTTTTTAAGTCAATTAGGCTTTACCACATTTTACCAACTTTGCTGTTCCGATAAAAAAAATATGACTAGGAATCGCCACGGTTAGTCATTATTATTAAAAACAAAGTGTGTGGGTTAGTGCCATATAGTAGGTAGGTAATTTTAAGGTAATTTAGATTACTCTAATCTCATTTCGTTTAATTGATTTGTTCGAAAACAAAAACAAAAACGGACCACCTGGAAATTTATTATTATATTTGGGGAACCTGTTGATAACTTACTACTTAAATGATATAATTTGCTTAAAATTTAATCATGTATATATTTGGTTAAACAATTATAAAGTTTCTGGCTTTAAAATGCGAACTCTGTTAAAAGCTTAAATGAAATTCTTTATATATTCTTCTTAATTTTTATTTACACATTTATTTCCTAATATTTAAATTATAGAATCGCAGTCTAAAAAATATATTAAGTAAGTCACCCAAATTTCTATCCGTCCGAGTTCTGGGATAGTTCTTATCCACCCAAAAACTTTGTTGACTTGTCAAAATGGCCATCGATCATGCAAAAATGGTTCGTTGACTTCGCTTGCGATACATCACAAAATGGGTTCCTGAGCTGAAGGGTCGTCGATCAACTTGGACAGCCCAGCGGATCGAAGATAACTCCTGGCTGGACTGGACAAATAAAAGCCGAGGAAGTCCATCAACCAGAAACAGTATTCAACTAGGAGCCACCAAAAGAAGAAACAAACAATGGGTGGGTATCGCATATAAAAGTTTAGGAATTAAACAAGATACATTGGAATGTAATTTGAATATGTTCAACGCTTCCAGGTGGACAAAAAGCAACCATTCTCGCTGCCGTGGCGCTAGTCATCGCCTGTGCCGCTCCAGCTGCAGCCGATGTGAACGTCACCGCCTTGTGCCTGCTGGTCAGCAATGGCAACTACGTGGCCAGCCAGTCGGACTGCTCGACCTACTACCAGTGCCAGGGATCATCGTTCACGACCATGTCCTGTCCCCAGGGCTACTATTTCGACAAGAATGCCCAGCAGTGCACGGTCAGTGTGCCGAGCACCTGCACCAGCAACTCCAATCCCTGTCTGGGTAAAGCGGTGGGATCCTTCGCGGCATCCAGTTCGTCCTGCGGCGGCTACTACTACTGCGGAGCCTCCGGCGCTGTGAGGGGCAATTGTCCTGCCGGTGAGAACTTCAATCCCACCACAATGGCCTGTGTGTACAAGAACAGCTATCCATGCACCGAGTCCGCCGGTGGTGACTCCACTGCGTCGGTCATCCTCAACCTGTGCAATCTCGTCAAGAATGGCGTCTACTTTGGCAGCCCTTCCAACTGCAGTGGCTGGAACTACTGCCAGGACAACGTTCTGCACTCGGGATCCTGCGAAGCTGGTCTAGTGTTCAATGTGCAGGCCAGCAACTGCGGCTACAAGATGGCCTCATCGTGCGCCCAGGTCACCAATGACCCATCCCTGACCGGAGTGTCTGCTCCGACCACGTGCACCTCGTCGGGAGCGACGATCGCAGCCACCGCATGCAACCAGTACTACCTGTGCTCAGCCGGCAACTATCAGCTGATGACCTGCCCCTCGGGATACTACTATGATACCATCTCGAAGGCGTGTGTGACCAGGATGGAAGCGAGGAACAACTGCGACAGATGTGTTGGCACCACTGCGACCTTCGTGAACGCCTACTCGGCATCCAATTGCTCCGATTACCTGTACTGCGTGAACGGCGTCCAGAAGGCCGTGGAGAGCTGCCCCATCAACTACTACTTCAACGAGAACTCCGGATCCTGCGTAAACGGGGTGGAGCCCATGTTCCTCTGCTGCAATCCCACGCAAAGCGATGGAACTTCGACTTCTTCCTCTGGTTCGACTTCCTCAGGTTCGACTTCCTCAGGTTCGACTTCCTCTGGTTCAACTTCCTCTGGTTCAACTTCCTCTGGCTCGACTTCCTCTGGCTCATCTTCCTCTGGCTCGACTTCCTCTGGCTCAACTTCCTCCGACTCGACCTCGTCTGGAACTTCATCCTCAACCTCTACTGGAACAAGTTCAGGCACAAAATAATTTAAATAGCATTTATGCCATAAATAAAATGCGTTATATAATTCTGCAAAATGTATTGCAAGTATAATTTATGAATATATGAATATGACGTGATAAATACAAATTAAGTCTGGAAACTCAATTAAAAGTATCTAGCCACGTTACTGGTATAGTAAATGGGTATATGAAGTAACGTTCGATCGATCCTATAAAGGGTATATATTCTTAATTCGGATAGGAACTCGGCAAATAAATGAGCTAAAATGTCCAATATCCAGCATAAGTAGGTTAGTGGCGTCTTATTTCTGGAAATCTCCCACAAACAAAGAAAAAACTGTCACCAAATGCGAAAAAATAAGGGAAAATTTCCATCGACGTACAGAAGATCCAAGGAAATACCATCAACACTTTATTGACCCCATATGGCAGGGCAATAAAGCCGAAAGTAAAGATTGCCTGAGCCAAAAGTTTTTCATCGCCAAAAAAGTTTTACTGGCCAGCGTCATCGCCATACAAAGGAGATAAGAGTCCATTCAATTTAAGGTGCAGTTGTCAAAGTTACATAATACATATAAAAAATGTAAGCTATTTGCTAGAAGACAAAAATTATTGTCTTAAAATATTCTTATTTTAAAGAGTAGCTTAATTAGGGTGAAATATTATATTATATTTAAGCCAGGATCTTTTTCTATTGCACAACATTATGACGAATAAATTTAAATAATCTTACAACACTATCGAATGAAACCCCAACTTTTCAGTAATTGTACAACACTAGGCTTAACTACACGATGTTTTACCTTGCAAGGTAGACCTACACCATTGATAAGGATGTGGCTGCGTCAATTGTTTTTTTTTTAATTATTAAGTTGCGGAACAGATAGAAATAATGACAGATAAAGAGCTACTTAGCGGTTAATACAACTATACTTTAATTAAAATCGGTTAAATAACAACCCGAAAAGATGTTCAGCGTCGATCTGGTGGAATAAATAAAAAATGGAACAATGTTTCACTGTCTATAATTCCTGAGAATAGCTGGGCTTATCTACATTCAATTTACGATCTAGATGGCCAAGTTCAAATCGTAGACCTATAAAAACCAGGCAATGGGAAAACTCCACCATCAGTCTTCGACAACCTTTCATTGGCCGATACAAGTGGTTTTCGATCCCCAACAGCGGCAAACAGTATTACCAACTAACGATGACAGGCAAGTGTTTCGCATGGGATGTGATCTGTGGTCGATGGTCGAATAAGCCCCAGGATTTTCGCTAATTGACTTGGCTGATTTCTGGCTTGCAGGCAAACTTCTACTGGCCACGATCCTGTGCCTGATGGGCGGCCAAGCCTTGGGCGATGCGATTCTGGAAGGAAACTACAACGTGACGGCCGTCTGCACGGCGGTGAGGGTCGGAACGCAGCTGGGCAGCATCGAGTCCTGCCAGACGTACTACGTCTGCCAGTCCACCGGGCCCGTGCAGTCCTCGTGCCAATCAGGCTTCTCGTACGACTACAAGAGAGGCTCCTGCTATCCAAGCAGCGAGGTGGATTGCTTTTGGGGCGTTGAGAATCCCTGTGCTGGCAAGAATAACACCTGGGTGCCAAACACTGCCGTCTGTGGTGGATACTTCTACTGCCTTGAGGGCAAGTCCGCGGGCTCCGGAAACTGCCCGATGAACCAGAAATTCGATACCACCACAAAGGCCTGCGTTTATGGATCCTGCTCCAACACCCAATCTACTGATGGAGTCGTGCTAGGTTCACTCTGCGATGTCGTGCCACCTGGCCAATATTTCGGCGATACTGAGAGCTGCTCCATCTGGCACTACTGCGAATCCACCTCCACCGGACTCGTTTTGCAGTCGGGTAAATGCTCTACAAACGAACAAACTGTGAGTTATCAATTGCAAACCTACTACATCCCTGCCTAGATCCCAAAACACTTGACAAGTCCCTTAACCAAATCCAATCATATGGAAAATTACCTGCATCCTTTAGTGAATGTGACTTACTCCTTTCCGCAGGCATACAGCGTGCTCGCCAATCAATGTACCTACGAAAGTGCCTCCGTCTGCAGCCGTGTGACCAAAGTTCCGCTGATCGGTGGCGCAGTTTCCTGCTCCTCGAACGGTGCCAAGACAGGCGATTCCAAGGTGTGTGGCACCTATTATGTGTGCACGAACGGCCAAAATGTGGCCACCTACTGCCCCTCTGGCTACTACTACGACGTCGATTCAGAGAACTGTGTGACCCGCCAGAGCGCCACTCCGGTGGAGGGATGCAATCGATGCCAGTATGCTACGACGATGTTTGTGAACGCCGTCGATTCGGATAACTGCTCCACCTACTACTATTGCAACAGCCAGGGCCAGGCCACTTTGAACACCTGCCCGGCCGATACATTCTTCGATGAGTCACGCCAGGGATGCAAGTCCGACAATGACCTGTCCACATATGTGCCTTTGAACGGAGCCTGCAAAGGAGCCTCCGTCGACGGTGGTGATAACGAAAGTACTACGGAAGGAACCGTATAAGTCCAGTAGTCGTGAAGGACTTTCGGGATGGAACTCAACGGAACAGGACTAACTGAAAACGCGATCCTATGTATTTACCACTTAGTATTCAGTATCTAATAAATGCAATAAAGCTATGTTCGCAAGCAAATCGTGGTGGTTTTCCTTACCCAACAAGATGTGAGGTAACAGATAACTTTTCCAGCATCTATCATTTCTATCCTTCATGATAAGTTCGAGGTTATCCGGGGCTCAAATACATTTAACCAATGCTTCTTAAGAAACTATCTAAAATTAATTAAATGACAGCTGATCTGGCTGTAAAAAGCGTATTACTTCACGTACTTTGCTCGAAACTCAACTAGTTAGGATGGGATATATTTAGATGACTTAGGACCGTCTGGTATTTTTAGAAGTGAGAATATCATCACTTCACTGAATGATATCTAAAAACTCGAACATTGCGATCTGCGTAGAATGCAAACACAAGTTTTCGATTAGCTCTGACAAATGGGTGTGGCCCACTTGATCGACCTTATAAAAGGGTCGGTCATGAATCGGCCGAACCATTAACATAGTTAGTTTGGAGTCGCAAAGAACCATTATCAGAAGTAAAGGGCACTATTAACTACAATGCAATGCTCCTGGGCATTTGTCCTGGCATTGAGCATCTGCTTCCAGTTGGGAGCCGGTCACGCTGTGGACCGAAGTTGGGAACTGCCCAAAGTTCGACATACTGTGGGTGACCTCAGTCATGTGAGTATCATCTCAAATAGATGTGTACTTTAAACGAAATCCATTCGTTCTCATTCCCACGAAATTCCTAATCTCAGATCTGCTTGGGACGTCAAGAGGGCGATTTGGTGCCACATCCGTTGGATTGTAATGGATATTTCTCCTGCTCGCGTGTGCCCACTCTACTCTACTGCGACCAGGGTCTCCAGTTCGACGAGAACCGTGCGGTCTGCGATCTGCCGGAGAATACCAACTGTCGTCGCGTAGCCACTGGCACTGTGGAATCCGCAGGTGGCCTGGCGGATAACTCCGAGCTCAACTGGTGGCCACACAAGCCGAAGCCCGTCTTTGTGGCCGTCGATGTGACCAGTGGTCAGCCGGTTAATCCCATGGAGAAGTACGATCCGGAGCACATCGAGTGCCGTCACTTCGGAGCCTACTTCCTGCCGCATCCCAGAAATTGTGGACTGTACTTCATCTGCGCCTATGGCCATCTCCATCGTCATCAGTGTGGGCGTGGCACTGCTTGGAATTTCGAGAAATCCGAGTGCCAGTTAAGTGATCAGGCCATTTGCTATGGGGAATCCCTGATATCAGAGCCGCTCACGGATGTGGAAACCACGGTGAAAGTCCCTACATCCACATCCCACAGTGAAGGTGCAGTAACCGTTTGCTATATTGTGGAATCGAGTGAGTACAGCACTCTGCAGCAATTCCTTACGAGTCCAGAGATCACCGAGTTGCCTCCTGTGACACCACCATCTCCACCTCGAGCCGAATCCAACGCCTTGACCTGCCCGTCCACCAGGCAGAGCTACATGTCCCATCCGGAGGATTGCAGCAAGTACTATATCTGCATCGGAGGAATGCCAGTGCTCACATCCTGCCCCAGAGGACTCTTCTGGGATCAGAAGTCCGGATTTTGCGAGATGGAAAAGAATGTCAAGTGCTTCCAAAAGTGATTAATAAACGAGGGGCCCTTTTATTTTGCAATACAGCACACTAATTTGTATAACAATTTGTTGACATATTTCTAACATTTTCCATCAGGCAATACTTGTATCCATTAAAGAACTGTGGCCATCGTTAGTCTTTGCCATAGAACCGATCTCCTCTTCGTAGTTTCTGGGCTCTCCTTCTCAATGAAATTAGTTTTCCATTGATAGTTTCTAACTCCGCTTGTAATTCGATCCCAAATTGTACCAATATTTGGTTCTATCGATTTCCCATCTGCCGGGCTTACATCACCTAAGATACTTTCCAAATTGCAGATTAGCAGCAATAGAAACATCAAGTAAAATGAAAATCCATTTCCTCCGGATGCTCGCATTTTAATGCAGCGATGATCTCTAACTGATCTTTGATTTTATCTTCTACTTGTAGTCGCATGTCGAAATTCATAATCTTATCAATAGAAACGTTTAAAGACTTTTCGAAACGACTTTACAATAGATACAGAAGACGGTGGATAAGATAGCAAGCGTTATTTGGTTTTTGCCTAAAAGTCCGCTATATATTTTGCAAGCTCCAAAGCTCGATTCGTGCAATTTAACAGTAAATAAATATATTTGAAAACTTCTGTTATCGAACAACGCTGCTCAGCTTCACTTTTAAGACTTGAATCCGAATCCGCACAAAAACTGTATTTATAAGATACAAAATGTTAGCACATAGTGAACAATAGTAAATAATAAACTCTCATGAAAACTTCCGCTTTGGGAGCTTTTATTTAACTGTTAGTATTTGCCAAACGAGAGAATGGACTTATCCAAAGTTACCTTATAACATCAATTACGAGTTGATCTGATAGACTGATGTATAATACATAGTAATAGTAATAATACACAGTAATCGTGCTCGTAATATTCATAATATAGCATATAAGGTAGGTCAAGACAATAGATTGCCGTATCGTTTTTCTAGCTGAACTTTATTCAAAAACTCATAGATGATGTCATCCAATCGGCATACGAACTTTGAAAGATTGTCCCTGATCTCGTCGCCCGTTGATCCGTTCGTTCATTCATAAATTATCCAAAACCATGTTGTTCAGCTTGATTATGTTGCAAATACACACATGTATGTGTGTGTTCATAAACGATTGTGCGATGTGTTTGTATAATTTAAATTTAGCTTCTAAGGCAGTCGAGCTCAATTAGGGCTGCTTTTTGGCTTGAAGCTAATCGACGTGCCGTCCAGTAATTAATTCAGACAAACTCGTTGGTTGGAGTCGCGTGACTCATTATTATAAATCGCAAAATGGCAAACTGAAAATATCTTTCTGGGGATCTGTGCAAAGTAAATACAGGAAAGTTTTATAGGGATATGGATATGCATGTGTGTGTGTTTGTGCTTAATCTAACATTTAAAAAGCAAACAAAAAAGCGCAAAAAAAAGCGCTAATCAGCTCAAACGATGAGATCGATGCCCTGGTTGATAAAGAAATTGTTGTTTGGTGACATGATTGATTTATGGTATAAATGTTAATTAGTTACAAGGCCTCCGCTTGCATATTTAGCCTTGAACTTTGCAGATAATTGAAGATACATGAATTTATGAGGGATGACCTCAATAATCATTGAACCGGAAGATAAACATTCTAAACCTTGAACTTGTCAAAAGTATAACTTTTAGACAAGAAGTTTTACCCCATTAAATCATTGGTTATTAATTGTAATCGAGAACAACACTTCTTGCTTTAAACTAACGGCCCAAATTCAAATTTCAATTCAAGTCCAACTTCGCTTCTGATTCGTCACTCTCTTCCTGCTCACTCTCTTCCTGCTCTCTCTCTTCCTGCTGTTAGTTTAGTCTTAAGTCTTTAACAATTGTTTAATTTATTTCTAGGATCATAAAGACCATTGTTAATTATTATTAAGGTAGCACACCACTGCTGATACCCTTTAATACCTGTTGTACTGAGTTTTAATACCGTGCAGCTCGAGTCGAGTATCAGCTGATGGTGCGAGGCAACATACACACACACACACTCACGCACGAAGTTGAAGAGAGCGACTAGTTGAACTAACTTAGTTCCTCTCTTTTCCGCTCTCTTTGCACCGGCGAGCTTGAGCTTTTTGTACCGGCGATCGCTTCAGCTTTTTCAGTTGAAAACAAGTCACCCGCGCGCGGTGTTCTTTTAGCGCGCCGTTCCGCGAATAGTTTTATTTTGATTTTAGCCCAACTTAATTCGTTCCATGCGACTTTTGATTTTCGCGAGCGGTAGTGACGACGCTGTTTTTTGGACAATTGCGCACATACTGAAATCGCAAGGAAATAGTCGTTGTTGTTATTGTTTGTTGGCCGGAGACACGCGTCGCTTTTCCGCGTGTCTTTTATTTTTGTGGATCAGCGGCCACCTGAAAGGCGTCATTTGAAAAGCCAACAGCTGTGCGGCAAAAAAAAAAAAAAACAAATATATGCATATACGTACATATATATTCAAGTGCAAAAAGCTGGCGTTGCTAATAGAAATAAATAAATATAAAAAGGCAGAATAAACGTGCAAAGCGGTGCGTAAGTGTGTGTGTTTTATGTATTGCGCAAGCAAAAGAGAGCGCGTTGTGTGTGTGTGTGTGTGCGTGCGTACCTGAAAATATACATATAACTTAACTTGATTATTTTCAGTTTTGTTAGCA
The DNA here is from genome assembly GCF_004382195.2 of Drosophila sechellia. NCBI lineage: Eukaryota > Metazoa > Arthropoda > Insecta > Diptera > Drosophilidae > Drosophila > Drosophila sechellia. The sequence continues at coordinate 19,706,072 of NC_045951.1, read as the reverse complement.
ACAACAACAAAGAAGGCGCTCGCTGAATAAGTCTAATTTGAAGTGCATTTCCTTTGTGACTGAAAAGATCGCTCCAAACTCCAAAAATCGAAATCGAGCAAGGCCATACGTATATATATACTGATATATACGCATATACACATACATATATGTCTGTGGATTCAGCGCGCAAGCGTCGCGTCGCCATGCAAATGTTAATGAAAAATACAAACCTCTAAAGATAGACAGCAGCTTAAAAAACATCACAAGATTGTCACTCAAAATAAAACAACATTAAAACCAACATATCAGCAAACAGCAACTAAAGCAGGCAAGTTCCTTAAAAATAATGCAGTTCATATATGCATATGTAAATGTAGCGTGGAGCGACCTTCGTCACCAAACTAACTTAAAAACTGATAAGACCGAAGGGTAAAGAACACTTCATTCGCCAACTCTTCCTCTTCGCGATTCGCCCTCTCGTTCTCGCGCAGTATCAGCTGCGATCCAAAACAGTGGACGGAACGTTCCGACATTGCATACCCTGCAGTGAGCTATAAACCTAAACTTTTGGCAGACTTTCTTCAAATGTATTGTTTTCGGGAATTCTTGAATTTGTTTGTGTCCACTATTCTTTTCTTTCTTAAAATTGTCGTTCGCAAATTATAATTATGAATCGACCGGAAAGAAACCATCTGAACATACAATAAAGAATTTATGTTGGTTTTTATGAAAATGGTTATACTTTCGCTTACTGTTTAGTTCTGAATCTATTCAACCTTCTTTATAAAATTATTGTGACACTCCTGTTTGTTATTTATTTATATTTTCATAAGCAAAGGTGCGATTCGGCCTAAAGGTGTTCCCATTTTAAATTTTTTTTAATTGCTTGTTATAGGGAGTGTGTGTGCTATGTTTTACAAATACATTTTTTGAGGAATGTGTAAAGTTAATGAATTTAAACGACGTGCAAGCTCAAACCTGTCGAACTGCACGGCAACTTTCCAAAGTTCATGTTACTAAACTTTCGAGAAAAGACAGTTGAATTAAAATGTTTTATCTTTGGGCCTTGTAATTACAAGTTATACATATAAACTTAAGGCATTTTTGTGAAAAGAGCTCTTTCTGCGAATCTTTTATCATTCGTATGTACAGTTGTGTTGTTGAATACCATTCGAACTAACCTAGTACACCTAATACACCCTCTATGTCTGTCAGATAAATAGCTGTACACGTGCTAGAGATGGCATATCTGTTCTTTATCAAAGGCGGCTAATCTAACGAGTACGTGAGCGGAGGCTACGAGCTTCGCTTGGATTTATGTAACATTCATAGGTCCAAAATCAGGGGGCTGGGGACAGCTTTCATTATCCAGCTTTCGTTATCAAATGGTGCTGCACAATGCACCGAGAAATATTTTGTACGCATCCATTTGGTGGCGTAATTGGCTTTGGGCCCGAACCACTCGGTGCGATTCGTTTCACAACCGGTTTGGGTTCCTGCAGTTAACACTCATCTCAAACTGAAAGCGGGATCGGGGGCACACCTCACAGGAACTCCATGCAACCAGCCATCAATCACCTGTACAGTCTAGCTTCTATAACTCGAACTTCACCGAAGCTTGAGTGTTCTGTCGAAGATTTTGAGTCCACAGAATCGCTTTACAGGAAGATCCAGGAAATTGCAAAGGCTAGAGAACATTGTCATTCATCGTTCCACCAAATAAAGTGTATTTCATATTTTTGGATAGTTCAAGCTAGGGAGGCTTGCCTGTACTAGTATGTGCACTCGGACAACAATGCGTTGTCAATGAAAGCCGCAAACTGGTTTTGGCCTAGGAGAAGCAAACAGTAGTGCAAAGTTGGCTGAGGAAAACGATGCGATCTCGACCAACATATACCCAGAGTATCACGGTATTAATTACCATAGTAAACAAAAAGAATCGCGCCAGAAGGGCACCCAAAATAATATTTACAAATTTCGTTTTGCAGCTATATGATAACTTATACGCGTTGCTCACTATTCAATTTCAGGCAGCTCAGTTATAACCGAATAATAATAGCATATTATGTTACCTACCCATCACGTGTTCAGCTAAGTTGCTTGATTCTGTGGCTAGAATGATATAAATGGTTATTCATAATGGTTTTATGACAATTATCAGTACTTTCGAGTACTATCTTTTTCCCAGTGCCACCTGTGTGCAACTCTCTCGTTCCGCTATCATATCGATTGTTTGCAAGGTAAATTTGATCAGTCAATTGAAAAGTTGAGTCTGCACTCATAATGGGTTTTGGTCCACCCCAGGGTGGACTCTTCGCGCCGCAGCGATCGGTATGTGGTAACGCAATACTCGATCGGAGAGACAAACAACTCGAACTGGTGTCAAGACCAAGTGAATCATAGCATCAAATCTGGTTAGTGCTCCTCCGCTCACAATGCAATTTGAAATCGCCAACGGAGCACAACCGATATCGATATCCGTATCGAACTGATCAAAGCTGATCGAGTGCTAGTGCAAGTGCAAGGGCAGAAATAATTTCGAAACAATTGGCAGGACAGTGAAGACTCGGCTAAAATGAACCTCAACAACGCTGGCGACTAATTGAAGCTTCGCAGAAGGGAATCGCATCTTCAGCATTTGAGGGACTGAGTGTTATTGATATTCTGATCATGGCTTCCCGTGCGGTTGCGATCATTGAAGTGTGCGGTTGCTCAAATCCTACACCGAAAATAAATTCCAAATGTCAAACTATTGGTATTCAGAACAGAGAGTATGGTATAGGCAAGTTATCTGTACAGGAAAACTTCAATATTAATATTTAATAATGTATTAAATTTGTATTGCTTTCATACGCACCTCTGGTTTCTTCCCATATATTTCAGTCATTTCTGCTGCTTTGTACCAAAGCTGGCGCAATATATTTTTGCAGACGGATTCATAAGCCATTCAGTTCACGTTTCGCCATGAATGTTTAAGTTACAATGGTCAACACAATTTAAAACAACCCATTTGCAGCTGGCGAGCTATTCAGTGTTAGGAGCAAAGAGGTCTCAAAGAAACGACCACATCACCATCATGGCTGCTTGCACTTTTTGCTGAAAAGTTATTAACAACTGTGAAGAATCGTAGGTACATACGCTTTTGAAAAGGCCCAGAAAATGAGACATACGGTCACGTAATCAGCTAATCAGTTTTAAAGCAAAATGTACCAAAGTATTGCAACTACTCACTAGTGTTTGATAGTTGGGTAATATGTATAAATAATTGTAATAAAACTACTACTATAACTGCCGAAATGCGCCGCATTTATCTACTGATAAGAGTTTTGTTTGTTGTATGTGGACCTTTTTAGCATATAATTAACTTCGACTTATCATATGGCACATAAACAAATCCAACATTTTGGGTAACTTAAAGTCGCAATAAAATTCTAGAACTTGTTTCCCAATTCAGCTACCCCAGCTCAAACATAATTGGCCTCGACTACCAGAAGCCAATCGCACTAGCTGTGAGTCATGATGTAGTACAAATATTGTTTGCTTTCGGGAAGTTCTACTGAAGTGGCAATGACATTGATAAAGACAAGGGTACAAGTGAATAAATATTAATGGGTTGATAAGATCGTTCTTTTAACACATGCGAAGCAATAGATGATGTTTCTCCATAAAAATGTCACAAGAAGTCTTCAAATGATAACGCCATAATTGGGCGATTACAGAAAACATTGATTTGATGAGTGGACAATGGAGTGTAACTCGCATTCGGGCAAGTCATCCAACTATAAATACGGATTACTGTGCCGAACAGCACCACTCCGCGAAAAGATGGCCCTGGGCAATGCAATCTCTCGGATACGTTTGGCCGATGGGAACGGAACCAAAACAATCTGCCAGAGCCCCGACCAAAATGGCAACTCGATGGCAACCGACGGGAACTTATACAAGTGCGGTCGTCTGGGCTTTTTGGGTTCGAAATCTTATCACAACACGTTGGCTGTCGACTGTTGTTTTTGAGCTTTGCTGGAAATAAAAATTGCTGGCGATAACATTTAGGCAATTCCACTGCTGTGTCCCTCTTTTCTGGCCCGGTTCAGTTCTCCGGGAGCAGCTAGCTCATCCCGTCCACATATGTCAGTCGTTCGAGTGTCAGTCGTAAATTGGAATTGTGTCGAATAGTGGAGATGGACTCCTGATGCCGCTCGCTGCAAGTATCTCCAAGTGTTGGCCTTGTATCTTTGGCTATATGGGCCACGTATCTACCAGTTCACGTACAGCAAGAAAGCACTCAGAGAAAATGAACTGAAGTATTCCAGAAATATATATTACTATACTACATGCATTTCTTGATAATTCTACATGTTCCAATTCAAGTTTCTGAATAAGAATCTTCTGCTGTAAGATAGAAGCCTAATTGCTCAATGATTTGTTATAAGCATGTAAAATCAATTTAATATTGGCTTATCATAACGAAGTGGAACGAGTGCTTTAATATTGATCTAAGTGTAGATCAATCGCATATTGATTTGTGACGAGAGCGACGCATTATTACTCGTCCAAGTAGAGCGAAGTTTCACTTGTGCGATATCCACTGTACCAGATAATGGCTCCCCCAACACAAACTGATACTAACCCATACAAACGCTTGGCATATGCCAGCATTTTCGCTCTTTTTTCTGCTGTATTGGGTCGCGTTTATCAATGTAACGATTCGCAGCCATCCTATGGCGATGATAAATGGACAGAATGCACTTGTCCAGCGCTTTCGATTTGGTACCCTGCCATTTTCTGATACTGCTGGGGTCACTGTCATTTCGAATGCGGAAAATGTCAGAGTCGATTGATCGCAGAATGGATTTGAAAATGAATCTGTTTATAATCAATCCCTTCTTAGCTTGAATATTTCCATCTTCTGGTTGTCAGAAATTAGTAGCATTAAATGTGCAACATTAATTTGAGCTTCTCTTCTTCATACTCTTAAAGAAAAGTGTTCAAATGAGTGTTGGAAACAGATATTCGGGTGTTTAGGAAACCAAATTTGATTGAATCCTCACTTAAAATATATATGATATGATTGATATATGTACTTCGTCAATCGCAGGTTGCCAAAGTAGTGAGTTTTGGCGTACTGATAGCAAGCCGAGTAATAGCAATATAAACCAATCGGCTACGAGTTAGCCGACTTTTAATCAGTCTATTAATGCCTATTATTATTTTGCAGGGGTTTAAAGTCCGCTGAACTGGGAATGTATTCCAGCAAGGAGACAAAGAGCGCGGCAAAGGCGCAGAAGAAGACGCAAAAGGTTAACAAAAATCGGCAGCAAGCGTTGCCAAATGGTATTAAAGTGAAATCACCGCCGAATGCAAAGAATATCCAAACGAATAACAACAACAAACAAACCAACATCAACAACAATAATAGCAGTAACAATAACAACAATAGCAGTATAGTGCCCAATAACAATAGCAAGAACAATACTTTGCCAGTTAACGTGGCCCAGAAAGCCAAGGAAAACTACGAGGCGGAGAAGAGCATCCAGAGTCCAGCAATGGGCGCCACCACATTGCCGGGCTACGAGAATGTGCCCAAAATGGAGCGATCCAATAGCTTCTTACGCACCAAGCTGAATAAACTGATCAACCACCTGACGGGCAGCAAGGAGAATCTGTCGAGGACCGACAGCGATGGGGACTCCAGCCGCACACCGTACATATTCACCCGAAGTCGTTCGATGATCCAGATGAGGCGGCCGAATCGCCGCAGCTTCATCGAGCCCCAGCTGGAGCAACTGAGCGAGGAGACGGAGAAATCGGGGGATCTCACCTCACCGGCATCGCCGCGGAAGACATCGGTGGTTGATTTGCAGGTCAGTTCGCCGGTGCTCCTGCGAAGGAGCGAGCTCACCTCGTCGGTGAGGACTCCAAAACGTCGACAATCCGCCCAGCCCTTCACATCGACTCCTTTGGACGAGATGCAGTCGCCGGCCCAACGGAAGGGCTCGGTGATGTCGCTCAATCAAACGGAACCCGCCAATCCCCAGCTGAATTTCCAAAAGAGACGATCCAACACGCTGATTGCCTCCTTCAAGAGCACCTTCAGCGGATTCACTGGCAGTGGGAGCGGAGCCGAGAAAAAGGAGAAGATGAATCCCAAATGGAGTGCTTCGTTGCAATCCCTGCAGGCCATCGATAATATGGTTAGCTACTCCAACATGTCCTTCATCGACTACGACAAGTTCAATGGCTACGAGAAGCAACTGGAGCGCCAGCAGTCGCTGATGAGTCTGGCGGAGCAGCCGGTGCCCACCGCCACCCAGCTGCCGCTGCCTCCTTCGGCGCTGGCCCAATCGCATTCGCCCTCTCCGCTGGGCGACACCTCGCGCACCTCCGTCCACCTGGGCTCGTCTCTGGATGAGTCGGTCAGGACTGTGGTGATGCGCCGCAGGAGGAGCAAGACCTCGCTGGAGGGCAGAAGCAAGACCTCGCTGGAGGGCAGGAGCAGCATGGCCAGCCTGAACAGTGCCTTCAATTTGGACACCGACTACGATCACAATCTGGACCGCGTACACAATGTCTACCGAGAGAGCTTGGACTCGCGAACCCTGGAGCTGCTGAATCAGCGCACGCGGAACTCCTTCATCCATGACCAGGCGGTGCTCTACGATGCCCTCAATCTGGAGGACGGTTCGGTGGCCATGCGGTGCGCCTTGTGTTCGATGCGCGTTTGCAGGAGTGGAAGCATGCGGCAGCAGCAACAGCAGCGGGAACGGGATGCAGTGGACGGGCGAGGGAAGCCAGGAAAACAGGTGAGTTGAGCTCAGCGCTTTTATGTTAATTTAGACGTAAGATTGATTGATTGATCTTATTGATTGATTGAAAGTTTTAAAAAGAAAGAAGCGCACTTCTTTCATACAATCGATTTTTCGGCATATTCAAATATTTTAAGTTCTTCAGTTGCAATGTTAACAGTGACTAACCTATGTATTATTTACATCATATATATACATACATTACGTAATGTATGATGTAGTTTTGACTGTACTGTTTAATCTTTGACTCATTCCCATGAAGACTTCTGCGTATAGCTGACCGATAAATATAGGGCTTTATTCGTATTTGCAGTTATATACTAAATTCTGCGAACCGTCTGACATTTTTCTTAGATGCATCAGTTCATAAACAATGTGAATAGTTTTCCATCAAGTTCTTTAAAAGGAAATTTGGTTCTTTGAAAGTACTAAAGTACTAGTACTAGTACTAAAAGCATTTAAAATATCTCACGAATTATATCAGTAAAAAACAAGATGATCACTTATAATATGAAATTCCAATTGAATTTTAGTTGAACGCCGAAAAGTTTAGTCAACAAATCTAGGCTGTTATTTTTATATATATATATATATATATATATGATATATATTATATATACTTGCCAAAAAACCAGAGCAACACGATGAATGGGTTCTGATCGTATTTAGTTGATTTAGGTTAGCACTTGCAGGGCTAACTTTCCTTTCTATTGCGTGATATTCCATTGTATCCCCTTAATTAGTTCCCAAATGCAGAAAAACTTGTATCCGTGGCGTGGTCTTAACTATTTGTATTTGCCAATTTAGGGATGTTAAACGTGAATGAAAATTGTAAACAGTTAGTGTATAGTACAGCGACAATTGACCCTTACGAACGTATACTTGATAATTGATTGCGGATAATAACTAATTTGCACTTAAATCGATCTATGTATAAAGACAAATGTGGATGGTGTTCATTCGGCGATTGCGATTGGTATCCCCACTATTCGGTTTCTACTGCGGGTAGTCGGTGTCGCCCTTCGAATAGTGTATGCAAGCCAACACGGTGTCCAGCAGGTACAGTGCGCCCTCGATGACGCACAGCGAGCCCATGGCAATGCCCACTTGGCGCTCCGAGTTCACATACAGGAATCCCTCGTCGGCCATGTAACCCTTCCAGTAGTGTAGTGCCACTCCGCCCACGGCGATCCACATGATGCAGCCAACCACGTTCATGATGGTGTCGCACAGCTCTCTGGAAAACGTAAAACCATTGAAAACAATCAGTTTTATAGGAATATACAAGAAAAGGAATGAGCTGCGGGTCAAAGTTCAGCTATAATCGGCATTCAACTTACCCCTTATGTTTGGTGGTGCCGAAGGCAAAGGCAATGGTGTGGCATCCAGTGTAAATCAAGAATCCAACCATGACGCCCGAAGCAACGATTTCCGCATCGGCGCTCTTCTCCTCGTTCAAGTTCCAGGTGCCGCCAATGCCCAGGAACTCGCCACCATCGCCCCAACGGTACAAGAAGATGATCACCAGGTTGATGATCTGCGGAAAAGGAGCGCACAGGAGAGCAATGAAATGAGGTCACAATGAGGAATGGGAATGAATCACTACTTGGCCACGCCCCGTCTTGCCGCACAACGCGGCGTATGAGTAACATTGCTAATACAGCAGGACTGATAAAACGCGCGCTTATCAGTTGGTTATTGCGCCCACAAACAGGCTATTGCTCAATAGGAAGGGGCCAGAGAAGCCCCGAAACTTACCAGCTTCAGGCCCTTGATGAAAATAGAGCCTACAGTCTCCACGGACACCATTTCGCACTCGATATGCTGATTGCTCTTATCGCTGAGCTGGAATTTGGGCAAACACGTTAGTTCACTGAGGGCTTTCTGTTAGTTGAGGGGCACTCACAATCTTTTCTGTAATTTTCACGCGGAAACTACAGCGAAATGATTCGTGTTCGTATCGTTGTCGTTCGTCGACTAAACTGAAAAGTATCGCTGAAAGGCAACCCAACCTGTCGCGCCCAGTTCGTCGTGTCGCCAAGAATTTTGTAGCTTTTGCAATCGGAGCATACACGGTCAGCGATAAGATAAGATAGGGCGCACGATAACAGGTGCCGTCGTTCGAAATGGGTTACTAATTTGTTGACGGCTCCCCATGGGCAGGGGAACTCTCGCCGCCCAATGGAATCCAGATGCGCATGCGCCAGCCCCACCCGCGTATCTTATCAAAACGGCCTTATCGCGCCTATGTCGCCTTACATCGCGATATATCAGGTGCTCCGATTTGCCGCTTTCCACAGCATTGTTCAACATTA